>NW_011888886.1:2750315-2751776 GCF_000151845.1 Pteropus vampyrus | reverse complement strand
GTGTAAAGCCCACCGCGCAGTCGCGAGCCGCGGTGAGACCCCTAGACGGTCCCGCTTCCCCTCGGGTTGGTGGGCAGAGACTGAACCCCGGAAGGGCAAACGGGCACCCCTCCCACGAGATTTCTCACTCCCTAAAAGTGTTTTTCTTTCTTTTTCTCACCACGCATTTCAGAGATTAAAACGGGTAAGAAGGACCTTAACGACTCACCCTAGTTATGCGCGTCCGGCTCGCCGGGCAGATGGGGAAACGGGCCGGAGGAGGCTGGAGGACCCGCCGCGGCCTGGGGGCCAGAATCTCCGGGTGGCTCGTTTCCTGCCCTTCTCCGCGGCTGGCGGGGGGAGAGCCTCAAGCCCGGGACGCGCCCTCATGGGGGCTTGGGCCTTAGCCCCGAGGCTCACCCGCCAAGCCTGCATTTCAGCACTTCAGAGGGAACAGTGTTGAGGTAAAATCGATTTCTATTAATAAAAGAGGGTAACACGTGGCACCAGATGAGGGAGTGGGATGCATTTTTACAAGCTCTCAAACTCGCATAGGTTTTGAGCCAGATTATGAAGCAGAAAAAGCCACGAACATACAATGCGAGAATCCACGATCTCTGGTTTTGCGCTCCGAACCTCAGCGGGCCTTAGAGGCTTCTCCTCTCTAGGCACCATCCTTCCTCTCCACTCCTCTAGCCCTCACCTGGCCGTCATCTCCTTCCTGGGGTGGAGGACCAGAAGGTTTGAGTCCCCATCTAGGGCTAAAGGAGAACAGGATGTTTAGAGGGAAACCTTTAAGAGGAAAACAAAGATAGTGCATGTGTGTGTGTGTGTGTGTGTGTGTTTAGCCCTTCCCTTTTTAGAGATCCTGAAATATTCACAGGTGAAATACTGTGATGTCTGGAATTAGCCTTAAAATATTGGGGGTTTGGGTGGGAGGGTGGAGATATCAGTGAAACACGATTAGGTGTGAGCTGACAAATTTTGAGGTCGTTACGGTACTAATATGGGGGGATTATTATACTACACAATCTACTTTTGTATAGGTTTGACATGTCCCGTATTAAAAAATTTTAAGGCAAAGAGGAAGATGGGCATGAAGTGCTGTCGCCCTCATTCTAAGGGGAGGTTCTGAGCTCCGGAGAGGTGGCGCAGCTTGCCTCATGTCACACAGCCAGCATCTGGTCTTCCTAGGTGGTCTTCCATCCAGGTAATAACAGGTCTGACCCTGCTCAGCTTCTGCGATCAGACAGGATCGGGTTTGCTCAGGGTGGCATGGCCATAGACCAGATCTGTCACTTCTGAGGTGTGTGACTTTAGACAATTCACTGGACCTCTCAGTGCACCTATATTCGCCTCTATAAGGGGGACACATCAAAAGCTGCCGGCGCCCACAGGACATAGGCTCTCACGGATCAGCACCACCTGCTATTCGTCATGGCAGTTTCCTTACTGGGCCTTGTCCTGACTTGCCCAGCACTC
>NW_011888886.1:2748884-2750265 GCF_000151845.1 Pteropus vampyrus | reverse complement strand
TCCTGAGGGGTCACACACCCTCGCGTTGGCCGAGCCTATTCAGAGGAAGCCTCTCGTTGAGTGGGCTGTTGGGTGGGCGCCCAGGGCAGGTCTCCCGCAGGGCGGGGCCCCTCATCCCTCCCACCCCCAGCTCTCCTCGGCCTTCCTCCCTTTCCCGTGGCTTCTTCAAACAGGGCTGTCCCTCGGAGGAATGCTTCTGCGGAGAACCGGCCATCAGAGCCGCCAGGGGTGGGGGGGCGGGGTCTGGGCTGGCGAGGAGCGAAGCGGGGAGGGCCCTGCCCAGCCGGGAGCGAGCGGCTAGAGCCGCTAGTCCGTTGGGTTTCCTGTCCGCGGTTTTCCCTCTAATTAGAGTCTTCCCACCAACTCCACCACAGCGACTGCGTTTAGGAGCAGCCTTGGCTAATCTAAGTCCCCCTGCACCGCAGCCTCCAAAAAGCTCTCTGTTCTGCATCTGCCCACCCCACTCCAAAACAGGGAGCTTTTAGAAGCCACAGGGTCCTTAGAAAAGTTCGACCCCTCATTTACAGGCGGGGAAGCGGAGGTCTGAGACAGGGAGAGATGGTGGGGGTGGGGGTGGTTCAGGGATGATGTACAGTCACGTGCCCCTTCAGGAGGGGATCACTCCGAGGAATGCACCCTTAGGCAGTTCCAGCCACCTCTGCAAAGCGCGCTATGCAAACCTAGCTGGTACAGCCCAAGCCTGTAATCATATTCGCTGGACTTTTACGCGACTGGCAGTGCAGATTTGTCCACACCAGCATCACGGTTAACCCGCAATGTGTGGTGTGCCACATTACCTGGCTAAGAGCACACTAGGCGACAGAAGTTCTTCGGGTCCATTTTAATCTTACCGGACCACCCTGGTATCTGCGGTCCATTGCTGACCTAAAAGTCTTTATGCGCAGGTGGCTGTACATGAGAGCCTCCGGGTGCAAACGGCCCTGCTCAAAGCCAGGCGGATGGTTTTGGCACTAACCGGGGAGTGATGATCTCGCGGGTGTCGTCGGTTTCCCCATCTGTAAAATGGGCCTGCACCGTCATTTCCCTACCACGCAAGTTGAAGGGCAGCAAATAACGAGAGGAAGTGAGCGGCCCCGGGAAGAGCCGGTCCCCGTCGCCAGGGGCTTTCGGCCCGGCTTCCCAGCCCCTACTTAATTATGCCTGCGGCTCTCTCGGCTCCCGCAGGCCAAGGCGTGTGGGGAAGGGCAGCCCCGGGCGCCGGGGTCCTTACCCCGCCAGCTCCAGAAGCAAGCTCGGGAGGCTGAGGCCCCGCGCGCTGCGCGCCGCCCGCAGGGCGGCGATCTGCGGCAGCTTGAGCGCCGCGCACACGCCCAGCGTCGTCCAGTTGCAGAACCACAGCAGCTCCGTAGCCATGGCGCCG
>NW_011888886.1:2739662-2746524 GCF_000151845.1 Pteropus vampyrus | reverse complement strand
GCAGCTGCTTCCTGGTGAGACCTCTCTCCTTGACTTGCAGATGGCCACCTTCCTCAGGTGACTTTTTCTCTGCGCTCACGTCCTTGGTATCTCTCTACATATAAGGACACTCATCCTATTGAATTATGGCTCCACTCTTGTGACTTCATTTAACCTTAATTACTCCTTTAAAGACTCTGTCTCCAAATACAGTCACACTGGTGGTTAGGACTCCAACATGTGACTTTTGGGGGGACATACACACACACTGTATATACTCACATACATTATATCTAATGTATCTCTCTCACACACACACTGTGTATACTCATGTACATTATATATAATGTATAATGCACACACACACAGAGAACCAGAATCTTCCTTTTAGCGAAACCCCCAGATCTGTGTGCACGCCAAGTTGGGAAGCATGACTACCCTCCTTATGAGACCCCTTCAGCGGTATCGAGTCTCTTGGCGTAGTGGACCACAGTGAGTTTGAAATGCAGCTGATCTTCAGAGACAGCCTGGCTAAGTGCTGGCATGTCGTCTTGACAGGTAGCAGCACTGAAGATCCTGTTGCATCATCTTATAAAAATGGAAAGACCTCAAGAGCAGGCCACCTCACATTCACCGCAGCCCTTGGGGACATAAGAGTCAACACCACTCTTTGGGTCACAGATGTGCATGCTTGGGAGCGAGCTTGCTATGGTAAATTCAAAATGTGTCCTGGGTGAGCCACCCCCAGGAGACATGGTCCTAGGAGGCAATAGAATGTTCTGGAACTTTGAGGGGTCAGAAAGGTCTCTAGCGAGATGAGTGTATTGGTGAGGGTTGGTTACAGACAGCAGAATCCTCCTCTTTGGTTGGCTTAATTATTCTTATGTCTTCACCGAAGGACGAGGAAGCAGATTTGAAGAAGCATCTCTAAGGAACAACTTTCAGAAACTCACTGAACAGTCGCCCTGGGAGGGAGCTGCTGCTGTCACCACCACTGTCGCCGTCACCAGGAAAGCCACCCATTCAGGAGCTGCCACCACCTCTGCCCAGTGTTCTTGAAGCTGGGGACTGACACAGCACCCAGGCCCAGCTGTCACATGAGGTCCCAATACTGCATCTCTGTGCATCCAGAGGATCCTGGGGTTGCACCTTCTGCCTTCTGAGTCTCCTGGGGGTGCCTCTGCCCAGCAGGAGGTAGGTTCCACAAGAAGCCTGACCACCAGGGTGTCTACCACACCTGGCCTCATCGTCAGCTGACTGTCACAGCCAATGGGGCACAGCGACCACTGGGCCATGCCATCAGGACCTGGGATGCTTTGGACAGAAGCTGTGGCTTTTGTTATTCTTTACTGGATGGTAGGGAGTGGTGGGAAATAGGGAAGTAAGAAAATCCAGTCTAAATTGTCATTCTGATGTGTTTGGGTGTCAGCACTGGAGGCGGAGGGCCCAGGCCACACAGGAGCAGTGGGAGTTTGCTCTGAAGTCTCCGCCGGCTCAGCCCTGGTTCCCCATCTGGCTTTTCTCATTGCTCCAGGGGCTCTGTCACTCAGACCAGACAGCAGGCCTCCCAGTACTCAGGAGAGGGCCCGGGACACGGGCTGGGGAGGAGAGGGTGTCTGAGTCCCAGGGCTAAGGGCTGGCACTGAGGGCCAAGGCTGCAGGGAGTGTGGCAGAGACTGCAGGTGAGCCAGCTGTATCTCTGATGGTCTCAGGGCAAAGTGCTCCTGCCCTCCACGGCCTCTCTCCCTACCTCTTCCAGCTTACAATGCTCTATTGCTGCCGCGGACACAAGGAGTCAGCCGTACTTGGCCGTAGACCTTTGTTCATGAGTTGTAGACTCTCTCCTATAGCATCTGAAGGGAGAGAGTAGGAAGGACGAGTGTGCCAGCATCGGCCAGGGAGAGGAAGACATCTCTGAAGAGAAGGATGCAGCCGGGAGGATGCCGGGAACACGGGGGAGGAGCACTTCTGCTGCTTGGGTATGTCAAGGTGCAATTTCCGGTTTATTTGTAAAGGGAATCTAGACGGATGACTGTCCCCCGGGGATTCAGTGAACTCAGCTGATTCTCAGGTACCCCGATTCTGGTGCGAGCTGCCCCAGCCTTCACACACGCCATGAGCATCACAGTGGCCTCCACCCTGGTCAGATTGCTGCTCATGGGAAAAGCAAACTCGGGAAGTAGTGACAAGCAGCAGTGGCAGCTACAGAAGCATCTGGAACCTGCAGGTCCTGCAGTGCGCGGGCGGTTTACTTTGATTCTGTCATTCTGCTTCTCCGTCACAGCAGGGAGGCTGTCCCCATTTCCAGGTGGTCCTGGCCATATGGCGCTGGTTCCCTCTTCTTCCTGCCTGTCTCCCGCTCTGTTTATCCTAGGGGTAGCCAGGACCTGGGCCCTCCCGTTCTGGGGCCCTCCTTAGTCCCAGCCAAGGACAGCAGCTGAGGTAGACTTATGGGAAGAGGATTTCTAGCTGGCTGGAAGCCTCTTCCTGTACTGAAGTCCAGAGCGGGAATGTGGCTGATGCAGAGATGCGGGAGTCGGTGGCGCGCGAACCGCCCCAGTCCTGTCCGCATTGGCCCTTACAGGCTGCGTGACCTCAGGCAAGCCCTTCATGTCCCTAGGCCGAGGTTTCCTCATTCTAAAACCAGGATAATCACACCCATCGCATAAGGTTATGGAGAGGTGCATAGCAGGTGCTCAGTGTGGGGTTGATTCCTACCAGGTGCGAACTAGCAAAACGTCGTTGGGAACCTGTGGGCAAGGGATGGGGATGAAGGGTGGGGGACGGTTGCTCTAGGTGTGGCCAGGCATGGGCCCTGCAGGAAAGGGTGCAGTCTCAGCCTGCACGTCTATCTTCGGGGCTCCTCTGTGTGGGCAGTGCCAGGCGGAGGGATCTGCAGAGAGTACCCACTGCAAATCTCTCGGGCCCATAACAGTATCTCGGTCTGGAAGAACTCTGCCCGCTTCCTGTCTACACGGTTACATGGGACACGGCCTGTCACAAGAGCCTGCTCTACTCAGGCCACGTGAGGAGAGCAGGCAGCGAAGCTGGCCACGCACTGCCTTCTGGGCGACTTGGACTTGAACACTGACTGGTTCCATCACCGGCCTGGCTCTTAAAACAGGGAGCCGCCAACTCAGAGGCACTGGTCGTGGCTTTCCCCTCGCCACCTCCCCACCCCCGTTTTCCTGGGATATTCCCAGACCTATGGGAAGGTTGCAAAAACAGCACAAGGAACACCCCCAGACGCTCTTTATTTAAGTCTGTCTGTTGTTAACATTTTCACCCACATTTGCTTTATCTGTCTCTATTTACATGCCACATACATTTTGTATTATTGACAAACCATTTGCAAGTATTAGTTACGGACATCATGACCCGCTACCCCCCAACACTTCAACATAGACCTCTCAAGAACAAGGGCATTATTCTGCATCACATTGATGTAATTGTCACCCTCTGAAAATTGAACACCGATATATTGTTATTATCTAATGCTTCGTTCATATTGTCTGATATTTAGTCCATTATCCAATATTTAGTCTGCAAAGTCTCTTTCAGAGCTGCTTTTGCTTTGACATGGGAGCTGGTATCCCCGCCCCCACCCCTTGCTCCGCATGGCCTTGAACCTGGATCATGTCCTCAGCCCTCCTTTGTCTTTTCCGACATTGACATTTTGGAGAATCGAGGCCGGCTCTTTGGCAGAATGTCCCTCGGTGCAGGAGTGCCTGGTGTTTCTCCACGGTCACGCTCAGGTTATGCGAGGCGGGCAGGAGTGCTCCTCCCCGGGTCCCCTCAGGAGGCTCATGATGTCAGGTGTCCCAGTGCTGACGAGGTCATGTTTCATAAGAATATGGTTAAGGAGGTATCTTTCACTCAGTGGTTTTATTGATTCTTGCCTGAACCAGTTAGTTATAAAACGACGATTTTCTGTTTTTATCATTTACTTTGTATTCTTCAGTAGAGAAGAGTGTTTCTTCCTCTACTTAAAAATTTAAACAAATATCAGTCTGAACTCATGGATTCTTTACTGTTAGTAATATTCTTTGACGGCAACTGTGGGCACTGGCTTTGCTTCTGAAGCTGTGGGTGGTGGGTTGCCCTAGGTAGAGTCATATTTGAGCATCATTTGGATGCTCAAATCATGTCTCCGTTCTGTTTTGAACCCATCTTCACTTCCTGGCACAGGAAGAAGCTCCGGGCTCACCTCGTACATTCCTTGGGTAGTGGTTATGTTTTACCGCATGGAAGCAAAGATGCTGGTTCTGCCAGTGACGAGAATGAGGCAGAGGTGCTCAGAGCAGCAGCGATAAAAAGTGAGGAAAGCATCTTTCGGGCTTTGCTACGGCTCGTCAGCCCCGATTACAGTCCAGGCGCCCTGTCTCCTTGCTTATAAAGCCCTTTGCCTTTGCTGTGCTGATCGGCGGGCGTGGTGCCCACTTCTTCTCCTTGTTCCGGCCCCAGCGAGGCAGGAGGCTGGTTGTGGGCTCTGGCGCAGGTGTCCTCAGTCCTGATTTCCTTGCCTCCCAGTGGGTGACGTGGCCACCGCATGGGAAGGTTAGAAGCAGGCATCCTCTTGAAATGAAGGCGGATGTGGCAGGGAGCGGAGGGAATGGCTGGCTGGTTGTGGAGGGCCCTCCGATGAGGCTGCTGCTTGCAGGGGAGAGTGGCCAGACAGGGGGGCTGCAGCCCGCAGGAAGAGGCTGTGCCCAAGGGCTCTCTGCCCAGACTAGTCTGTTTGCTGCTCCTCTGCCCGGAGCCCTTCCGGGCCCGGTCTGCCCGCCCAGTGGAGATACCTCTCCTTCTCTCTGGGTTTTCCTTGAGGACTAGTCCTTCTGCAGAAGGACTTCCTCCCTGAACCTCCTCGCTGGGAGGTCTGTCTTTTCAATCCCCACAGACAGGCATCAGTCTATACCTCGTGTCTAAGCTCCCACAGGCTGTGGGCTCTGAGTCGCCAGCTCTGGGGTGGGGTCTGGTACAAGGTGGAGCAGGTGCCTGGCTCTAAAAGGCTTGTCTAGGCCCGAGTCTGGAGCCCCTTCAGTCGAAGGACTGCATCTGCACACAGCTGGAGACCCAGGGCTCTATTTCAGGTGTCGCTTCAAGCATTTTGCAGAAAACTGGTGTCCAAAGCTACTTGTGGAATTGGTCAGATCCTCTGCTTTTTGGTTGGGATCACTACTCAGCCAATATTTGCCCTGTGACCCTAGCACAGTGGGAATAGCATGCTTTCTTGTCCTAGTGAGGCTGGACTTGACCATGGGACTTATTTGGCTGATACAAGGTTGGCAGATGTGGTGCACGCAAAAGCCTTCAACATGCTTGCACGGCTTGGTTTGGCCCCGGGGTGTGGTGATGTGCCATGAGAACGTGCCGCAGGAAGCTCTTGGTCCAAGAGAAGAAAAGACACGTGGACAGACTTGGACCCAACCCGAGGCCTGGAGCCAAGTCCAGCAGGGCCAGCCAAGATCAGCCGACCCTGAGCTCCATGCAGACCTGTGAATGAGAAATGGGGTGATGGGTCACATTGCAGGATGTAGCCACCTGCCGCATCCCAACACTGCGTGACTCAGTGCCCATTGCACGCCCAGAGAATAGCACGCGAAGCTGGTGACATCCTTGGACTCTGTCTCCCCTCCCCGACTCTACAGCTGTGGAGACAGGCCCAGGGAGGAGAACATGGCATGGTGAGTCAGGCGTGGGATGGGATCCTGGACATGGAAGGAATCCAGACCCCAGGATCCCGGGGGCGCTGACACCCCCTTGGGTCCCCTGCTCAGCTCCAGCCTAGCCCTGCCCTCCCTGACCATCACACGGGTAATGACAGAGGTAGACAGAGAGAGAGATTTGGAAGTGCTACGAAGCCGCCTTGAAGATGCAGGGGGCTGAGGGCCACGGGAAGTGGGCAGCCTCTAGAAGCTGGAAAAAGTGAGGAAACAGATTCCTCGAGGCTTCGGAAAGGAACGCAGCCCCGACGACACCTCGACGTTAGCCCCGTGGAACACATTTCGGATCTGTGGCCTCCAGAACTGTAAGGAGACACATATGTGTCGTTTTAAGCCACTCGGTTTGTGGCCGTTTGTAGGAGCAGCTGCAGGAAGCGGGAACAGAGGCACAGAGGGTCCAACCAGCTGCTCAAGGGGCCGCAGCTGCTAAAAGTCGGGGGCGGGATTCGAACCCAGGGCGTCAGCGCTCCTGACCATGGCGCAGGCTCCCTCCACGGGCCCGAGAGGGAGTCCCCACCCCTGCCACTCAAATTCCTTAGGCCTTTTTATTGGCTTGGTTGAAACGGGGCCAATGGGGCCTTTTTGGGTTTTGGTTGGGGTTGGGGGGGGCCAACCCCTTGCTGGCCGGTTTTGGGCGGTTGGGGGGGGCGGGGGGCCGGGCGGGTTGTTCCGGCCCCCCGGTTCCCGGCTTGGGGCGGCCGGGGGGCCTTTTTCTTGGCGGGCTGCAGCTCATCTGCCAGCTTCTTCTTCCGGGCTCCTTCCACGAAGAGGGCGTCCAGGCCGATGAGGGTTTTCCCCAGGGCCGTGTCCACCCTGCTGCCCACGACCCGGTTCGTGGAACTGGGGACACGCGCTCCGGCAGCTCCTCCGGCTCCTTTTGATTGCCCTGAGGAGAGGGGACAGTTCACGTCACACGCGGTGTGGGAAACCCCTAACATGCTGCTTCGCATGTGGTGGCAGAGCCACAGGTTTGGCCGGGTTTTCCGGTGAATTTTTACTTGAAGTCTAACGTACGGAAAAGCCCACAAATCACAACTACAGCTCCACGGACTCCCACAAAGTGAACGAGCCTGCGGAGCCCCTCCTGATCTGGACACAGAACACGATCAGCCCCCAGACGCCTCCTTTTAACCCCCCAGCCACCGTCTTCGCCCCCAAGG
>NW_011888886.1:2737891-2739612 GCF_000151845.1 Pteropus vampyrus | reverse complement strand
GCTCCGGCAGCTCCTCCGGCTCCTTTTGATTGCCCTGAGGAGAGGGGACAGTTCACGTCACACGCGGTGTGGGAAACCCCTAACATGCTGCTTCGCATGTGGTGGCAGAGCCACAGGTTTGGCCGGGTTTTCCGGTGAATTTTTACTTGAAGTCTAACGTACGGAAAAGCCCACAAATCACAACTACAGCTCCACGGACTCCCACAAAGTGAACGAGCCTGCGGAGCCCCTCCTGATCTGGACACAGAACACGATCAGCCCCCAGACGCCTCCTTTTAACCCCCCAGCCACCGTCTTCGCCCCCAAGGCCCCCTGGTCTGGACCGCCAACACCGTGGGTTGCTTTGGCCTGGTTTTGAACTTTGTCTCGGTGCAATCCCGTCTCCTCTGCCTGGCTTCTTCTCTCAGGAACGTTTGCGAGATTCGGCCATGTTTCCGCTGTGTTGCTGATCGTTCACTCTCCTTGCATAGGGCATTGCGTCGTGCAGCTTCTGTGTTATTCATCTAGTCTGCCACGGATGGCACTCGGGCCGCGCGTGGCTTGGGGTGTCACGAGGAGGGCCGGTGTGAACAGCCGTGTATGTGCGTGCCGGTGACTTCCATGACCGAGGGGCGAATCAGTGAGAGAATGTAGGAATTCGGAGTGATCGGATGAGTGAGGCAAAATCCCCAGCCCTCCCCACCCCCGTTCACGGCTAACCTCGTGCTCGCTCGCACTGAATAGAAGCGACAGGACCAGTTATGTAATGAGTCCTGCCTTTCGCCTGGGAAAGTCCGCACCCAGGAGGCCCCACTGCTGGGCGTGATGCAGGTTTCAGCGGTCAGGTTGCTAGACAGCCCTTGGCAGGGAGAGACTCTGGAGGCGGGAAGCCCGGATCTGGAGCCCAGTGTAGGATTTCAGGTCCCATGAACTAAGTTTTCTGTCCCGGGACAGATAGCAATCCAGCAAGGCCAGCAAGCGGACACGGAACCCTCCCTAGACCTCACAAGCTTCGCGTCAGCGTGGCCGCCACCGCCTTGGTTGACTTGCTACCTTGCTTATTTTCCAGGCGGTTCTCTGACCATCCTTCCTATGGCCAGATTCATTGTCCCACAAACCGAGTGGTATTTTACTGGGTGCTGGGGGTGGGGGGTGAGGATGAAGTCATCTCGGTCTTCCCCATAGGGAGCCCACGGCGTGGCGAAAGCACTCATCACAATGCGGCGTGTCACAACAAGGGACGTGCCACGCGCTGGTGAGTCAAGCACAGAAGCACAGAGTGGGCTCATCGAGGAAGGGGATATTTCCCAGGAAAGGAGGCCCTCGAGGGGGGTCTCGAAGGGTGAATAAACGTCCATCAGGCTGAGGAGGTGAGAAGGGCGTTTCAGGCCGGGGGGACAGCATGACAAAGTCATGAGTAAGAGAGTGCGGGTTGGTGGGTGTGGGGCGAGCGAGGGAGGCAAGGTTAGATCTCGGGAAGCGTGGTAAGCCACCCTGAAAAATGCAGATTTGTTGAAGGATTTTAAGCCGGGGAGACATATGGTCAGTTTTGCGATTTAGGAAGATTACTCCAGTGGGATAGATCAGAGGCAGGAATTAGTTTACAAAGTATTTCACCTAAACTCAGTCTCCACACGGGGCACAACACACATCATCACACACGGCTGACATCCTCGTGCTGGGGAATAAAGTTCAGCATCAAATGCCCCTCATTTCCAGTTGGTTCCTCTTAAAAATTCAAG
>NW_011888886.1:2732440-2735071 GCF_000151845.1 Pteropus vampyrus | reverse complement strand
GGGCGCCAGCCCTGGGCGCCTCTCCTGGGCTCTGCTGTCATGTGAGAGGCACCAAGGATCTGAGTCTTCACAGGTGAGAAGGGCTCGCCAGGTGAGGAAACTGGACCGAGCACAAAGGCCGCGCTAGGGCGAGTCCAGTGCTTGGGAAAGTCGGGGAGGAGGCAAGGACTTGGGGTGGGGGACGAGCCCAGGTCACAGAGCTGTCACAAGAGGGCTGTCACCGGATTTGCACACGAGGGGAGACACCCCTGGTTCTAAGCCCACAGGGAGTTGCCGGGTAAAGAGGCATCTAGAAGGGGACAAGAGGTGGGTGACTGAGGTGGCCGTTGCCCTGCTCCAGGCAGAGGAGGTAGTATGGTGCACCCTAGGCTTGGGCAGAGGGCTGGCCTGGAGGGCTGTGGGTGACAGCCGCCAGGCCACAAGGAGCTGGCAGCTCTGTCTTTTGGCACGGCACGAGGAAGGGGCCGAGTGAGTGTGACCTCCTGGGACAACATCATTCTAAAAGCAGACGCCGTGGGGCTGGGGCTCTGCCTCTCCGCTGTTCCTCGCAGAGCTGGCTGAGACAGGCTGGCATTCAGCGGCTTCGAATTTTTCCCAATAAAGATGAACCATGCAGAGCCCAGGGGCCCAGGAGCAGCCACCCTCCTCCCCCGGTGGTTACTGTCCCTCAGCACAGAGAGGACAGTCCTGAGGGGCACCGCCCCAGCCGTGGGGTGGAGATTCCACCAGTAACAGTGGGTGTGTCCATCTGTAAGGGCTGAGGCTGAGTGGAAGAAGGTTACCCAGAGACCGCGTTGCTTGCATGTCTGGAACTGAGGCGTCAGCAAGGCCAGTCTCCCTGTGACACCCGCACGATGACCCTTCCTTTTTCCTTCTCAGCTCCGGTGGCTGCTGGCAATGCCGGCGTCCCTGGTCTGCAGGTGCCCACCCCAGTCTTTGCCTTCATCATCATGAGGCTCCCCCCGTGTGTCTTTGTCCTCACATGGCCATCTTTTAATAAAGACACCAGTAGGGCCCACCCTACTCCAGTGTGGCCTCGTCTGAACTATTCACATCTGCACGGACACTATTTCTTTACTTAGGTCACATCCTGGGGGACTGGGGGTGAGGATTTCAACGTGCAGGTTTCGGCTGGACGTGATCGAACCCATGACAGATCCTGTGGATTCAGACTTCTTCTGGGACGCCCTGTGGACAAAACCGCCTTGTATCCTACCCCTACTCTGTGTCAGGCATTTATCTACGTTATCTTCAACCTTCACCCCATCTCACTGAGCAAAAGTGTTAGCTCCATCTTATGGATGAGCAAACAAAAGCTTCCGAGGCTGAGTGACTTGCCCAAGCACATGGGCAACGAGTGGAGGGCCCGGCATGGAGTTTACTCAGGCCTCACGGTTGGGGCCGGTGCTTTCTGCCAACTGCAGGCCTGCGACTTGGCTGCCTAACACCCCGCTACTCCCCCATTGTTCCCCAGAGGTCTCCTTGATAATTTCAGCAATTAGACTCCATATTTTCAATACCAATCTAGCCTCTGGGAGGTCATTTAAATCTTCTCTGATAGATGACTATGTTAAAAATAGTCTGACACGTCACTTGCATTTCTCATTGACATGTGACAGCCTCAGGGTGAGGAGCTGATTGTATCTGGATCTGGGTGCAGAACCTGGGAGCTCAGGGAAACCACGGCTCTTACTGATCACCCGGGCAGGAAATGCCACCTGCTGCCTGCCATTCTCGATTTCTCCTTGAGTTATTCCTTGCAGAGGAAAAGCATCCCACATAAACAGTTTTACTCTGGCTACCCAAAACATACACTCAGTGGTTTATATTTCGAAGACTCTGGATTCCTGGGCATTGGGGCATCATCTGTATCTTTCTTCTGCCGCAGAATGCGTTTTAAGAACAAGTAGAAGTCTAATCGGGGGTGCTTGCAGCACGCGTCTGGAGCAGCAGGGGGCAGCCTGTAGCTTTGCATCCTCCACCCCGGCTGGAATCAGCAGCTACCTCTCCATCCCAGGGCGCCGGAAGGAGCTAGGCATCTCTGAGATTTGAGGCGTTGTGGTTCACTATGACCATTTCTGGTCTAAGGTAGAAAATGAGCTTAACGGCGACGGAAGCCAGCAGGCCCTGGGAGCAACAGGTGCAGGACAGAGAGCCCTCGGTAACGGGATCTGGACAGGGTGATACTTTAAACGCAGGTAGGGCTGAGCCCCGCCTAGCCGAGCTGGCCCTGCTGGTGGCGGCAGCAGTTGGTCATCTCCCAGGTGGTCAGAGACTCTGTGTTGGCCACAGAGCTCGAGGAGCTGGGGCCATTCAGGGAGAATCAACATCGGACGCCGGGTGGGTGATGGAGCGTGGTGCCCGAGGAGGCTGGCTTCTGGGACTGCACCTGGCAGGGGGAGGCACAGGTTTTCACATACTTCAAGGTCAAAGGCAGGTGCCACCTCCTGTGACCAGTGCCCCCCCTCCCCGGTTCAGGAACTCTCCGTCTGAGTGGCTAAGGGGCCCTTGGCCTGCAGTGTGTGACCCAGGCCGTCTGCCTCCTGTCCTCTGTCTCCCTCGGGGAGCCCCATGCTTGGCCCACGGCCTGCCTGCCACAGGGATTCTGGGACCAGGAGAAACAGTAGGAGG
>NW_011888886.1:2728369-2730680 GCF_000151845.1 Pteropus vampyrus | reverse complement strand
CACACACACACACACACACACACACACACACTATTGGTTCTGTTTCACTGGAGTGGCTTCGCTAATACAGATGGCTCTCTATTTTACCGACAAGGACGCTGAAGTCCTGAGGGGTTAGGTTGGGGAGTGAGAACTCAGAGTCAGAGCAGCTCCCACTCGGCCACCTAGTCTGGCCACTGTGCTCGGCTGTCCATGGGGTCTGGGTCTGCGCACATCTCCACAGCCTCCCAGTGAGATGCCTGAGCCTGGAGGAGCGGATGCCCAAGGACCCCAGAGAGCTGTCACGTCTGGGGACTAGGTTTGGGGGCTGGGGAAGAGGAAGGGACGGAGGGAATCCGTCCTCTCAGAGAAGGAGGGACAGAGATGTCTGTGTTCCCAGGTGGGGTGGGTGACGAGGCTGGGACAGATGCAGCCTGCATGGCAAATGACAGGACATGGCCTTCTCCACCCATGTGTTAACACCAGACTGGGCGATTTCAGGCTGTTGTATCATTTGTCTTCACCTCAATTTATGGATGAAGAAACAGAGGCTCAGAGAGCTTAACGGACCCACCTACGATCTCAAGGCTGGACAGTCACGCGGCTTGGAGCCCGCCCCGCAGCAGGAGAGAGCCCTGCTCTGCCCACAGCGCTTCGCTCCCTTCCCACGGGGGACTCTTCCGATCTTTCTAATTGAGGGAAGGAGAGAGGACTTGATGAAGGATAATCTCAGACAGTGATTTGGAGGGGGAAGTAATCTTTGGAGCGAATGGTGGGGGCGCAAGGGTCAGCTTTAGGGCGTCAAAACCAAACTGAGTGGAAGAATGTTTTGTTTACTGATGGACCTTTCACAATTTCCTGCTTATCATTTTGCCAATATCAGCCTTGTTTTGACGAATGCAAAGGACAACAACTGCCTCAGACACGGAGGGTTCTACACATTAGGGAGGAAACCTTACACGGGGGCGGGGGAGGGCGTGGTTCCAGGGGACTCCACACCCCCAGCCGGGCCCCACGGGAGTCCCTTAAAATGTCACAGTTGCTCAGCCCAGGAGGATGTTGGCTCCAGGTCACCACCTCTAATGGCACGTCTACATTATGGCCCCTGTCATCAGCGGTCAGTGCCCGCTGGGAAGGGGAATGTGTTTGCATTTGCATCTCACCCGTCCTCCTGGGAATAACCGTCCTAGGATGCGATGCCTCTTGCGTTTTGAATTAGGGCTGAAATTCACTTAGTGACTTTATAACACAGAAAGGCGGTAAAACACAGAGACTAAGGGCAAGCGCTCGTGGGTCTGACTTGGGTGAAAGTGCTCGCTCTTGCCCTCACTGGCGCTCACCACGCTGAGAGCAGCTGGCTTGCCAGGGCCTCTGCTGGCGGGGAGCTGTGCAGCCTGGCGGTGGGGGGTGGGGGTGGGGGTTCTGGCTACGTCCCTGGCCTGCTGCTTCCTCCCCGAGTCTCAGTTTCTCTCCTTTGCAAGACGGTGGCAAACGTGACAGTCGTCGTACAGGCTTACGTCGAACACGAAACGTCACAAATTAAGTGTGAAGCTCTCGGTGGGCAGCCTGGAAGCTAGTCAGAATGAGGCTGCCTAGGATTTAGATGGCTACGCTGCATCCACCAGAGAGAGTGACCCCCGAAACGTTCCTGTAGTCTCCGCTGCTGTGTTTGCTTGCCTGGCGACAGCGAGGGGGCACGCTGCCACCGGGGGACCGAGGCCGTGCTGGAAAGAAGCCTGGTCGGGTGCCCAGCTCGTGCTGGGACGACCGTCAGAAGGAGGGTCAGACACGTTCGCAGCTGCAGCGTGGCCTTGCCAGGGTTTCTTTGGGTCTCTGCCGTGTTAGCATAATCACGTCCCCTTGGAAACCTTGTTTATCTCAGTTTGCCTGCCAGCGGGACTAATTTTCACTTTCTCAGTGATTATATGGATCTCAGCTCTTGAAGCCTCGGGGCTCACTTAAGCCAACAGAAAGCAGCAAAGCCGTCCGTCCCTCTGCCTCAAGCCCGCACCGCCCCACCAGCCTGGCCCTGCCTCACTTGTCCTGCTCGGGGCACTCGGGGACTCGGGAACCCGCTCATCTGCACTCAGCTCCTCCATGCCATTCCGGTCTCGGCTCACAAATCGTCCCTTCCATGACCCCTACTCCTGAGCTCCCCGCTCAGCTCTCCGGCAGCGTCCGGCTCCTCCCTCTATTTTTGTCTCAGCATTTTATTTATCTCTCTCCTGTTCCTTGTCTGAGTCCCTCGCTAGCGGTAAAAATGCCACCGATGCATCTCCGGCTAGCACGGGGCTTGGCCTGCAGTAGGCGCTCAGTAAGCGGTTGTGGCAGG
>NW_011888886.1:2717616-2728319 GCF_000151845.1 Pteropus vampyrus | reverse complement strand
CCGTCCCTCTGCCTCAAGCCCGCACCGCCCCACCAGCCTGGCCCTGCCTCACTTGTCCTGCTCGGGGCACTCGGGGCACTCGGGAACTCGGGAACTCGCTCGTCTGCACTCAGCTCCTCCATGCCATTCCGGTCTCGGCTCACAAATCGTCCCTTCCATGACCCCTACTCATGAGCTCCCCGCTCAGCTCTCCGGCAGCGTCCGTCTCCTCCCTCTATTTTTGTCTCAGCATTTTATTTATCTCTCTCCTGTTATTTTGTTCCTTGTCTGAGTCCCTCGCTAGAGGTAAAAATGCCACCGATGCATCTCCGGCTAGCACGGGGCTTGGCCTGCAGTAGGCGCTCAGTAAGCGGTTGTGGCAGGAAGGAGGGAGGAAGGCAGGACTGTCCCCACGCGCGTTCCTTCCCCGACTGCCCCGTCAGGTTCCAGGGGCTCGGAAGGAGAGCCTGAGGTCGCGGGATCTAGCATCCCTCTGGAGGCAGGGGCCCTTTCCGCAGGGTCCTCGCCTCTCCTCTGGGGCCCCTTTCCGTTGCAGAGATGTTACTTAGCGAGCTGGAGCTCCACTCCTTATGGTCTCTGCCTATCAGGGACCCTAACGATGTCAGGGGCGTCCTTCGGGGCGCCCTGCCAAACCCCTGATACCATTTGTAAAGTTCTCTGCAGGTGTGCAGTTTGGGATGGGGAGAGGGTCTGTAGGTTTCATCAGCTTTTCAAAGCATCTTTGACCTCAGAGCGATCCAGAAGCTTCCAGAAGCCCTGCTGGATCAGACGGTCAGGCCCGACCTGTTCTCCGTGGCGCACGGTGGATGTCCTTCTCTCGAATAATCGCCACCCGCTCCTGGGAGCGTTTTCTATTTTCGTGACGAGCTTTCACGTTCAGCATTTCCCCGAATGCCCACAACGCTGTTTCCTTAGTGTGTCTTATTCTCTTTCTGTGAATGAGATGATGGTCCCAACAGGGGAGCTTTAATCAGTTTTGAGGCTGTGTTGTTAGGTGCACCAGGTTCAAAACTCTATACCTTTCATTGTTAGCAAGTTCGATGTCTTATAAAGTAGTCTTTTATCCCTCTTAATGAAGGTATCTTCATTTTCTTTTGGTAAATATTTGCTTGCTACTTCTTTCTCTATCCATTTATTTTAAATATAAGTCCTTGTGTTTTAGGTATGTCTCATAAGTAGCATCAGGCTGTCTTTAATTTAAAAAAATAAATAAATCCAATCTGACAACTTTCAGCTTTTAACTAGCAAGTTTAGTTCATTTATCTTTAGTTATTGACATTTTGAACTAGTTTACAATCTTATTTGAGATTTTCTGTTTATCCCTTTTTTGAAATTTCCATTTCCTCTATTATTTTGAATTAAACTTTCCCTTTAACTCTTTGAAAACTGCCTAGTTTTTAGTGGTTGTTCTTAAAATTCTAACATACGTACTTAACTCAGTTTCGAAAATTCTACAGTTTTTCTATCCTTTCCCCAAACGTTTCGTATAAAATATTAAAAATTTTAGAACACTTTCACTGTTATCACTCATCCAACCTGACATGGTATTTTCGCCCGACATCTCAGTCTCGCCTCGTTTTATTACCCCTCCCATTAATCGTAACTTTTATTTAGCGAACTGCTCGTTCGGCTCCTCTGGCATATTTATTCCTTTTGTTGCTTATTTCAGCTCTTCTTTCTGGGTTCCGTTTTCTTCTTTCTTAAAACACTTCCTTTACTGCAGATCCATTCGAAAAATCACTCGTTTCTTTCTGTCTGTAAATAGATTTTTTTCATCATTTTCACGTGATGGTTTCGCTAGGCGTACCGTCCTGCTTCTGAGCCATTTTTTCTTAGCCCGTCGTATTGCTATATTCCATCGTATTCTGGCTTCAGCTTTCTGCCTGTTGCTCGGTGCTCTGAAGGGGTCTGTCCTGTCTCTCTTGTTGCTTTTCAGATCTCTTTGCCTTTGGTCTTTCGTCCTATTACTGGGGCGTGTCGAGATGTGGCATCCTGCTTGAGATCGTGTTTCTGTCTGAGGGGTCTGTCATTAGCCCTTTGCGTGTCAGCCGTCCTTAATTTCCTCTAGTTTTTCTTTCCAGAAACTATTAGATATATGCGTATAGGTCTTTCATCCTCCTCTGTGTCTCTCCTAACTTTCCTTTCATTTTTTCCCTCAACTCTTTGCCTCCATTATTGTCACACTGAGAGCATCCATTGCCATTTGTCACTGTTTAGCTCTAGATGCTGTGGCTACTTCTGCTTTGACAAAATATCGTGGGGGAAAAGAAATATCATGGAAAGACGTGGACAATTTCCTTGCTAAGATAAGCATGATTTGGCTCCGTGCCTTCTCCAGAGCCATCGACCTACTGACCTCATCAAAGCGAAATGAGATCAATCCCCAGCGACCTCACATCGGCTCCCAGCAATTAGCTCTCTCCTTTTTCGCTAGTTGTTTAAAAATTTCTCCACACTGGAATTTTTCTCAAAATTCATCAGTCTTGCTCGTTTGTTTCTAGAACTCACCTTTTCCCCATTCTTGCCAACTGGATGGCATTTCCCTGCCTTCGGGCTTCTGACCTCTTCCTTCCTGTCTTGGTTTCTTACACGATTTCTTACACGGTCTTGCGTTCGATCTGCGACAAGGCCTTCCAGTTCTTCCACTTTCTCGTAAGATGAGTTAATGTGACCAGAAAAGTTTTTTTTTTTTTACCATTTCTCTCTTGCCTGGACTTGGCCGTCCCTCAGATGCGAGAAGCCTGGTAATAGAAAGTACAGATCAGATTCGAAGTTCCATCAGGAGACCAGTCAGGTCATCCAGGGAAGGTTAAGGACTGAGCAAATGGCGAAAATAAAAAATAAGCCCCACCCCACAAAATGAATAGGATTTGGGTGAAACCTCTGGGCCAGGAAACGGGAAAGGAGGGAGGGGCAGGAACTATAAGTTATTTAACCCACTCATTTCCAAGGCGGCAAGCCAGACACTTCCACCGACCCCACAGCCACCAGAAGCGTCAGATGCCGTAGTGTGGCCTGAGCGAGACTAGTTTGTAACCCGCAGAATAGAATTATTAATTCATTACCATTATCTATGCACTCATCAATCTTTGGAGAATCTTTTATTTTATTTTTATTGCTTACAGTGTACAGGGTACCTGCCCCTTCCGGTTTGGCGTTTGCATCTGTAAAATGAAGTGAAGGGTTAGACTAAATGGGATCTATGATTCCAGCTGCAGTGACGTCGGAGAAACTGAGGCCGGACAGAAGGCGGCCCCGGTGGACAGAAGGCGGCCCCGGTGGACAGAAGGCGGCCCCGGTGGACAGAAGGCGGCCCCGGTGGACAGAAGGCGGCCCCAGTCAGCGAGGGCTCCGATTTCTGTGGAGCTCTCAGTGGAGACGGAGTAGGCACTGTCGCTGATTGTCCCCTATCTCGAAGTTGGGCTCACACGCACATTTTCTTTTAAACCGAGATGGCAGAGTTGTGGGGACAGGGAGCAGCCACCGAGTCACAGGTGCAGCTCGGCTGCTCGTGCATCGGTCAGTAACGCTGCCCTGGTCCTTTTGCAAACTCACCTTCTAGGATGATTCTTGAGCCTCTTGAGGAGCCCAGGAAATTGTTGCAAATGAACAGCAAGATTCTGGCAAAGCAGAGACTAAAATTCCACAACAGGAAAATATTTCTTTTAATATTTTAGTTGAGAGTGCAGACAGCTGTTAGAGGCTCTGATGCTGAGTCGCTGAAGCGAGGCAGAGTGACAGACAATCTGCGGCACATTTTGACATGGAATTTCCCATCACTGTTCACAGATGGGATTTGCTTTGGCTCGGGATGTGTGGTGGTGACTATGAAACAATGGAGAGCACCAGAGGGTCCCCGTAAGGCACTGTGTCCTCCTCGGGGCACTCGTCCGGGGCTCCTTCACCATAAGGGACGCCTTCACCGTAAGGGACACAAAGCGTGGATTGAGGACCATCTTCAGAGCTGGCACCAGGCTTGGGGGCACATCTCCTTCCTCCGTGGCCCCGTCTCTTCATTACACTCCGAGTCCCTTTCATTCACCCTCCCACCCCCAGCGCCAGTGACCTCCCTGCCCGACCCAACCACGTGGCGCGCAGTGCCCCGCCACGCCGGGGCCTGCGGCAGCCCGCAGCTCGGCTTGCGCCTCGTGCCCGTCACAGTTGGATGCCTGCCCTCCCTGCTGACCTCCTCGCTGCTTCGCATCCGTCTGCCCTTTGCCGTAGCCACACCAAACCACTTGTCATTCCCAGGAATGTGTCGGGAGTGCCTGTAGCGTCCCCTTCCCAGAATGAGCACCGTGCTCTGGGACTCAGGCTATCACTGTCGCTGGAGAGTCTGCCTGGACCCCCACATCTGGGCTCCCTCCTCTGGCCCCCACCCAGCAGCCTGGGATGGCCTCTGTCACACTGTCACTCTGTATTGCAGCCATCTGCTTGTCTGTCTTTCTCCCCACCTGAATCTGAGCTGCTCGAGGTCGGGGGGGCTGTGGTCCCGAGTTCCGGGGCTCCCTGGCGCCTTGCACGAGCATAGAGCTGAGGCCCGGCAAGTCTCCCTTGCTGGTGTAGAAATGAATGAGTAACTGAAAATGGCTACAAGTCACCCAGGCCAAGGTTTGTACACCAGGAGCTCACCAAACTGGGATGGACTATGACCGCGGGAAGACGTTCCCAGTCTGCTCGTAAACGGAATCTGGAGGCGGCTACCCTGGGGGCTGTTTCCGGAATGTTCTGTGCAAGGTCATCATCCTTGGAACAGCTTGTGCTTTCACCACATGGCTGTGAGCGGGACCCTCATGTGTGGTGGGGCCACCTTCCCACACAGGTGGGTCCCTGATATAGGCTGGGTCCCCCAGGAGGCTCACGCTGAGACACAGAATAGGGTTCAGGAAGTTTTGTCGGGGCAGTGTCCTGAGATCGACACCCGTGGGAGCAGCGAAGGCAGCACAGATGGAGAAGCCGGGCAGCGGCGCCATCAGCAGAGGTCCTGGCCCATCTTGGGAAGCTCCATGGCTGCGACAGCCGTTCAGAGCTATCCCAAGCTGTCCCGAGGGTCCAGGCCTTTCCACCCCTGTGTTGACTGACCATCACTAGATGCGGGCTGTCCTCGAGGAAGGGGCATGTCAAGGGCTCAATGGTGTCCCCCTCAGAGACACGGTGAAGTCCTAACCCCGCCACGCCTGTGAATGTGGACGCGTCTGCTGTCAGCGCCGGCATTTAGATCTGCTCCTCCCGTGGAGAGCGATGGGCTTCCTGTTGGTTCAGAAAGACAAGGCGTGGGGGCTGAGCCCAAACACTCCATTCGAACCCGTTAGAGCACGTCTGTTTTCTTCCCAGTGCTTTTAAGCGCTATAGATTAAATCGAGGAGTCAGAGGTCGTTTATGCGAGAAGGGACCTTAGAGGTGTCCACTGTGACCCCTCCTTCTGGACAGAGGCACTTATCCCCTGCCAGAAAGTCCGTCTGCAGGTGGCCAGCACCTGAGTCCGCTCCCAGGAATCACACCCTGGCCCGCCAAGCCCACACCGTCCCCAGGGGCATCCTGTCTCACTGACTGCTGCGGCCACGAGAGGCCTGGCCACCCGTGTTTGCTCGGGACCAGTTGCAGGCCGCCCCAGCTGTAGCCGCAGCTCCCCTGTGATCCTGGCGGAGGCGTCCCGCTCAGTTCCGCCCAGCTCATCCAGGCCAGCTTCCTGACCCCGGCCAGTGCCCGTCACCACCGGCCACCACTCCAGCTCAGAGTGCGTTTCTAACCTGCTGGCCGCGTGGGCAGCGGTGTTCCCGCACACTCTGGGGTAAGTGTCTCTCTCACAGACGGCAGCCCCCCCACCCCCAAACCCAACGGCCCCCCGCGCTCCCACCCACACAGGCTCAGCGCATGCTTGGCAGCCTGGCAGGACAAGTAAGCGCTCAGCTCCCCACTGGGCGCCTGGACCTGTGAGCAGGACAGAGTGTCCTGTGGCTCACAGTGGCCTCCTGCTGGCCCGTGCCCCTAAGGGTCCTGTGCAAACGGCCTCAGAGAGAACGTTCTCTGCCCTTGCTTTCTTCCTATGCAGACTCCCCTCCAAGTGCCCAGAGCCCGTCTGATTTGAACTTGGCGGGGCAGGGGTGTAAGTAGCCTGTGGTGCCGAACCCACTGCCTCCCTCCCGGGGGCTTCGTGCCATCGCAATACACGAGCTGTCAGAAATTAAAATTCAAAGCGGGCTCCGTGCTGCTCGTTTGTTAATTCATTTCTTCAACACGTCCTTCATTTTACAAATATTTACTGAGGACCCGCTATTTGCTATACCGAAGGCCAAATAAAGGCTCACAAAGCAGGTGTCATGAGCTCCCCAGCCAGATGCTAAATGGCTTCTTTGGGGCCACCAGCCAGTAAGGGCAGGGCCAGGGCCAGAATGGAGACTTCCAGCTCCTGCCCTTCGGTGTTTCCATGGAGGAACCTGCTGTATTTTCCATGGAATCTAGTCCAGCAGCTTCATTCCTTGTGCGTGTGCCGGGGTCCTGTGTGCCGGGATCCTGGCCACACATATTCGATGTCATAGGATGGTGACACCCCAAGCTTCCTTAATCACCCTGCTCTAATTGTACACAGCCCAGAACACACTGTAATAATTTGTCATCCATGTCCAAAGTAGAAGGCACTAACTCTTAATTATAAGCCAAAGCAAGAGATGAGTAAATAAACATGCACGCCAGCCTGAATGCTATAATTAGAAGTTCCATTTGGCTAAAGAAAAGCAGAGACGTTTTAATTCCAGGCCTCTGCTTGAGAGCCGGGCCGCTACAGAGCAGTCTGCGCGCGTTAATGCGTGAGGTCTGAGCAAGCGGTGACATAGTAAGAGACCATCTTTTTGTAAGAGGGGCTGGGATGTATGCCCCTCGAGATATTTCAGTCCTGTGTTTATTTCCCGGAGCTGAGTTAACACGATGATCAGTATTTTTCAGACACTTCCGACAGTTACTTTGAACGGCGCTTTCGCATACGATGTCTAACTTAATTTGCGTGGCAGATTTGGCACCGGTCACTGGTGTCGGTGGGCGGGGTAATGACAGGATGGACACTCATAATCTATTTATTTAATATTCTTTCTCGAGTACCCACCCCGAGCCAGGCACCGTTCTAGGAAGTGAATGGCACTGAGCACTTGCTTTCATGGAGCTTACTTTTTAGTGGGTGGAGACAAAGAAGGCAGACAATAACCAGATATGCATCTAAGTACGTAATACTCACGAGACACCAGACGGTGACAAGGGCTGCCCAGAAATAGAAGTCAGGACGAGGGTTAGAGAATGACGGAGGGTGCCGTCTCAGGCAGGGTGGCCGGGGAAGAGTTTGATGGAACGACATTGCTGCAGAGACTCGAAAGAGATGAGGGGATGCTGGGATAGACTGCGAAGGAGCGTTCAGTGGGCAGGAAGAGCAAGTGCAAAGGCCCTGAGGCAGCAGTCTGCTTGGCGGGCCCGAGGTCAGCAAGAAGGCCAGTGTCCCCGAGAGCGAACCGGGGAGGGGGCATGGCGATAAGATCAGTGGGGATGCCAGGGCCAGGTCAGATGGCCTCGAGGGCCACAGCCCGGTCGTGGCTTTCACTCAGGAAGACAGAAGACGGCGTACGGGCTTGAGCAGAGGGGAGGCATGATTCAGCTTCCGTTTTAAAAGAACCATTCTGGTTTTGTGCGGAGAATACGTTTAGAGGGCCAACTGTGTAAAGAGACAGAGGCCACTGCACTTCTTTGGACAAGGGCCTCTCGCTGGAATGATGGAGCATGGGTGGCCTGGGCAGGGGCTGGGTCCCGGTCATGGCTGTGTGGTCCGGGACGAGTCACTGAACCTCTCTGTGCTCCACTTTACTCACCTGTAAAACCAGGACAGTAACCTTCCTTCCTCAGTGGTTCTCCGAGTGTGGCTCCGGGGCCGGCAGCATCCGTGTCACCTGCAACTTATGGGCAATGCGAATTCTCCAGCACCACCTAGGACCTGCTGTTTCAGAAACGCCGGGGGTGGGGTTGCCAGATAAACTACAGGAGATCCAGGTAAATTTAAATTTCAGACAGATAACGAGTACCTTATATTAAAACATTATTTGCTGTTTATCTGAAACGCAAATGTAATTAGATGTCCTGTATTTTCATTTGCTAAGTCTGCAGCCGTGGAATGTGTGTGTCAAGGGGATTCTGGTGGACGCTGCCCTCCGAGAACCCCGACATTCCTCATGGTGGTTCTGGAGGTTTATAAGCTTAGCGCAAGGCCTGGCATGGGGCTGGTGCTTAGGAGCTGTCACTGCGACCACTGAACACTGGCTGGTGCCGGGGGACTTTGGAGCCCCGAGATGGAGTGACTTGGCCGAGGGCACAGATGTGTGGTCCCTTCTTTGTGAAGGCCCATCTGTGGGCTCCGGGGCTGGAATGCTTGGAGATGTCCAAAGAGCCTTCATTGCACTCCCTTCCTCCCTCCGTCCGGTTGAGGATGGGGAAAGGAATGGGGTGCCGCCCTCCCCCTGGCTCAGGGGCTGAGACTCGTGCGGCTCCTCCCCATTCAGCAATGACCACCTTTCAGCTAATTCAGTAACCAAATCTCGAAGCCAGCTTTCCACAACATTGCAAAGAGGACAGGTTTCTGTCTCTGATTATTCTGGTCAGCTCTGCCCAGCTCTGGGAACGAGGAGGCAGTGTGTGGGGACCTGACGGAATTATCCTTTAAATGGTAACCTAGTTGGTTGGAACCTAAGGCTGAAGTTTATTCCCAAAGAGAGTGCAGAAAACACACTTCTCGCTCTCGTTGGACATAACAGACACCCATGTTCTAATTATGTTCCAGAAGGATCCTCAGCCCATGTCTCTAACTGCAGTCTATGAGTTCCAGTTAGGTGGGTTTTAAAAGAAATATTTCAATTATGAGGGAAAAATCCCTGTTTAATTGAATTATCTTTTCTCTTGGCTCCCTGATTGCTCAACGTGCCATTAGACCCAGTAAGCCCTGCTGTCTGTTCGTGGACTTCAACCATCTGGAAAGCTGGTAACAATAGCAACCTGCCCAGAGGCTTGTGTGGGGATTAGGGAAGATGATGTGTGTGACAGCCCCTCACTCAGAGCCTGGCGCGTAGTAAATACTCAATAAATCTCAGACCCTCCAAATCACGGAGCTCGCCAGCCCCGCGGAAAGCAGTCCATTTGAGAACTGCCTGTGTAGTGGACAGAACCTGTGTGTGGTTTTCATCTGTTAGGGCCGCGTGTGACCCAGAAGCTCGGCTGGGGCAATGCGCCCATGTGCCTTGGAGCCATCGGGACGCCCAAGGCTCAGGCCAGCACTTCCCAAACTTTGGTGTCCACAGGAATCGCTTGGGGATCTCCTTGAATTTCAGATGCTGACTCAGCAGGTCTCAGCCGGAGCTTGAGAGCCTGCGTTTCTAATGAGCTTGTCTGAAACCACCCTTTGAGATGGGGAGCTGTTAGGCCACCGGCATAACTTGAGCATGATTGGCGCTTAGAGTCACTGCCTGATGGTTATTCAGGCAAAGGGGTGCGCTCTGGGAGGGCAGGGCCCGTCTGGAATGTTGCTTGCCCCCACGGTGATGGCTCCGGGGTGAATGAATGAACTAGCAAGACGTCTGGCACTCAGCGTGCAATTAACAATTGTTATGGCGCGAATGATTCTGAGACCCACAGAGCCAATTGAGATTAATTATGAGCCTTTATTAGCCGGCCGACGACTGACTCTCTACCACGCAGGGTTAGAGGAGATCAGCCCTGGGGTTTGAGAGTGAGGCAGTTATAAAGCCTAGAACAAGCAAGCAGGTTACAGAAGCAGAAGTTGGCCATTAGCACAATACATCACCTAGTACCACTCCCTGGTTAACAAGTAAGTGGATTACAAAAGCAGACATTGGCCATCTTCATATCTTATACAATACACCTCCTAAACCACACCCAAGCAAGTAGGACAACTTCTGGCATCTAAAGATATTTCTTCCCTGTAGCTGACTTAGCTAGTTGGCTCACTTGAACATTTTCCACCCTTAACACAATCACTGTTGCTTCAGATGACTAACCCAGGTGTTCCATACACTCTGTCATAAAAATTTAGTTTTATCCAACAGAGGATGGTTAGGTGACTCTGATTTATAATACGATCTCTTTCTCTCTGGATTCCCTTAGGTAGTTGGCTCTTCAGAACATTTCAAGCAAGATTCAATTGATTGAGTTTTCAGATTTTAGGCTCCCATTGGTCGCATGGAGTGGAGCATGCCACAGGCCCAGGACGGTCTCTTGGCATTCGCCCAGGCGTGAGGCCGTCAGCTCTGCTGGCCTGGGTGCTGGCTGTGTGCCAAGATGCCTTGTTCCATCCCCCACCCCCAGGCTCCACTGGCACATCATCCGTCATCTGCCAGGCTTGCCCCTGGCGTGGCATCTGCTCCGATGTTTTGGCCCTTTCTCCCTGAGACACAGATGTGAAGAACGATGTCCTCGTTGGCCAGCAGTTTGCAGTCACATCCCCTACATTCTTCTCTCCCTTGGTGCCATGGGCCCAGGAGAGCTCTTCCCAGCCTGTGCTGAGGGAGAGGTGATGCCCCCACCGCCACTTTTTAATTGAGCTATAATATACTAATCATAAGATTCACCCATTTCAAGTGTACAATTCAGCGGGTTTAAGTATATTCACAAACTTGAGCAACCATCACCACATCTAACCTCAGAACATTTTCACCCCC
>NW_011888886.1:2710420-2717045 GCF_000151845.1 Pteropus vampyrus | reverse complement strand
TTATACAATACACCTCCTAAACCACACCCAAGCAAGTAGGACAACTTCTGGCATCTAAAGATATTTCTTCCCTGTAGCTGACTTAGCTAGTTGGCTCACTTGAAAATTTTCCACCCTTAACACAATCACTGTTGCTTCAGATGACTAACCCAGGTGTTCCATAAACTCTGTCATAAAAATTTAGTTTTATCCAACAGAGAATGGTTGGGTGACTCTGACTTATAATACGATCTCTTTCTCTCTGGATTCCCTTAGGTAGTTGGCTCTTCAGAACATTTCAAGCAAGATTCAATTGATTGAGTTTTCAGATTTTAGGCTCCATTGGTCGCGTGGAGTGGAGCATGCCACAGGCCCAGGACGGTCTCTTGGCATTCGCCCAGGCGTGAGGCCGTCAGCTCTGCTGGCCTGGGTGCTGGCTGCGTGCCAAGATGCCTTGTTCCATCCCCCACCCCCAGGCTCCACTGGCACATCATCCGTCACCTGCCAGGCTTGCCCCTGGCGTGGCATCTGCTCCGGCTCCTCCGATGTTTTGGCCCTTTCTCCCTGAGACACAGATGTGAAGAACGATGTCCTCGTTGGCCAGCAGTTTGAAGTCACATCCCCTACATTCTTCTCTCCCTTGGTGCCATGGGCCCAGGAGAGCTCTTCCCAGCCTGTGCTGAGGGAGAGGTGATGCCCCGCCCCCCGCCGCTTTTTAGTTGAGCTATAATATACTAATCATAAGATTCACCCATTTCAAGTGTACAATTCAGCAGTTTTAAGTATATTCACAAACTTGAGCAACCATCACCACATCTAACCTCAGAACATTTTCACCCCCTGAAGAAGTTCTGTAGCTGTTAGTAGTCATCCCCACTCCTCCAGCCCACCCCCTCCCCGCAGCAACCACCGATTTTCCTGTCTCTACGCATTTGCCTAGTTTGAACATTTCCTGTAAATGCGATCGCCCGACGTGTGGCTTTTTGCTTCTGGCTTCTTTCTCCTGGCATAATCTTCTCAAGGCTCATCCGTGTTGTAGCCTGTGCCAGTGCCAGTACTTCTCCCCTTTCTATTTTTCCGTGATACGAATATACACCCATGTTCATAGCAGCGTTCTTCACAATAGCCAAAACAGAAGCCATCCCAGGGTCCATCGACAAATGGAGGGATAAGCCAAATGTGGTATATACGGTCAATGGGATATTATTCAGCCTCAAAAAGGAAAGAATTTCCGCAATAATATATTACAACACGGATGAATCTTAAAGGCTAAGCGAAATAAGTCAGTCACAAAAAGACAAATAATATAGGAGTCCACTCATACAAGGTACCTAGAGTAGTCAAGCTCACAGAGACAGCAGGTGGAGTGGGGGTGTCGGGCTGACGGAGGGGGATGGGGCGTCAGTGATGGATGGGGACTGAGTCTCGGTTTCACGAGAGAAGAGAGTCTGGAGATGGATGGCGAGGATGGCAGGACCGCAGCGTGGAGGTATGACACACCTCCGAACTGGACACTTAAAAGCGGTCAGAATGGTATATTTTATGTCATGTGTATTTTTACCACAATTAAAAAAATGGAAAAAAATCATCGACGGGAATTTGGCAGAAGTCCCACTGGTGACACAAAGAAGGGTCATGGCACCGTGGAATCTGTGGAATGTGCCGTTACTCATCTCGTTTTATTTCAGCCAAACTGCGAACAATGGATGTTTTAGGGGGGGAGGGCAGGGCGGCGAGGTGAAATCTTGTTTTCCGGGTAATTTATGTTATGAACCAAAAAATGTGTCTGTAGAGCTTATCCATTACAAACGCAATTTTGCAATCTTTTTCGAAGGGAGACGTTCTCAGTGTAGTTAAATGGGCAGAAATGTGCTTTAAAAATTCATTATTATTAAGCCTTTGAAATTCTATCTTGCTCCTGTCAAAAAAACAAACAAACAAACAAAAAACAAAAAAAACCCAGCAATCTATTTGCTCCAGCATGCCTGGAGCTTTTCTATCAGGGATTCTGTGCTGTTTAAAACAGAGCAGCTGTCTCTTCCCTATATACCCAACTCCGAGGAAAGCAGTGGTAAATTGGATTCATTCCTTTGGTAATTGTCAAAGCGATGCCCTGGGAATAGTGAATTTATTATAGTGCTTACACTTCTACGGATCTGAGAAACCATTACTGAAAAAATACAAGCTTGTCATTTCCTTAATTATCCATTTGAGAGGCTCTTCTGTGCCTGGACAGTTTGAAAAAAAACAACAACGACACAAAATACTGCTTAGGGTGATGGCGAGAGATGCGCCAGATGAACCAACAAAAGGCAAGTTGTAATGATCAAGAGACGATTGGGAGCAGTAAGAGAGAAGTCAAACAAACATGGCAGAAACATTGTTCTAAGAGCTGACGTCTACCCAGCCCGTTTGGGGGCCCGTTATATACTAAGACAGGTATTTTCCGATTGTGGAATCCATAAATTTCTATGGAGCAAGGGAAAAAAAGAAAGAAACGGAGAAGAACGTTTAGAGTTCGTCGTCGGGAAAATGCTTCTCCGTCCATTGTACGTTTCAAGAGTTGCACAGAAAAGACAATCCAGTTTGATATTTGCACCTTTTTTTTCTTTAAACTTTGAGTCCGCTCTCTTGCACGAAGATCTGGAATTTTCAGCAGGCTAACTGAAATCGATGCTGACATTTCGTAACTTCATTAGTAAGTTTTGAAAAGGGTCTTGAGGAAATGAATTTAAGTTGCCGTTAATAAGTGTAGTCAGTGTTCTTTGCCTGGGCATGACATGACATCTTGGATAACTTGGGGGAATTTTTAGGGATTAAAAGAAGATCAGATATGAGAGTAAGTTCTTAGCAAAAATATTCAAAAGCCCAGAGGCATTCATCGGTCTTACAGGCTGAAGGTTTGTGTCTGTCCCATGTTCCTATGTTGAAATGCTAAGCCTCAGAGCAACCCTGCTTCACCGGGCAGTCAGAGACTTAGCCTGTCCCCACTGCTCCTCCAGGAACCCCTGCCAGGAGGCGACCATCAGACAAGGATCGGGGTTTTCTAAGTCAAGAATCGAGGTCCAGCTCCTGGTCATTTGGAAACTCCCTTTGCCTCGGCGCCCCGCTCCGTGCCCCCGCTTCATCTGGCGTGCTCACTCGCAGTTTCCAACAAGACAGTCCATTCTAAATCCTAACCGAGAAGGTTCTGGGGTGCTGACCTGAAAACACGCAGTCGCCAAAACGGTGCTGCTGCCGACAGGTGGAGCCGGGAGGGAGAAAGAGTATAGATCTGGGTTCGAGGCTCGACCGTGTCATTTACGGGTTGAGTAACTTTGGACAGGTGACTTAACCTCTCTGGGGGTGAAGGTGACCCTTACGTGGCCGTTTCAGAGTGAAACATGAACACGTGTGTGTGCCCAGCACAGGGCAGGAGCTCGGTGGGCACCATGCAGCGCTTGTCCAGCCCTTCGCATCCGGGACGCTCGCAGAGCGGACGGCACGTCGCCCCCCTCCCCCAGGAAGGCAGAGCGGGCGACCCCTGGCTCACCTTACCATTCGCGGGCCCCGCCTTCCTCAGCCCACAGGAGCCCGACAGGGGCCTGCCCCCCACTGTTTCTGTCTCCGTCACCCCCACCGGCTGTGGGCTGTGAGAGCGTGAGCAGAGCTGAGTGTCAGAGAATGTGTGAGCGTGAGCGTGAGCGTGAGTGTGAGTGAGCGTGTGTGTGAGAGAGAGGACTGAGAGACGGTGCTTGCGAAGCGCCCCCTGCAGTGTTTAGCACAGTAAACGGTCACCGAGTAGAACCGATGATCAAAACATGATGACCAGATGGACACCAGAAGGAGCCTGAGAGCAGGAAGGGAATTTGGGGTCATCTCTTTCACTGAACCTGTCTGGAGAGGTGCCCAGCAGGCTCTCCTCCAGGAGCAGCTCCAGTTCTGGCCCTCCACGGACCCTCGAGACCCCACCTAATCCAGCCCGGCTTCCCTCAGGGACCTGGCCCCAGCAGCATCGCCGGTCGGCGGGTCTCCTGGCTGCCCCAGCACCGTGCCATGGCTTCTCCTCACCTGGCTCGTTGTTCTCCTGGTCTGGACTGACCTTCCGCCTCCCGCCACCCTCTCCCAGCCCGCGTGCCCCGACAGCACCAGCATTCTCGTGCTCCCTCGTCCCACACCCCCCAGGCTCTCTCCTCAGTCACAGCCGCATCCTGCCTCCTGCTCGTCACAGGAGGTGCTCTGAGCATCACTGCATTGGCACCAAGTGAGGATGGTTTCCGCCTGCAAACAGAGGGGCAAGGAAACAATTCTGCTTTTTGACTGGATCGTCCGCCAGGGACCTGAGAAGGGGGGTCTCTGTGCCTTTATAATAAAGGACCAATGATTCGGTGTCAAGATCACCTCGTGTACCTGCGGATTGAAAATGACGGTGGAAGCTGACGTGACACATACAGGCAGTCTCATCTGATTGCTAGGAACAGTGAGGGGCGAGGTCCCAGGTGGCCTGCCTGCAGCCCCTATGTCAGCTGCGGCTGGGCTGAAGCGCTGCTTACACACACATTGGTTTGTTTGCTGTTTTCAATATTTATTGCTTAATGAAATGACAAATTGCATCGGATGCAGCTGTCTTGTCAATGAGGAAGCAAAGTAATTAAGTGTTAAAATTATATTGCTCCAATCCCTAAGCTGTGCTTGCTTCATGCAAATTGCATGACTCTGAAAGCTCCCAGTGCTGGCTTTGCAAATGGCCTGTCACATCCGGAAGGAAGGGAACTCCAAGCTCGACAAGACCGTCTGGACTTCTAATGTCAAAAATGACAAACGGACCATGCTTTCGGCCTTAATAATGGTCATTTCTCACCCGCTGGTGGCAGAGGAATGGGTTGGCGTTGTGCATTTGCCTGACCTGCTGAAGATAAGGACGAGCCCTGTAAGCTCCCCAGAGGCCCCGGGGGGCACCTGGAGGCCACATTTGGTCAACGGCAAAGCCCACGGCACTGCTTCTGGAGGCACGGCTTCCAAGGGTCTCCTCGACACCCTGGCCTGGCCCAGGTGTCTGCACTCTACTGTGTGCGAAGCCTGGACTTGACCTTCCCACTCATGCCCCCCCTGCCCCCCGCAGCTAACTGCTCTCCCTACCTACCCCTCTGCTCATTTCTGATGCCAACGAAAAGCACCCATTCTTGGCCCCATAGGTTTTTATTTTTTAATTGTGGTAAAAATATACATAACATGATATTTATCAATTTAACCATTTATTATAAGTTTACGAGTCAATGGAAGTAAATATATTCACAATGTTGCTCGACCATCATCACTATCTCTACTCCCAAGATGTTTTTATCATCCCAACATAGACTCTGTGCCCATTAAACAATGACTCTGCCCTCTCCTAGCCCCTGGCAACTTCTATTCTACTTCGCGTCCCTATGAATTTGCCTACTCTAAGTACCTCATATAAATGGAATCATACAATATTTGTCTTTCTGTGACTGACCTATTTTACTTACCATGTTTTCAAGGTCCATCCCTGTTGCGGCATATATCAAAATTCCATTCCTTTCTACAGCTGTATAATATTCCATTGTGTTCTGTATACACCACTGAGCTGGTTTTAAAAGGGGCCCAGACAGCCCTGCTCACTGATCAGGCTTGGGTGCAACCATCGCCCTTGGGCCTGAGGCCAGGCCTCTCTGCCTCCGGTGCCCTGAGGACATGGCGGAACGGTTTACCGGCCCTCCTCTTTGACTCCGGGTTTAGGAGGGAATCTGGGGGAGAATATGGAAGAAACGAAGAGTAGGTTATTTCTCGGATTCTGTTAAACGCTCATAAGATGCTAACACACACTGAGTAGAAAATCTGTTTGCTCGTAAACGACTAGCCCCACAAAGCAACCCTCTGGTTGCCACGGGGACAGTCGAGGTGACCGCTCAGTTCATCTCGAGGTATGGCAAGGGGCCCTGCAAGACTGAGGCTGCTGACCTCCTGGGTTAGCGAGGTCTGGTGTCCCTTCGCCGGGCCACACCTCACCCCCGGCTCTCCTCTCGACCCACAATAGACTTGAGTGAAAGTGTGGTTTGAGTCATGGCATTTGTGTTGCTGCTATCTGCCCATGAGGCCGCTGAGCATTAGGCCTCAGAGGGACCCAAGCTCCCTCCCCTGACGGGGGAGGAAACTGAGGCCCAGGGAAGCAATGGGACGTGCCAACGCCCTGCGGCCGGGAGTTATTTATCACAGCCGGGACCCGATCGTGTGCTCCTGACTCCTCTGCTGGCCCCCACCCTCCATGGGACAGCGGGTGTCACTTCCCACTGACAAGTGGGGGGTAGACCAGCAGCCAGGGGACTTGGTCGGTCCCAGACGTGCAGCCAGACGGCTGCTCATGACCACTTGACACTTAGCATCCCCGGTACCGGGGTCAGAAAGAGCCTTCTTACTTCTGAAATCTTTATCTTTCTGAAGATGGCGATGGCTGATATTATGTTCTTAAAGACTCACTCACGCTTTAATCACTTTTAAAGGAGAAAAATAACGAAGTCCAATAAAACATTGTACAACTGGTTACCAGGATGTCGCATTCAGGATGAGAACACGGATAGAACAAAAGATGCAAATGGCCTCTCCTCGTGACAGAGCAGTCGGGGACTGGCAAAGACTAAGTCGCTTA
>NW_011888886.1:2705845-2709170 GCF_000151845.1 Pteropus vampyrus | reverse complement strand
CAGCGGGACTATTTTTTAGGAGAGAGAGTGCGCCAGCCGCAGACGGTGGCCCAGAGGGAGTGAGAGCCGGGCAGCTCGCTTTCCCTCCGGCCGGAAGAGCCCAGTGGGCGACGTCAGCACACCTGTCCGAACGAACGAGCTCTTTTAGGCTCTCGTCTCTCTTTCATTTTTCCTTTTCAGGAAGGAGTGATGGGGAGAGGGGGTCGAGCGCAGCTAAGTGGCAGTAGCAGGTGCCACGCCCCCGAGATGGTTCTGGAAGCCCATTGTCTAGGGTTCGTCCTCAAGTCCAACCGTCATGTTTTCTGCAGTTGAAAAACATGGCCTGACTTTTTTACTTCAAGCAACAGCTATTTATGGACATATAAACTTTCACGGATTTAAAACCCTCATGTGTCTCTTCCTTAAAGATGCAAAAAGTCTGAGAACAGTTCCTCACGGGACCCATCTTCCAGCCTGAGTTCTTTTGGGTTCTCTTAACTGCCTCTTTTTTTCAATGTACAACGATGTTTATCATGTTTATGGTGGAAAGCAGAACTCCTGAGAGCTCTTCGATACAGAATGTCCGAATGAATGGTGGCTCCTGTGTCCTATGAGATGGCATACTTCCCGTAGAAAGAATTTAGATTTTTTTTTCAGTTAACCTGGTTGATCGACCTCCAAGATACTCTGAAGTGGGAAAAGCTAGTTGCAAACAAGATTATTTGGTATTGCCCAGTTTTTAAAAACCACACAGACTCAAAACCGACACATGTGTATGAGTTAGGATGACCATGGAGAAAGAAGGAAAATTATGCAGTCAGGTAACAACATCCTTGCTCCGTCAGCAGTGGGGGGACAGTAATGGGGTGAGGGACATAGAAGAAGGTTATTTCTTTTTCTAATTAGATTACTCGATTTGTTACAGTAATAAAATGCCAATTTTAACTTAATAAGTCAAATGCATTCCTGTGAATTTAAGGGCAGCTGTTCTTCTAACCCTGCAGTTCACACTCTTTGACTGATCACAGGAAACCATGAATCTCTTTAGCAAGGGGCTGCGGCCTGCTCCTCCACATTCTGTTTCAACCCCAGAGTCAGTGATTTCTTCAAGGGATGTGGGTTCCTCTCTGTGGAGAGCGAAATTTGAAAGTCTGAAATTGCAAACTATCTACAACGTTAAAGGTTATATGTAGAGACTGGATATGAAGAATGTAAATCGCTGGTGGCAGTTTATATGGTTCAGCCTACTACTATGCTCAACTCTCTGCAAATAAATTTAAGAAACCGGATAAAATTAGCAATAGTCTCTGAAAGTACAAATGACTGAAAATGACCCCAGAGGAGCTAGAGCATCTAAAATAGGTGGATTAACATGGAATGAAAAGAAAAATTGTCGTAGAGCCACTCCCTAAACAAATAATACCAGGTCCAGATGGTTTCACAGGATAATGCTACTGGGACTTAAAGGGCAGAAAACTCAAATGTTATTGAAACTGTTCCAATTCATAGGAAAATAAAATTTACATTGGAAGCAGCTGATATGACTCTTAATCTAATCATCTTGGGACTCTTTGTCTGTACCTGTTCCCTCCCCTCCCACTCTTCATTATTGTGGAAGACACTAAGCTTTTAGTCTTGTTCAATGTCCCATGGTGTAAGTTTTGCCGATTACATCTGTATGGTGTCATTTGACAAGTTCTTGTCCACGGTATTTCTTGTAAATTGGTAGTTAGATCTGAAGACGTAATCCGACCTAGATTTAATATGGAGGGAGAGCCTGCTTCTTGGGAGAGTTAGATATGTCCATCAGGAGGCACGTGCTATCTGCTTGTCTCTCTTCGCGTGAGATTAGCTGGCTTTGATGATTTTTGCCGAGATCTCTTAATTCATTAGAGGTTGCTAAATGGTAATATTCTGATTCTACTGTTTCTTCTTCAGTTGGCATCCTTCATTAAAAAGAACATTTTCTTCATCAACTATTTGGCTGTTGTTACGGGTGTGGTTCTGGGCAACGATATGCTAACGGCCAACTTCTGCTTCTGTAATCTGCTTGCTTGTTTGATGTTGACTAGGGTGTGGCTAGGCTTTATAAACTGCCTCTTTTGGGAGCTCGAGGCTGATCTCGAACCCTGCGTGGTAGAGAGTCAGTCTCTGGCCAGCTAATAAAGGCTCATAATTCATCTCAGTTGGCTCCGTGGGTCTTAAATTGATCGGCCAGCTAATAAAGGCTCATAATTCATCTCAATTGGCTCCGTGGGTCTTAGAATTGATCGCGCCACAACAGCTATCTCGAGGTACAATTCGTATAAGAAAGGTGATAAAAATGCTTGATTCTTTCTCTTAATTTGCCAGTTCTCCAAATAGAGTTGGTTTTCAGTGTGTCCCAAAGGTGACCAATGAGGATTTTTTTTCTATGTCATGGTAAATTTACTAATTTAAACATATTTAATGTGTGTCGATCCTTTGAGATGAGTGACTTTCTCTTGATGCTGAAATTATCCAAATTTTGGCCGTGGGATTCTCTTCAAGTTTACTCTCAATTCGTTTGCCAGGACTCTGGTCATCTTTGATAACTAACTCGGCTTCTGGCACGACACGACGGTTCAGGCTCCCCTTCACTTTGCATGCCCTGGACCTGGAGTCGATTACTCCTTTTAGTGGGAATCGGTGTTGATGACCACGATTGGATGCGAGGGGTGTAAGAAGCACCTAATTTAGTCATTGTTTTCAGGTTTTTCCGTGGCCAACTCCAGCAAATCACAGACCTACGCAGCTTCTGTTAGGCTTGTTGATTTTATACTATTCTTTCTTCTCTCATTCCCCAAATCCCAGTTTTATGGACTCCAACATAATTGTTTATTTTTCTATCCTATAAAACATGCACAATAGTTTCAGAATAATACTACACAAACTCTGACCAACAATATAAATCGCATGTATTTTAATTTTGGGGACAAGGGTTTTTCTTCATTTATTTTATTATTACTCATTATTTTATTACTTTATTATTTTACTACTGCTCTTATTATATTACAGCCAGAGGGTATTTTCTGTACAATTTTAATTCTTAGAAATTTACTGTAATTTTTCTGTGTGGCCTAAGATATGATTAATTTTTAAGAATATTCTATCTATCACACTATTATGTAACATTGTTTAATGGCCAATGTCAATTAGATGAGAAAGAGAAATGAAGCATATAAATTAGAAAGGAAGAGGTAAAATGATCATTATTGTCAAATGTTATCATGTTTAGCTGAAAAACCCAAAAGAACCAACAACAAAACACCCTATGTAAATATTAGGTAATTCAGAAATGCAGCTGTGTAAAAAATATTAGTATGTA
>NW_011888886.1:2703700-2705120 GCF_000151845.1 Pteropus vampyrus | reverse complement strand
TTTGGGGGCTTTTTTTTTTGAGAGAAAATTCATGTATTTGCACTTTTAGCTTTAAAAGCTTTTTGATGCTCTTGCATTAAACAGTGTTGTTAATGGAATCAGAGCTTTTTTCCTCCAATAATGGTCTTTTATCGCTTCAGAAGCTGACATCTTTAGAAATACCTCGGTTTTTCTTTGCCAGCCCTGATTCCATTATTGACGGAGCCACCTGAATTTCTAAGTGCTATTGCCAGACTTTTTCTTAAATGTAGAAAATGCACAGCCGCTTGGAATTATCCTGACAAACTGACGTCTTTGAGAAAAAGAGTGCTGAGCTGTGAGCCTTTTTGCTAACTCTCTGAGCAACAAGAGTAATTTCTCCAGCCTGCCATTTGCCAGTGGCCCCATGGCAGGCTGCTGGGCGCAGGGCCAGAGTCTTTCATTGAGCCCAAGATTCACCATTAACTTGCTCTGTGAACTTGAGTGGATCACCAGACCCTCTCATCTCTCGGTTTTCCAATAGCACGTTGCTCGGCATGTTGTAAGGGTTCAGTGAATTAAAACCTGTGCCCATTTCTGCTTTAGGGCTACAGCCCCACACAAAGGCCCTTGGAAGCATCTGGGAAACTAATAAATAAATAAATAAATAAACATAAATCAATCAATCAATCAATCAATCACACACACAAAAATTCCAAACACACAAAATCCTGGCCAACACAATCTCTGCCGGGACTGATTTTTATGATTCTGTGCAGTCGGTCATGTGTCAGCTTTTGGGATCTGCTGGTTCAGAGTGTGCAAAGTTCCGAAAATGTGACACCGGACACGTCTGTAAGTGGGCACCGCACAGGGGCGACATTCAGCAGGTAGCTGGTCCTATCGTGGCATTGTCTCACTGCGAGAAACTCTTCCACAGAATCGATCGTTGGAGAATAAAATTTCCTCAAAATTGAATATACTCTCAAAAACCGAAACGTGAGTTATGACCAGGAAGTAAATTTCAAACAGAAACAATTTGTCTCGAACCCCAACCTGGTTTTTGTGGTGCTTTGTTAACACTGTAAGTTCACAGAGAAAGGCTCTTTAGGGGGTCGGTGACCCCCAAGGAAGCTGCCAGCTACTCTGATGGTCTCCGCCCGGTAAGGGCCACCTCGGCCGGACCCCCCAAATCTGGAGGGTGACCCACGCTAACAATGCTCCTGATTGTCGATCGCACCAGGCGTCACTGGAGTGCGCAGTACCCAGACCTGCCCCCAGCGTTTGCAAGGCCAGGTCAGAGCGTGAGTGGAGGCCCACAGGCCATCATCTAGCACGGACTGCCGATAAACCGTACACTGCTCTTCTTCTTTGCCACATGTCCCTGGAAGGTGAGGTTTGCTCTTAGAATGCTTGTGCAATTCGGGGTTTCACGTGGAAGGGTGACCGCAGGATGCCAGCC
>NW_011888886.1:2700250-2702305 GCF_000151845.1 Pteropus vampyrus | reverse complement strand
GAGGCCCCTGGGGGTAGAAAAATGGTGAGTTTTGAATACGACTTTTCAATAAAATGAAACGGAATTTAAATCCATTATAATAAACTCCACAGGACACACCGATTTTCTTGGTGCAGCAAAATTCCTTTGTCATGACCGCGTTGTTGGATTCAAACTCCTCGCTCATGGCGACTAAAAATGAAACGGTCCCGGGGGAGAGGAGAGGTGGTTGGAACGGGCAGCTGGCTCCTCATTTCAAATCTGTATCTCCTTCATCTTGGCTGATTTGGTCTACATGTCCACCCCACCCCCAGAATTCAGGGAAGATCAATTCCGATCGCTGAGGCTGCGAACAGAGCTGTTCCTGGTCTTTTCCTTTGCTGATATCATCACGGATGGCAATACCGTGTTTCTGTGATGATTTGATTGACGTGTGAGTCTGGCAGGCTGGCCTGTCAGGTCCCTGCAGGCAGTGACCCGATCTGTGTGGCCTGCCCCAGGTTCTTGGCACACAGCCTGGAACTCGATGAACACTATTTTTTGAATGAATAAATGAATGAGGAAATTTTGTTGGAACCCAGTCAATCCCAGAGCAGGAAGGAGTTCACCTTATGCAGAGTCTCTTTCCACGAGGACTTTTGAGGGGGACGGGAGCCTAGCCCACACCACAGATGTATGTCTGAGGACTTGAATGCTCTTTCGTGGTCCCAGGCAGAGATCCTGGTTTAAAATATCAGGGATTTGAATATTTAAAATTCAAATTTCTGCGATCTTTACTTGGTATTTTGACCTTAAAAAAAAAAGCGCCTGCACAAATGTCAGGCTTTTGTTTGTTGGAGAGATGGTGGGTGTTGGAGCTTGGGGAACGAGCCTGTGTGTTCTCTGAGCAGGGAGGAGTATGCCAGTTGGCTTTGTTCTCAGTGGGTAGATTGGTCTGGAACCCGACGGGGGAGATGGACAGGGATTCCACAGGATTAGTCACAGGAGAAATGTCTCGTCACATGTTTTCTTCCTGTAATTGTTCACAGGTATCTTCTCTGTTTGGAAGGGATGCGTGTAATGAGACATTTATTTGATTCGATTGGACGACAGCTCCTAGAGGTTCTTGGGTCGAGCAGTTATTGTTAAATCGTAAGGTTAGACCTGGAGAGAAGAAGTAGGCTGTGCGCTTGATGAGACGGTAATGAGCTCAGGGCTTCCTGGCCGAAAGCTTGCTATGGGGACTTGACTTCTTCTTTCCTTGCTCAGCCAGGACCATGTGCACGTTTTCTGTGTGGCTCTTTCTTCCTTTCAAAGAACTAGATTAGTTCATCCTCATGACAACCCCGTTAAAGATGAAGACCTATTCTACAGACGAAAAATGGAAGGAGAAGAACATTACATGAATTGTCCGAAGTCTCCCACCTACTAAGTGGTACCGCTGGGCTTGAGCTCTAAGCCTCTGGTCCCTTTCCCCTGCCACCTAATGCCGTGTTCACTGAAACCAGGGTGAGCTCGATGAGAGAGCGGGCAGCAGGGGCAGGAGGGGACCGAGCCTAGCAGGGGAACTCAGTCTACAAACAAATGCTGCTCCAAACAGGTCACAGGAGACCGGGGCCTGGGCAGAGCAGCTGCCGGGACCAGACTGGGGTGGTTGGACCCTGATCTGGCGTGAGGACCACAAGAACATCTATGTCCGATGACGGTTCAGAGAAGGAGGCAGGGTTAATGTGAAGGACAAAGGTGTTTGAAACTCATCCAGCAAGAGTCGAAGCCTTGTCTTAAAAGTACTTTTGATTGTGCAAGTATTTGCACTAATTAAATTTTAACAAATATCTTCTCCTTCTAAAAGCTTTGCATCCTGTCTGGGTGGGTTTTGCGTTATATAGTTGATATTCATCCTTTCATTTGACACACGATTTTCTACTGTATTCACAATGCCTTGGCAAACTCTATGAGAAAGAACCCCATAGTTAATTTGTGTAGACCCGTGTGTTATAAGCAATGCATTGCCGGAATGAAGTCCGCGTGTTTATTTCTTAAATATTTTCTTAGAGTGGCATTGGATTCTGCCGATCAGTATTTTATTCAGCACTT
>NW_011888886.1:2677997-2699190 GCF_000151845.1 Pteropus vampyrus | reverse complement strand
AGTTTAGAAAAATGAAAACACCCCTCTTTTTGCTTTGCTTGCAGAGAGCCACAGATAGTTCATTGTAGATTGCGCCAATTAAGAAAACTCACAGGTAGTGATGCAGGAGACAAGGTTGGCTCAGGGAATTTCAGGATATCTGGGAAGCACACACTAGTCCACGCTGTACAGCTTCAGCCAGTCCCTATATCATCTGTTGGTCAGACAACTGAGACCAAGTAGTGGGGGGAAAAGATGCATTTAAAAAAGTCAGTTCTAAAGGTTACTTACTGTATGATTCCATTTATATTTTAAAGGGAAAGAAGGGAGAGAGAGAGAGAGAGAGAGAGAGAGAGAGAGAGAGAGAGAGAGAGAGCCTGGCAGAGAAAGGGACACTAGGACCATCCAGAGAGAGGGATGCTGGGAACACTTGTCAGAGGGAGATCGTGGGAATATCGTCAGAGAGAAGGATGCTGAGAGAGAGCTGCTCCCCCCGCCCCCCGGAGCACAAAGAACTGTTCCTGCCTGTCCATGGAGTCCTCACTCAGAAATGTCAGTGTGAAAAGGGGGAGATCCTGAGACATTATGCCATTAAGTCTACAGATGGCAAATGTTATTAATTATCTGAGAAATTTGGATGTGTTGGATTTTTCATCTTATACTTATTTAATTAAAGTTCATGTTGTCTTTGGCTAGCTGGGTAAAAACGCTTTGTTAGTCCATCGAAATCTCTAACGCACACTGTAAAACCTCAAACTCACACACTAAGAACCAATATTAATTCTCGGGGTAACGAAGCAAATATTACAAAATCCATTTGCACTAGAACATACTCTGTGTTCTCTGTGTGTTTGCTCATTATGTGGGATGGGGGCGGGGGGAACCTTTTGGCATGTTTAATGCTTTCCCCTGAAGAACATCTCTATCCAAGAAGAAGTAATTTGGTCCCCCAGCTGGAACGGTATAAGTGGAATTAAATATTTTAAAAAGATGTCTTGATAGTTATTGAAATTCCTGGGCCTCTGCTGTGACTTGACAGCTTGGTAATTGCTTTTATGCTAATTTAACTAGATCCTATTTGACGATTTTCACTGAAACTAAGACTCGTTGATTGAGTGGGGGCTGCTCCTACAGCCTGACTAGAGGAAGCAGCGGAGGGCAGGGGCTGTGCCTCCTCTGTGGTGGCTCCCGCAGCACCTGGGGAGATGTTGGGCAGGTACGCATTCCGCATTCGTGAGGCAAGCCTGTAAAAGGGGGTGTGATTTTCCGAAGGGCAAATGAGTGGCTCTGCAACCCCACAAGGGTTCATTTACGGCTGTCACAGGCCGCCAGTTCGTGGAAGGAGCTTAAGTTTCAGAGAAAGGCAGAGCCAGTTCATGTGATTCCTGCCTGAGTGACTTTGGGGAGATTACTTAACCTCCCTGGGTAGGTTCCCTCATCTACGAAATGCAGATAGCGCATCGACGTTGGGGTGCCGAGTCTGCAGACCTGCTGTATGGAAGGACCCACAGCAGTGTCGCGTGGCGTTCCAGAAACGGTCGCTTCCAGCTGTCTCTCTTCCTGAGCAATCACGACGCTGCTTTCTGCCGCCCTCTCCCCAAACACAGTCGATGACACTCACTGGATGACGCCTGACCCTGTTCCACGCTCCGTATCACATGGACCTGAAGAGAAGGAAAAGCACAGCCTCCGACCTCAAACGTCTAACGGGCAAAAGGGTTGGGGTGTGGGGGGGATGAGGCGTCACTCACCCGGCAACGAGGTCGCAGTCCAGGCTTCTCGTAGAGCCCTCGGCACTCCCATGGCACACGGGAGCCGACCGAGGGGCATGGGTGGACGCCCCACCCGAGGTGCACATTTTTCCCCTCCCCCACCTGTCACTTTTAGTCTAGAAACGACTCCTCTCATCGGTCCCAGCTCCAGGTCAGGAAACAGACCGTGAGTATCTGTGTCACTGTTCTTTCCAGATGGACTCCCCTTCCCAGTAGGAACTTAGAATAGCTTTTTTTTTTTTTTTTTTGCATAAATGAAGTGTAGCAGATAATGGTATACAAGAAATAAAACCTTCCTCATTATTTCGCTATTCATAATTTCTATCGAGAGCTGTCCTTCTCCTGAGATGGCAGAAACTTGATCTTGGTCAGTTGGAGGTCGCATCTTTCTCCCGGGGTAGCTTACGCCGGGTCAAAGTGTTTAGCACGCAGCACCGCGTCCTCACGAGTCCGCTGTCCGGCCCTTGGCCACCGGCTCTTCGCGCTTGCCCCACACGGCTGCTGTGTCCTCCCTCCCCCACACTCGCTGGGGCCAGGCTGCCCTGGGAATCGTCCCACCCTGTAGGGCCACGACGCTCTTTGGGGCCACGGCGCTCTCTGTGATGGTGGCATTTTTAACTCTAGGAGTAGCTGGCCCTCTCTGTGTCCTCCTGCCTCTGGGACACTAGGCCAGAAGCCAGCCCCGGGCCTCCTTGGCTGGGGCCCATGAATCTGTCTAGGGTTTTGCTCAGCCCCTGGTCTCTTTCTACTTGGTGGCAGCTTTGCGTGACTCCCAACGCAGAACAGATTCAGACTGTACCCCTCTCCGTAAAGCGAGGCCGGAGAATTACTTTGGGGCAAAATATAGAAAACAGGTATTCTCTTCATATCCTTTCTTTTTCTGACCAATTCCCCTGGTAATCAGTGTTTTCCAAACAGGAAAGGACAGGCTTTCTGGCCTGTCATCACACTGCGGGGGGCTTCCTCTGTCGACAGGTGTGGGCGCTGTATCTCTGGGGCGTGGGTTTGGGACGGGAAGAAGGGGACACCCGAGAACGTGGCCCCTGCTCTTCCTCTGTTCTAAAGCAGTACGCACAGGGTGTCACGTTTTCTCTTCTTCAGCCACTCGTTTCTCCTCGTTTTCTATTTTTAAAAGGTTTTTAAAATGCCTGGGATGATTCTTTTTTTAATATGGAAATATAAATCTTCTCGACATGACGTGGAGTTTTAACCACAGAAAAGAGCATGGCATCTTCCCAGAACATATTTTGAGAAGGCGCCTGTGCCTTTTCGACCACCATTTTCCTGGGGAGCTTCCTCTGCCAGCACTTCCTGAACCCCCACTTCTCAGCCAAAGCCCCCCTCCTCCAGGAAGCTGTCTCCGGTTGCCCAGCCAGCGTGCGAAGGGGTGTCACGAGCGTGCGAGTCTGTGCAGACACCCTCTCCACACCACTGTCTTAGTGGGCTCAGGCTGCCGTAACAAAATCCCGCAGACTGGGGGTCTTCCACAATTATGGGGGCTGGAAGTCCAAGATCGAGATGCCAACCAGCCCAGTTTCTGGGGAGGACGCTACCTGGCTTGCAGATGCCACCTTCACATGGTGTCTCTATGTGGCTTTTTTTTTTGGTGCATGCACGTGGAAAGAGAGAAATCTCTCTCTCTCTCTTCCTTTTCTTATAAGGCCATCAATTCTGTTGGATTAAGACTCATCCCTTTCAACATCATTTAACTTTAGTTACCTCCTAAAAGCCTTTTCTTCAAAGAAAATCACATTTGGGGTTAAGGCTTCAACATACAAATTTGGCAGGTGACATGGTTCAGTCCGTAGCAATGGCTCTCAAGTCTCCTCTGCTCTGGGGACAAAGTCCTTAGCAATGCAGATGCCTTTCCTGTTAGCTCAGCGGTGCTGAGACCCCACAGGCCAGGGTCGCCGTCACCATCTCGACCTCAGCCCCATGCCAGCCCCTCAGCGCTGACCCACAGTCTCTGGTTTGGCTGCGTCCCCTGGCCCGGGCACCTCCTACTGCCTGCGGGCGAGGAAGCCCATTCTCCTTCCCAGCAGTGGGGCTCTAGCTCCTCCGTCCGCCCTCCGCCCTCCCCTGCAGGTGGCATGTCGGGGAACCGAGGGGATTTCTCCCCGGGCAGCATCCGATCAGCGAGGTGAGTTTGAGCGGCCGGCAGGCCCTCCTCTACGGCTTGGCTCTGCCACCAACCAGCTGCTCACCACCCATGTCCACTGGGCCTCCTTCAAAGGAGGATGACAGATACTGGACAAAATATTAATATTATAAGGCCCGATAAATTCAGAGTAATGCTGGAACTTATGAAATTGGGAGGCTGAGCAAACTGGGGAGGAAGGGGGTGGGAGAAATATTTCCTTCATCCTGTGCTACAGAAAATGAAGGAATACTGGACATGGTTGTTGGAACGAGAAACAGAGGTCTCTGTATCTTTTAGTTAAGTATATTAAATTAATCAAACAAAAACTATTGTTATAACTTAGAAAATTCTGGAAGGAAGATAAGCGAGGTGGGAGAGAGCGTGAGCTGAATGTTTCTTCTACAGAGTGGGGAGTCGAATTGCAAAACAGAGGTATCTATATATGGTTGGGGGGCCGAGACTAGGTGATGGAGCGAGATGGGGGACATTTAAATTTTAAGACACTGTTCCTGGTCGTTTAATTTTTTTAACCTGCCGTGAATCTCTCCTCCCCGCTCCCTCCGCTAATTCTTTCTCTCACTTATCCAAACACTCTGAGGATGTTGAAAAATAAAAAGCAGCTGTTCCCTTTCAAAACTGGGCTTCTCGAAACGTGGCGATGTGCGGATGGAGCTGCAGAGGGAGAACACGCCAGGTGACAAAGCAGAAAACCCTTTAGGTGGACATGCGGTCCCCAGGGAGGTGTGGGAAGGGCTCTTGCTGACAGTGTGTGTGTTACAAAGCCGGCTCAGGAGTATTTTCTACTTCTGAGTTCTGTCGGTCTGTGTGCACGTCCTACCCCATCCGAGGACAGCGCCCCGGCTTGGGGACCCTTACTGGCCTGCGTGGTGGCACGTGTCCCCCGTCTCTTACGGTCTACACTGGAACCTTCTTCTCCGAGGCCATCAGTCGGGGGAGGAGCAGCATCATCCGTGGCCCGTTTGCAAAGCTTTGGGGAGAGGTTCCTTCCGGTCTGTCCTGGTTATCCGCTTCCTTCCTTCCGAGAGCTGCGGATCCCATTTGCACAGCTTACGGCATGGGTCTGGCTCTTAGACCATGTGGCCCCGAGAAGTCGTTCCTGGGTGGCCGAGCGTGAGGCCAGAGGCCACTGCGGGGAGTCAGGGAGGGACAGGGGCCAGCCCCATGGAACCCAGCGTCCTCCCAGGGACTCGCTGTGGGCAGGGAGAGACGAGAATTCTACCGGACACAGACCCAGCATCCCAGAGAAGCGGAGACTGGCAGGGCCACCTGGAGCGGGAGACCAGCCGGTCGCAGTGGCACAGGAGCTGACGAGGCCTGCAGAGGGAGGGCGGCAGCGTGGCCGAGAAGGAATCGAGATTCCCTTGGATCTATGAGACCCCCCACTTCCCTCCTCCGGGACCCCCCACGGCTGCCTCGCGAATGACGCCTTTACAACTGCGGGTCAAGGGTCAGGTGTGCACGTGAGCCTGAGCCTGAGCCTGGCCGTGCCCGCCATCGCCCGAGCATGGTGACCGGGGGAGGGGTAGCGTGGACGGCAGGACACCCAGGTGCGAGACCTTGACCAGGTCCAAGGCTGGAGTGCAGCCCCCGCTCTGGGTCTTCACTCTGACTTCCTGCATGAGTCCCTGCTCCATCAGTAGATTTTCAGAAGTTAAATTCAAAGTTGCTGGTGGTTTTGAGTCACCTTTTTTCCCCCTTTTTTTCAATAGCGACTCTTGAGTGAAAATTAGGCTGCTGTGTGGGTGGCTGTTAAGGGTGCCTCATTTCCACATCGGAGAGCTGCCCACACAGCAGATTTTAGTAGCACTTGAAGTGGGACCTGATTTTGCCTCTCAGCTGCTATATTAAAATAAAAAGCTTTTAAGCTGATTATAAAGATTCCAGTTTAAATGTATGGATACCATTTCCTCCATGAGGGCAGAAATGTCTTCACTGATTTGCTGAGATCTCACGTCCCAGGTGGGTGGCGGGGGGTGGGTGCATGTCACGTCCACCTTCTAGCACTTTCTGGCAGAGAGTGGCCCAGGGCCAGGGAGGGGGTGGGCGTGGGAAGAGCACCAGACAGTCAGGAGGCCGAGGTTTCAGCTCCACTCTGCTGCTGACTTGCTGTGTGGTTTAAGTGAGTTGTTTTTCTTGACATCCCAGCCTCTCTCCACGTGGGGACATTCACACCTGTTCGTCCACCTGACCCTATTGCCCCGAAGCCTGGGTGAGCTATTGGATGACGAAGCTCTGTGCACTCACTGAGCTGCCCTTGGTTAACTGCCGTTCCTCAGCGTTTGGGCAATTTGGGGGTGCCGGGGTCCACCTGCTGCTCCTGCCTTTGCCCCACCCCAAACTTTCTCGGGGCTCCTCTGGAAGGATTCCACAGCTTCACCTCCTTTCACTCAGCCTGTGGTAACAGCCTCTTAGTTAATCTTGTTTCTCTTCAGTCCACCTTGCAGGTAACCGAGAGATCTCTCTGGCGTGCAAGTCTGAGCATGTGACTCCCTTTCTTAAAACAGATGGCTTCAGGATAAACTTGGAACGCTTCCGTCTGGCGTTCGAGGCTCTCTTGGCTCTTCCGGTCTGTCTGCAGGCTTCTTCTCGCTGCTCCGGGTTGAAGCCTTCGCAGCCTCCTCCAGGCGGTTGGAAGTGTGAAGTCCCTGGAGCTCCAGGTGCACCATGAGCAGCCAGCATCGCGCTTCCTGTCACACTGGATAACTCCAACCAGCCATCTCTGCTCTAGGCTGTGAGCTCTGCAGGGGGCGGGCGGGGGGTGGTTGATTCTCTCTCTTCTAACTGGGAAGCCAGTCTTGCAGTGTTTTACCAAAAAAGACACCGAGTTTCGGATAATCACCCCAGGAGCACGGTGCTGGCAAGCACGAGGCTGGAGTTTACACCCCAGTTAGTCCGACCACACATCCAATCCTCTTCCAGCGTTTCCAACTGCTCCATCCAGAGTCCTGCAGGATTTCGTGTCAGTGCCCAGCTTGCAAGTCTCAGTCTAATCCCGACAGAGCGTGGCTGCTTTGACTTTAGGCTCAGCTAAAATGCAGTCCTCTGACAGAGCCTACTTCTGATTTTGGAAATTGCTTGCAACTTCCTCTCTTGCTGTTTGGTCTGAAATCTGGGGGTGGACAGAGAGTCTGAGCCCGGTCAGACGACCCCCCGCCCTCCAACCCCCCGTGAGCGAGCTGTTTCTGCAGGACCTGCCTGCCTTCTGCAGATAGGTAGGGAGCAGCTTGGTTAAAAAGAAGAAGCATTCAGTCCTGGGAATGCCATTTAAAAGTTCATTAAAAATAAACGCTGAGGCTCTTTGCTTTCATAAGCGCCTCTTTGAAATCCAGTCCCTATTGCGTGGTGCCTCAGAGACCCCCTGGTCCCAGGCAGAGGAGTGGGTGTTTTCCTGATGGAGGAGTGCCGTCATGCATAGGGCTTGTGTGGACTTCAATGACAAGCCTTGCGGCATAAAATTTTGCTTTAAAAAATAGGCAGCATCCTAGCAAATACATAATATTTGCTTCAAATATTCCCAGAAATAGTCTTTGGTTGTACTCAGTGGAGGTCTGGAGGTTCTCGGCGTCCCTCTGGGACCTCTGGGGTTCTGCTCTTCGATTCCTGACTTCACCTTTGCCCTGCTTTTAATTTTGAACAAAGCATCTGCGAAGCAACAGAAGTTGCCCCACATACGAAGTCAGAAGCTCTGGGTCCGTGTCCCAGCTCCGTCGTTCGCTGTGTGACCTTGGGCAAGTCTGCCGACTTTCGGAGCCTTGTTCTCTCGCTCTGTAAAGAATAAGGACGACCCTGCAGAGTCGGGGCAGAGTCAACGGCTCAGGCAGCAAATCTAAAGCGCTTGGTGCCCATCGAACACTTGGCCATTCATGCCGACTGATTTCTCCTGGAATTTTCTTTCGAGGCTCATCTTCCTTGTTCTACTCTGAGTCTTTGGTATCTGTTGGGTATGTTCCGGGGCGTTGGTTATTTTTTCTCTCTCTCAGATGGCAAAGAACCCTTACAACCTCCCCCCACCCCATCTTCGCACACGTTTCTCCTTTGCTCGCTGCTCCCGCGGCCGGTTTATTTCGCACTCATCTTCCTGCGCAGTGGGGATTCCTTCGAGCGGCTTCGGTCATTCACGTGGTTTCTGTTATGTGTCTGCGTTCGTTACGAGCCTCAGTCTAACAGGCACATCTGCGATGTCTTCTCATTTTGGTACAATCGGGGTTTTCTTTCTCTTCCCTTTCACCCGGAAAATCTTGACCCGTTTCAATGATGGAACCGACGCCGCAGGAAAAGCCGGGCTGGACAATCGCCTTCTCGCCAAAGGTCTTAGTCACTCCTATTTCCTCTCTTCCATCGTGCTATTTGGCTTAAAGTGGGCGGTGGCGCTGGTGAGGAGGGACAAGGGGGTAAAAACCGAAATGATTTAACTCGTCACTACACAATGTAGAGGCCCGTGGGGAAAGAAAGGTATAGGCTCTGAGATCGGACAGAACTCGTTTTGAACCCTTACTGGGTATTTTGGCTTTTTCTTTTTTTTTAAAGATCATTCAATTGCCTTCCAGATTTAAAGGCATGTTTAGATATCTCATGCACCCAGCATTTATGTGTGAGATGTGAGGTACGGTGCCATCTTAATTTTTTTTTTTAATGGATAGCCCATGGTAACGATACCATTTTTTTGGTTTGTCTTTCTTTTCCTACTGATTTGAAATACCTTTATCATATACTATACACATAATTTATAGGTCTGTTTCTGGATTCACTGTCCTGTTCCATGGATTTTTCTGTCTCTGTGCCAGGGCCACAAGTTTTAATTACTGCCGGAAAGCTTACGTTTCTGAGCCAGAATATCCATGGATACTCGTAATTCAATTTTTTACAAGAATAAAAGGGTAGTTGCAGAATCCGTTGTTCCTACAAGCCATCTGGTATTCCCCAACGCTTGTAAAAATAATGTAAAACAATCAGACTTCTATTTGATTATTTTAGAAGTCATTTTGAGCATCCTATTTAATAAGACATTTGTTAAATCTTTATACTGAGGAGAAGTAGAATTCTGACTGATTCGTTTATGAGATGTTTGTTCCATGGGGACTAGATGATTTTCAGGTCTACTAAAACAAACCAAATTTGGGCAAATTTCCTCTTGGTTTTCAGTCCTGGCGCTGGTAGACAGTTCACGCACACCCCGCGTCACACCACGTTGAGTGTAAGGTGGGCTGCTGCGTTCCTTTATTCTTGACCTGGGAGCCTCCTTCTAGATTCATAACTGGTGCTTACGGCCATGGGCAAAGTCAAGTTGTCACAACTTTCAGGGGTTGGGGGGTGGGTCAATCACAGGCCATCGATGGTCACCTGCACAGTCAGTAACTTTCACTGGAAACTATCTGAGGATTATTCTAGAGCACATCTCTTAATGGCTTTAAAAAAAAAAAAGAATTTCATAAATCTTTTTTAAATTCCCCAATTTGAAGAGTAAATAGAGTTTGGGGGCTATTTAGGGAGAGGGGGAGCATTTACTGAGCACCCGGTTTATTTTGTCAACACTGAGACCCTTCACCTACACTGTTCAGAGTCCTAGGGCCCACAGAAGCAGCTGGGCCACCCTGTAAAAAAATGGCCGAGAGAGTGTCTGTAACTCACCCGGTGGACAGAGCCACACGTAATGGAGCAGGAATCCAGTTCCCATCCCCCCCCGCCCCCACACACACACCTCCAACCACCTGCCATCTACCCACCATGCTTTCTCTGGTTGTTAGTTATTGATTCAGATTCTTTTTGGTTCCAATCCCAAATGCCCACAGCAGAGCGTGATTGTTTCGTAACCTATCAGTAGGATTAACCAAGGCCAAGGCCCTTAACTGTTTCTGACATTTTCTACGTTTGCTTTCAGGTAGGGAAATTGCCTTGTAATTTTAGGCACAGTTGTATATCCGATGTCCCAGATTCCATAGTTTCTGTCTGTTCCATCCCTCTTCGTCTCTTATGCAACCACTCAAGATGCTCCTGCTAGGCACGAAGTGATAACACAGGGTTTCTGCCCGCAAGGAGTCCCCAGTGTAGTGACATGCATGGGTAATAACAACTGATGGCCCCTGAGCTCTCACTGTGCCTCCCAGGCCCCGTGCTAAGTGCCTTACATACGTTATTTCATTAATTCCTTCCAACGATCCTGTGAGATCGGTTCTATTGTTATCATGCCCATTTCATATGTGAGAAGATGTAGGCACAGAGCGGGTACGTCACTTGCCCGGGGTCACGCAGGTTGGAGGTAGCAGAGCCACACTTCGGATCCTGGTGGTCTCCACGGGAAGAAGGCTCTCACCCACTGCCGGCCCCTCCCACGTAGGGAACAGAAGAGAAGGGGCATCTGAGGCTGCTTAGAGTCAGGGAGAGTCTGGAAGATGAGGAAGAATGTCCCAGGCCACCAAGCTGGGGGAAGTCTGTCTTGGCGGAAGGAATAGCTCAAGCAAAGGCCTGTCAGTGGGTGAGTGTCTGATAAGTTCACCGGGTCCCCAGCTTTGTGGTGATCATTTCACGGTCGCTGCTTATTCCGTCCTGAGGTCCTAAGACCAGATTCAATGAGCCATCTCAATCCTATGAGAAGTTCAAATGAAGCCTTTAAAGTCTGAGCACAGGACTACAGAGCAGGGAGCAGATAAAACAGTGTTTTCACATCCAGAAGGTGCCCTGTCCTTATGGCCACCTCTCCCAGCCTCAGCCTGCGTAGAATCACTGATGTGAGCTTTTTGGGGTAAGCAGCCAGCAGAATAGAGTCCTGCTAAGCTAAACAAACATTCGCTGATGCCCCGCCCTGTGCTAGCTGTGGAGCTACGGGAGAAACTGGATACTCTTCTTGCCCTCTGGCGAGCCCGGCAGAGGGCACGGATGGACCAGTGAGTAGGAGACTGCAACCTAGTGAGGTGAGGTATAGGCCGGCATTGCCGAGGGTACACGGCTGGGAAGCCCCTAACCCTGCCTGGAAGCATGCAAGAGGGTTCCTTAGAGCAGAGGTCCCCAACCCCTGGGCCACAGACCAGTACTGGTCCATGGCCTGATCAGAACCAGGCCGCCCAGCAGGAGGTGAGCAGCGGGCCAGCGAGTGAAGCTCCATCTGTATCTGCAGCCGCTCCCCAGCACCAGCATCACCGCCTCAGCTCCGCCTCAGATCATCGGGCCTTAAATTCTCAGAGGAGCACCGGTCCCTGGTGCCAAGAATGTTGGGGACCGCTGCCTTAGAAGACCTGGTAAGAGAACAACCAGGAAGGGGCTGGAGAACATACAGGACAGAGAGGACGTGCCCCCGAGTTGAGCCAAGAAGATCAAAAGACCCGCATCACCAGCTGGTGTCACGCTTCCTCTCGCCCAAATCCCAGCCAGAAATGGCACTGAGGTTCGGTGGCCTATGCCAGAGAAGGGCTGGAGAAGCTCCTACCATCAGCGATGTGTAGGCGCAAGGACAAGCTTCTGAGATGCACTCAGGCCACCGAGGGGATGGTCCTGGGGCAGATGTGGCAGGGGCAGCTTGTGCATGTCACGAACAGCCCGGAAAGCATTTCCTCCCAATGCTAGTGAGCGGCTGGACGGACCCTGACAACCCGATTCTGCAACGCGACGACCCCGGGTGCTGCCTGGGGCCCGAGGCCTCGCGCGCCCCCTGCATCCTGCAGCAGTCGCCTGGCTGGTCTCACTGGCCTGCATTCTGGCCTCGTTTCATTATTTCTCCTCTCCGCTGTTAGAATGAAAACAAAGTGTGTGCACGTGTACGTGTGTGTGCGTGCGCGTGCGCACATGCGTGTGTGTGTTCTAAAACGTGGGACTCATGACCTGCTACCACGAGGGGCCACAGCACCCCAAAGCCTCATGTCTTCATCCCACCGCCGCCCCACACGGAGCCCCCGGGGACACCGGTCATGCCGAAGCCCGACCGTGCCGAGCCCTCCGACCTCAAGTCCTTCGGACTTTCTCCTCCCTCATGCTGGAATCTGCATCTCCCGCCTCCGCCATCCTCGGTCTGACCCCCTCTGGTCTTTTTGGGATGCGGCCTCTTCCAGGAAGCCTCGTGGTGTCCTCTCACACTGAGCGGGGCTTCCCGCTGTGAAAATGACATCATACTAGTGTGGTTGTTCCCAGGGTGGCCTGCCCCGAAGGTCTGAGCTCCGAGCACAGGAGCAGAACTTAGCTTCCCTCAGTCCCCAGCATCTTACCCTGAGTTTAGTGGGTGCTGAATGAATGAATATACAACCGCCTTCAGAGAGTGGAAGACAGCTCTGCCAGTTGTCAGGAGCGCCGAGGCCTCTCCATTTCTGATCCATGATAAACCGGTGATAAAAAAAAAAAACTTAGTTAATGCAAAAGTCAGGGAGAGGAAGGGGCACTAACGCTGAGTGAGCAGCCACCAAGGCTTAGCAAACGTCAGAGCAGCCTGAGAACCTAGTTGGTGGCGTTCGTCCCGTTTACAGATGACCCACAGCGGCTCTGCGAAGTTACAGAGCTGAGGTGGTGTCCAGTGCAGCCAGTCTGTCCAGCTGACGACAAATCTCCTGTTTTGCCAGCACCCTATGCTGCGATCTCAATGCCACCTTTACTTTAAGAAAACACAAAAGGACACATTGGCCCCTCATTCCTGCCACCCTATGAAGTTCTCCATTTCTCCTCTATTCTGTTAAGGCTTCGGCCCGTGGTGGTCATACGGTGAGTACAGTTCTGCATTCTGCTGTTTTTATTTCACATCGTTTGTAAATATTTTCCCAAGTTGCTCGTACTTACCATTTTGTATTCCGTAAATCTATTGAGTTGATGTGTTGTAACAATTCACTTAATCCTATCGTTAGACAATGCGATCGTTTCCAGTATGTCGCTACCACAGATTATGTGGCACCAGGTTATCGTACAGAAGACAGTACCAACTAGTGGACGAGAACACAGCTGGGCAGGCAGACCGCCTGGGCTCGAACTCCGGAACCGCCACGGAGCAGCTGTGCGACGTCAGGGGGGATGCATAGCCTCTCTGTGCTTCCAACTGATAAAGTCACGATGCAAACAGCATCTTTCTTGGAGGCTCTGGGGTCCCCAGAACAGGGAGGCCTGGCGCTGCCCCCAGAACAGGGAGGCCTGGCGCTGCTGGGTGCTTTGCTTTCCCATTTCAAGTGGCAGCCCTTTCGGTGACTCCCAAGGTTCCTGTGAAATGGGCAAGTACATTCTTTTTCTACGGCCGCTGGCCGCTGTGACAAATTGCCACAAACTTAGCGGCAACCATATCTGCCCAGAGATGAATGGGGTGGCGTGTAAGTTCCCAGTGTCATACCTGGTACTTAACATGTACTTAATGTGTGTCATTATAAATGATTTTAGAGTTTAGGTTTGTTGGCTTTTGCTACACTCAGGGTTTAAATTTTCGACAAGATAGACACATCTTTTTTTTCACTGAAATTTCTTCTATTGATTCCATTTGGAAGAAGCTAGCCTCTCTCTGAAGTTGAAATATTAAAATCTATTTTTAGCAAGTTTTCCTCTCATTTCACATATTTAAAATGATGTAACTCCTCGAAGCATCTGGAGTCTATTTTGAGGGCGTGATGTCAGATGTAGGTCTAAATTAATTTCCACGTCCCTGTGCAATTAGCCCAACTCCATGTAACAAAGGCCTTTTATTTATTTCCCCACCGTTCCGTGTTGCTCATTTCAGTGCCTGTTAGGTTCTCATACGTAACGGGCTCCGTTAGGGGCTGATCCGCTGATCCGCAGAGCCATATACGGACATTCTGCAGGTGTGAGACCTTCTGCAGCCTCAGATGTGAATGACAAACTCGTTTGGGTAACTCATTCTCCGAGCACATCGCTTTCTGCTGAGCGGGGGCCTATAGATCTATTTCTTTTGTCTTTGGGAAGTTAGGTCATTGAAGAAATAAAAGGCAGTGATGATTCATACCCTTTCCTTGTAACCCGCCTTTTCTGCTTGGGCGATTGCTGAATTCTGTCTTCTCCCTTGTAGTTTAAAAATTTTTATGAGACACGGTCTTGATGACTGTCTCCGATTGTAACCTTCTCTGTCCCCAGCCTCAGTTGTCGTTTCTCCAAAGTCTTTGCCCCCCACCGAAATCTCGATTTTATTCTCTAATGTCGATTGTTCTTTTGTTTTCTATTAGTGACTTTAATTGCTCTGTTGTGTTTCCTGCAAGGCTGTCTTTAGAAGAACAATCATCCTGGTTTACACCTATTTACCTGCTGTGATGTCCTCTTTTATTTCCCTGGAAAGAGGTTTCTAAATTTTCCCCATCGTGTCTGATGGTCAGGGCGTGTAACTTTGGAGATTTTACTGTTTTGTTCCTAGGTGGGGTAAGGTGGCAGCCATCGTGTCTCTCCGGCCTGCTCTCCTTAGCTACTTGGCTCGGTTCCCATGCTCGCTGCCTCATTCATACTTGTCCCTCAGGGCGTGCGTCCCCGTGCCAGGCAGAAGAAGGGGAAAAGGGCAAAGCATCCAGGAGCCTGCCCTTTCCACAAGGGGAGGGGCACAGTCAGGAATTTTTACCTAGATCTCTTTGTTCAGTACTGTAGGAGCTTCCTGAGGCTGCCATAACAAAGCCACAATCTGGGTGGCTTAACACAGATTTACTCTGAGACTAAAAGTCTGAATCCCATGCAGGGCTCTGCTCCCTCTGAAGTTTCTGGGGGAGGAGACTGCCGAGCCTCTTCAGCTGCTGGTGTGGCTGGCCATGCGTGCCATTCCTTGGTTTGTAGACACATCACGCCCATCTGCCTCTGTCCTCGTGATGTTCTCCCTGTGCGTTTGATCTCTGCATCTCTTCTCATGAGAACACCAGTCAAGTTGGATTAGGGGCCCGCCTTACCTCAGTACGACCTCAACTCATTACATCTGCAAAGACCCTATGTCCAAATGAGGCCATAATCAGAGGTACCTGGGGTTAGGACTCAACGTCTATTTTGGACACAATTTAACCCATAAGAGTACCCTGTCACGTGGCCACCCCTCGCTGCAAGGAGGCCTGAAAGACTAGGGATCAAGTCTAATTAGTTAGACACACTGGAAGCTCCTTCTGATTGGCGTCTCTTTAGTATATGCACAGAGGGGGATGTGTATCTAGCCATTAACTAGTGATGTCTGCCACGGTGGTCAAACCAAAAGCCACAGCCTCACCCAGGGAGGCTGGGAGCTCAGTCTTGAACCCGCCGTTTACCCAGAGATCAGACTCCTGTAGCCTTCTGCAGCCTTCGGCCATGGACTTGAAGCCAGAAGATCTCTGTGTAGCTAAAACCTAGATGCCCAGGTACATGATCCCGTCTTAGCCTCTCTGGCCCTCACTCCCAGACCACCTTGTTGTTCGTATATTTTTCAACAGGCTTGGTTTCTTGGTTTCTGATGTTGCAACCTACATTAGCAGCCAACAAATCTCAGAAATTAATAACAATTGGCAACAGTGAGAACTATTATTTCTTGTTGATGGCAACGAAAAGCAAAAATGGAGAATATGTACGTTAAGTAGTTTTTCCAAATAGTCCAGGAAAAGCCGGGCAGCCTGAGCGACTGAGCCGAGGGCGCCCACACATTCAGGAGGCCCTCCCCTTAAGACTCTCATTACTGGCTGGCCCTGGGGGCTCCATGGGGCAATGAGGAGGTGGTACATACCTCTGTGACTTATTCGTTCTATGCATATTTCCGTCAACGTTTAAAATCAGTGTTTCACTTCTTCAAAGGATAAACCAGTCATTTGAAAGCCTTAATTTTGCAAAATAGCTCATCTTGTAAGTTGCTCAGGGGTAGAAGTGGGTTCAAACACAAGCTTCGCCGTGTGTCGGGGTGTGTGGCAAATCTACTTAACCCTACACATCTCGGAGCCCCCTTTCCGCCCTGGCAGAATGGCGACACAACCGCCCTCTCCTGTACTGTCAGGCGCCGTGTTCCCCGAGGCTGCCCGACACCCCTGCTTGGATTCTCTGCCAGCTCACATGCCTGCTCGCGCCATCAACATCCACCCAGCGTTCACTCTTCATCCTTCTCTCTCTCCTCATCTGCCCAGCCCTTCAGCCAGCCCTGCCAAGAGGCTGCCCTATCTCTCGAAGGTGACTTTTCCACCCCTGCTACAAGGAGCCTACCCTTAATTAATTCCAGGTCCTGTTAAATAAGGGAATCGATATTTAAGGACCACCTAATCTCTCCCCAGGTCTCTGCAAGAGCCTCCTCGCTAGCCTGCTCGGTCTGTTCTCCACACCGCCGTGCAAATGAGTTTTAAAATTTTCAGCAGACCACGCCTCTCCCTCGTTCCATCCCGTGAGATTCCGGCCCCTTCCATCCTCTCAACTTCGCCTCTTCCCACTCTGTCCTCCTCGACTCCGCGTTCATCCGTGGCTGTGGTCTCCGACGTGCAAGTTCATTCCAGCTTAGGACCGTGTGCTGGCTCTCCCAGCTGCCCAGGAGCCCTGTAGGGCTGGGACGGTGACCAGGACAGGGATGGCTCTGATCTAACGAGTTCTCAGAACTGGTTCCAGTGCTCTCTACTCACATTTACTCATGACACTAATAAGCGAGTTAACTGGGAACTGATTATTCCACAGATAAATTCTAGACTCGGCTTCTCTCATTTGGCTTAAAGCCTTTGAAGTCCCACAACTTTTCCCGATGAGAATGAAATGAACAGAGACATTTGCAATTTTAATTTTTGTATCGCTTTTATGTAAAACTGCAAAAGAGAGAAGAAGAAAGATCAACGGGATCAAAGGAAATGGGGAAATTACTAAGAGGGGGGAACAGTGCTACTTCGCCATTTTATTTACAGACCTTGGGGAAGGACATGAATAAAACATAAGAAATTCCACCGACTAGTTTAGGAAAACAGAGTTAGTACTTAATTATTGCAAGTGCGGAACGTCATTGGTGTGGGAGGCCAGAGGGGAAGGTGCTTAATTCGAGCAAGGAGGAAAGTCCAGCAAATCTGCTAATCTACTGTGAACTGGGAGACCATGAGACCCAGCCGGTCGGACCTCCGTAGGAAGTAACAGTTTGCTTTGAGGGTCCCTCCTTCGGGGTGGAGTTTCTGGGCTTCGTGACAGATGTTCCAGTTCTCCAAAGTCTTCTTTGCTTATTTTTGGTTCCATGATCGTTTTCCAGAGGACCGAGGTTGCTGGGATCCCATCCAGATTCCTAGAATGCCGGAGTTTTGGCACGGCTTTCTGTGTCACCTCTCTCAGAGACTGCACTTGATCTCTTTTCTGCTTCCTTTCTACACAAGCAAAGAAAAGACCCATCTCACTAAAACTTAAACAGTAAAGTCCAAGGTCAATAGAAAGAGAGGTGTAATGAAGTGTGTAGAATGCACTCAAGAGAAGAGAGATTCTGTGGACGCAGGAGCAGGTGGACTTGGAGGTTGTCTCCAGAGACAGTCTCTAAGTTCCATGTGATATGCACAGCTTCGTGACAGTGACCTCTCCGGAGGATGGTGGGCCTCCATCTTCTGGGAGAACTCATCAGATCCTGCAGGACAATTGCAGAAATAATGGTGAATCAAGACCCCAGCAGAACAGAGGACTCACCCCTTCCTCTCCCTCTACTCATCTGTTCACCATCCACATATTATTACATCCACCCACCCACCCATCCACCTATCCATCCATCCATTCATCCATCCATCCATCCATCCACCCACCCACCCACCCATCCATCCATCCACCCACCCATCCATCCATCCATCCATCCATCCATCCATCCATCCATCCATCCATCCATCCATTTATCTGTCCATCCTCTACCTCCCTCCAGAAAAGAGAAGACATTTTGCAAATATACAAACAATACTTCAAGATAGAGATGTAAAGTTAATAATAAGAAAGATACAGAAAAAATAAAATAAATGTAAGAAAGCAAGCTAAAGCCAAGATTGAGATTGTCACACAAAATGCATGCCTCTAAGCCCTAAGCACCTGCTGGGAATCAGCCACATCCTGGCTCTGAGCTTTCTTGCAGCCAACGGGAATAGGGAACACGGTAACATGATTGTTCCCTTGACTCTCAGTGTCTGTAAGGTAAAAATAAACCCGTTGCCAAGGAAAAGCACGGCTCCGACTGATTCCGAAACGAGCGAGAGTTTTCCCGGGGTTTGGTAGAAGAGGAGGGTTGAGGTTTAGCCAGGAACGGGCTCCGGGGCTAGTGACTGACACCAAACCCTTCTGAAGAGGGGACCGTGGTGTTTAATGAGCCACAAGGGGGTCAGGCCCACCTCTCTGGGATGGGAAAGTGAGGTGAGGCTGGGGGTAGAGAACACAGCCATTTGTAGAATAGACTAGAGAAGAATAAGATAGAAAATGTTCAAACAACACATCAAAGTAAGGAAAGAAAGAAAACACAAGTCTGAAATCTCCCCACCGAGACCCTCACCCCCACGCAGGACCCACTGCACTGGGCAGGATGTCCCCTGCGTGAATTCCCTGGTGGGCACATTCACTTGGATGTGGCTCGAGGCCTTGCTGTGCTCCGTGCAGAGGCTTTTCCTCGGACGGGCTCTCTGTGCCTCGCTCCTCATCTGTCTGGTCTGGTCGTCTAGGATGTTCCGCCTCTCGTGACCCAAAGGCCCTTCTCACATTTTCTCCAACAAGAGAACGGCCCCCCTCTGAAGGGAAAGATGTCGCTCCCCAGAACATGAAAGTGTGGACTTCACAGCTCTCTTTTTATTGTTATTAGCTTTTTTTAATTTCTCTAATAAAATAGAGTGCACTGCCAAGTTGACCCGTAAAATATAGCAAGAAGAAGCCTCCAGCACGTTCTAGAAAGAACTGGCTCATGGGTCTCAGGAACCAAAAGAGAAGGAAGGCCCTGGGCACTGAATGTGGAACGAGGCAGAGCCCGGTGGAGTGGCATCTGGGCAGGACGGAGGGACCAAGCTGCCACTGCCTGGGGCCGGACCTTCAGCTGGAAAGCTCTGTGAGGACAGAGGAGGGCTCCCTTCCTCTTCCTCGAGGGTCGAGGGTCGGAGGGAGGGCCTGAGCTGGTAGAAGCCCCACCTTGCCTCTGGAGACAGGTCCCCAGCGTGAGCTCTGCGTTGGGGCTGGCCTGCCTCTGGGCTGGTGCCGTCCCTCCCGCAGCCCCGAGCTTTCTCGTGTCCTGACCTGCCCCGCCCTGGCCCCAAGGGGACCAGCTTGAGGATGGGGAAGTGGAGGAAAGACTGGGCGAGGGAATGTGTCTTCCAGGGGGGAGGTCAGCGGGGGAGCCGGGCCCACGCGGTTCCCCGACCTCTCACGACTCACGTTTTTGCAGCAGGACTGCCCTGAGCACCGCCACGGGCGTGACCGCCAGGACAATGCCGAAGGACGTCCCTCCATAAGAAGGCTTTCCGGGCTTTGTTTTATTTTTCTTGTTTGCTTTCAAATAACAGAACAAATCAACAGATGCATCAGGCAGACGATGGCTTCCTAGCACTTAGCAAAACACCAAGCAGCATTTGGAGGCCCGACTGTCTCCTTGCTTTTGCGGGCGGTCCCGCGGGATGCGTCTCCTCGAACCGTGGGAAGAATCGGAGCTTTAACTTCCTCTCCACCGAGGGGGGCATCTGGTCACCCCCTGCTCCAGAACGCCTGCCACCAAACTGTCACCCTAGTTTCTTCACGTGGACAATCGTGATCGGGACACATGGTCTGCAAACGTCTGAAAATCTTTCGAGTATGCACTGCCATTACGTGTTGAAATATATATATTCCGGTACTATTTTAGTAATACATTATGCACAAAAGTATGAATTTAAAAAGATCGAGATGATAATAAAGTGTAAAATACTGAGTTGGACGGTGTCCCCCCAACCCCGAATTCATGTCTTTCCTGAAGCCTTAGAATGTGACCTTACTTGGAAATAGTCTTTGCAGGTGTAATTAGTTAAGAAGTCATGCTGGAGTAGGAATCTTCTAGAATTCTGGGGGAACCTTCATTATGCCGGCAGACACCTGCCTGGCAGACAGACGGTTAGTTCTTTGTAGGGAGACAATGCCTTTTTGAAACTCCTTGCGTCTGACTCCGGGCAAGGGCTCCGTGAAGCTCGTGGGTACAAAACCCCATCTTGTTTGCTTCTCTCTTTGGCAGAAGTCATGAAAAACGCGGCCTTGGGCAGGCTCTGTTCCTTATGAGTCCTCCAACCCTACCCGGGCCATCTCCTCACATCTTGGGGTCTCCCTGTCCTTCAGCCATGGGCCTTCCAGCTGCTTCTGCTGGGAATGCTATTCAGCACCCCAGAGCCTTTCTCCTCAGATGCCCACCTCTAATGGGTGCAGAGACCTGTTGACTCTGCCTTGTGGGTGGCCGGGGTCTGCCCAGCTCCCTGCAGTCTAGCTACCGTGACCTTGGTTCGGGCCCTCGCCCCACCTCGCCTGCAGCTCCCGATGCCTCCCCCTGTTCCTGGCACCCCCTCACTCACCATCAGCTCTGCAGCCTTCAAAACAGGCGGCCCACAGGTCAGTCAGGCTCTGGAGATAGGCTTGGATCTATGAAGCTGCCTTCACGGAGCTGCCCCCTCAGATGGGGCACAGGTTCTCCGGTTCCCAGCAGCCCACTTGGTTATGGGGTTCCCCGGCAGGCTCCTGAAGGCACTTTAGTTTGCAAACCCTGCTTTAAAACCTTCTCACACAGCCAGCTGGTAAGGCAGGGCAACTCAGCAGGGCTGGAACGTGAAATGGTCTGAGTTTTCTCCAGTTCCCGCCCCCACCCAGGCTACGTGGTGGGACATTTCATAACTCTCCAGGTCTTTTCGTCCTTTAGGTGATCAATCCAGTTCAGAGTTTTCTGTATTGCTTGTTGTGCCCCATTAGAGACTCATGAAACTTATTTAATAGATCATAACCAGCATCCCTCCCCTCAAAAAAAAGGAAAAAAAAAAAGAAAAGAAAAGAAAACATGTAATTGGATAGAAAATATCAGCCTGTATGGCATGTAACAAGGATAAGTATTGTTTTGTAAAACTTTTAATTTGTTTTTTTTATATGCCCATGCACCTGTGTACTGGGTTGCGATATAAATATTTCTTACTGTGGGTCCTAGTCTCCTGGTCTCTGTCGCTTTAAAAGACTCCCCACTTGTAAAGAGCTGGTGAAGGGAAGGGTGGGAGGGGTGGGAGGGCCCGGGGGAGTCTGTGGGGGTTGGGCTTGCTGAGCTGGTCAGCTCTGCCCCAGCACCTCTGGCGTGGGGGGCTGCTGGGCACTTGTCCAAGAAGGGCTCCTTCTCCCATTCTTTTTTTTCTCTCCCTGTTCTTAAGGGCTCATTCCTCTGGGGTTCAATGAGTTAAAATTCTTGATTTTAAAAAGT
>NW_011888886.1:2673726-2677022 GCF_000151845.1 Pteropus vampyrus | reverse complement strand
CTTTGCTTATTTGCAGATAAGCCCTATAAAAGTCAGGTTACCCCTGAGCTCGGGGCCCAGACCTTCAGAGCGCTAGCTCCTCTGGGACCGCCGGCTTAATGAACCTGAGTTCTCCAGCTCTCCGAGGAGGGCTTGGTTTCTCGCTGGTCTGATTTTTCTGCAACAGGACGATGATGAGAACAAGCCCCTATCGACCTTTGAGGGTTTCCAGGCTCCCCAGCACTGGCGCCTGGACACAAGTACCCCCTCCCGCAGCTTTCTTTCTGGGTTCGCCTTACGAATGGATGCATCTCCGGGAACAGTCAGGTACATCCAAGACGGACGCCTGGTGGCCCACCCTGTCTTGGTGACAGTGTGGTTGCTGCTCGCCTGTCCTGTCAGCCATCAAAACAGTGTGTGTGGCCTTGGAGAAGCAGATTCATGTCAATGGGCCAGGCAGACGACTGCACCCGGGACCACCCGCTCTGCCCTGCAAAGGAGGCTTCTCTGCTTCGGGGACTAAAAGCACACAATGTTTTGGCCCAAAAGCACAGCCCAGGATGGCAGCTGATGGGGAAAGTGTGCCAGCCTGAGCACTGCATCCTCCTGAGGAGACCCTGGGGTGCAGCAGATGGCTGCAGCTGGAGTCGTCTCCCGGGAGCGGGCATGGGCACTTTCCTGGCTCGTGGGCTGCCAGCGCCAAGGCCCTCTGAGAACCTCCAGTCTGGCTCCTTGTTTTGAACAAGAAAACATCTAAGCCACCAGCTGGTGTTGAATGTCGGCCAAGTGGGAAGCCGGATGGAGGAGCCTGGGGAGGTGAAGATACTGCTAGGCAGGAGTGGAAGGGAGCTGGCATCGGGACGCCTGTTCCCGGCTGCGCCCCCAGCTGCACGGCGCAGGGGACGGGCGCTGGAGCCCAGTACTGGCTGGTACTGGCCTGTTTTTACGAGGAATCTCGTGTGAGGAGCCCACGTCGTGGAAAGACCATGGGACTTGAAATCAGGCTGAATCTCTGAGAAGTTTGTTCCCCAAAGCCAAAAATTCCTTTAAGTGGAACTTCCTGCAAACCCCAGTGTTGTTTGGGGTTATTTTTTATTTTTTTTTTCGGTCAGAAGACATTATACTGCAAGGGTAAGAGCAATAATCTGGAATTTGATCTTTTATTGGTGAAATGATTATTTGGCTAGAAATCTCAGAAGGCCAATAATAACTATGAAATCACCATGTATGTTTCATCGCTGAGCTGTCCGCTCACCCAGCATCTACTGAGAAATGAAAATAAGGTTCTAAATTTGTTTTTTTCATATTATTTTGCCCATAAATGGGTCCTGACTTAGAAAAACACTTACATCATTCCAGCGAGAAAGCAACAAGTTTTCTCATCGATGGAAAACACGGAGCAGGGAAAAGAAACCTCCAAAGTGGAAACGGAGGTGACTGACCCGAGAGACCAGGTGGAGGGCACACCAGACGGCCCGCTGGCAGGGTCCTGTGCCCCGTGGACACCGAGCCGCCTGCCCGGGGTCTGGGCGGCGGGCTCATGCATCCAGACTCACGGGAGGCGGGCTGGCAAACCCAAACCGCCGGGCACGTGTCGTGCAGGGTGAGTGAGCGGTGCTGTGACCCCAGCACCCAGACACCTTGGCGCACCTGTCCGGGTGAAAGCCAACCTCCTCCTCCCGGCCGGGATCTGTCTGAGGCACAGGAGGTGCACAGCCACCGCTGGATGGGGAGCACCCCAGGGACTCAAGAGCCGGTTCCCCGGTTCTCTTTCAGCTGCAGTGGTGACTGCAGGTGTCAGCTAGAAGCAGCGGGAACTCGAGATTTGGTGTCATGTCTGGATTCACATCTTGGTTTCTCCATTTGCCACCTGCATGAACTTAAACATTTGATTATTCTCCTTGGGCATTGGTTCTTTCATGTGTAAAATGGGGTTACTATGAATGACAACTGAAGTAGTGCCTGGAAAATGCCCCGAGAGGGGCACCTGGTAGGCACTCAGCAAAGGAAGTGGCATTCGGCTCCGAGTCCCTGCGGCCACTCTCCCCATCACCGGGAGGAGGATGCCAGAACTGTCTTTGGCGCCCACTGGGAATGCACGGTGGATGCTGTCAACGCAACAGATCTGTTTGTCCTCGTGGGTTTCTTTCCTGTGTCTAATCTCTGCGGAAATTCAAAGCACATAGACTTGACAGACTCCTAAACTCCTCTTAGGCACCGGTAATAGAAGCTTCCTTCCACCACCCTTGACAAGTGTGACTGGCTTTCTGAGAGCCTCCAGCCGTCAGATGAGGGCCACGCTGCCAGCCTGAGGATGGGTCAGGGTGAGAAGCCCTCGGACCAGGCAACGAATGTGACTTCGCAGGTGGGGCAGAAGCTGGCAGGTGAATCCAAGATGGGAGCTGGGGGTATGTCCCAGTGTTGGTCAGAAGAAGGAAGCTCAAGCAGGGGCTCCCAGTCTTGGCCGCACACTGGAACCATCTAGAAAGCTTTTGAAACTCTTGTTGCCTGGGCCTTGTCCCCTCACTGGTCTGAGGTGTGGCATTCAGGGACATTCAGGAAGGCAGAGGCTCTGTTGTTTTGGCCTGAGCATCCCTAGTAACGAGCACCACGCCCACCGCGTGCCTGGCCCCAGGCGGGCGTGTAGTGAATGGAGCAGACACCATCACGGGTGACTTGTTTGGTGCTAATCTGATGCTTAAGGATCCCCCTCGGACAGAGGCCGGGTTGGCCCCAGTGCCTTGGCTCAAACTGAACCGGTATCAGGACTCAGGTGATTTCATTGTGAGGAGAAGAAAAGGAGCCTGGGGCCTGGCAGGACCTGATCCTCTCTCTGATGATTTGCCTATGAAAATTTCCTTTAATAAAACATTTTTTTAAAAAACAGGCATTCTAGCTGCCACGATCTTTTTAGATTTGAGAAAGACATTCCACGGCTCTTCCGTTTTACCGAGCCGTTCCTTAATCTGGTTTGTTTTTTTATTTTTTGGCTCGTGCTCATGAGATATTAATTGCTGTGCTGAAAGCTCCAGCGATGTTAGAGCGACCTTCCATTTGGGAGGGAGGCGGTGGGCTGGAAAGGAAATGTGAGCTGCTGTTCTGAGTATGAGTTCAGTCTGTCAGCTTTGACCTTTCCATCTCGACTCAATGCCTGTTCAACAGAAACCTTGACATTTAAAAAGGCAGCGCGTCCAACCCACATCTTTATCTTCCAGGCCGACCACTTTTCAGATCCTTCTCCCTTCAGGGCTACAGCCAAAAAAGTAGTTTGGCATTTCTGCTTTCTGAAAAAATAAAGGGAGGTCGAAAGATAAAAG
>NW_011888886.1:2667827-2673676 GCF_000151845.1 Pteropus vampyrus | reverse complement strand
CAGGGTGAGAAGCCCTCGGACCAGGCAACGAATGTGACTTCGCAGGTGGGGCAGAAGCTGGCAGGTGAATCCAAGATGGGAGCTGGGGGTATGTCCCAGTGTTGGTCAGAAGAAGGAAGCTCAAGCAGGGGCTCCCAGTCTTGGCCGCACACTGGAACCATCTAGAAAGCTTTTGAAACTCTTGTTGCCTGGGCCTTGTTCCCTCACTGGTCTGAGGTGTGGCATTCAGGGACATTCAGGAAGGCAGAGGCTCTGTTGTTTTGGCCTGAGCATCCCTAGTAACGAGCACCACGCCCACCGCGTGCCTGGCCCCAGGCGGGCGTGTAGTGAATGGAGCAGACACCATCACGGGTGACTTGTTTGGTGCTAATCTGATGCTTAAGGATCCCCCTCGGACAGAGGCCGGGTTGGCCCCAGTGCCTTGGCTCAAACTGAACCGGTATCAGGACTCAGGTGATTTCATTGTGAGGAGAAGAAAAGGAGCCTGGGGCCTGGCAGGACCTGATCCTCTCTCTGATGATTTGCCTATGAAAATTTCCTTTAATAAAACATTTTTTTAAAAAACAGGCATTCTAGCTGCCACGATCTTTTTAGATTTGAGAAAGACATTCCACGGCTCTTCCGTTTTACCGAGCCGTTCCTTAATCTGGTTTGTTTTTTTATTTTTTGGCTCGTGCTCATGAGATATTAATTGCTGTGCTGAAAGCTCCAGCGATGTTAGAGCGACCTTCCATTTGGGAGGGAGGCGGTGGGCTGGAAAGGAAATGTGAGCTGCTGTTCTGAGTATGAGTTCAGTCTGTCAGCTTTGACCTTTCCATCTCGACTCAATGCCTGTTCAACAGAAACCTTGACATTTAAAAAGGCAGCGCGTCCAACCCACATCTTTATCTTCCAGGCCGACCACTTTTCAGATCCTTCTCCCTTCAGGGCTACAGCCAAAAAAGTAGTTTGGCATTTCTGCTTTCTGAAAAAATAAAGGGAGGTCGAAAGATAAAAGGGTCTGCTATCCGATGTCCATCCCCGAATGTGCTCGCATTTCCTGGTGGGTGTCCGTGTGTCTGCACGCGGCTTTATTTTGCTTTGAAAAGGATAGGGCCGCAGGTGTCAGGAAGCAAGAAGAGACAGGTGGAAACCCACTTGGGCACACCTATTTTTAGTTCAGATTCTATTTAAGTGCAAGTGATAACTTTAAGGTAACTGGCAAGAGAAAATGAGTCTGTTTGCACAGTAATTGTTTTGCCCAAAAAAGGAATGTGTATCCTTAAGGTACTCTGAAGGCTGAGGGGAAGAAGGATCAAAACAGGTTACTGAGAGAAGAACTTGGGTGGGAGGGCCCTTTAAATAAACCAGCAGAGGTGAAAAAATATCCGGAGACGAACAACGAAATCTCTGATGGACTCAGGACCGGCCACGGGGCTGTCGCGCCGTCTTCCTCTCTCTGTGGTGCTTCTTGGGATTCTAAGTGCACCGGCAGGGAAAGGTCACTAGCGATGGAGTCTGGTCAGTGCTGGAACTCCCACTACCCAGGCAGATACACACCGTCCTGGAAATCCTGAAACTCAGTGTCCACTCTGACCACGGTCTCTAATCCTGCAGACCCCTTTCTCCCTCACGGCGACCTCTAACCTGCACGGCGACCTCTAACCTGCACGGTGACCTCTCAGATAGAGATGTCAACCCTTTCTTCTATACCCTCCACTCCCGTTCTCACTTCTTTCCTTCACTGGCATGGGCTCCACGGTATTCCTTAACTAAATTCTTGCCAAGACTCTCAACTCCCTTGTCCCCTAGGTCAACCCAGCCATCTTCCTTCCAGTGGAAAAGCCCTCCCTATGTAGGGTGGCATCCACCGGGCCCAGCTACCCAGCTCTCTGGTCTTTCCTCCTAGATGACAAGCATCAGGGTCTGGTCTTGTCCATCACAAGTACCTCTCAGCCCAGTCCAGTGCCCAGCATGGAGCAGGTGCTCAGCAAATGTGCCTTGGAGCATCTCGTATGAAGTGGACATCATGGCAGAACTAGAATTCTTTCGTCTCTGCCAATGTTTGCTGTATGATATGGAATAAACCTCCAGTCTCTCTTCTTCTCAGTTTGCCTGAGTCCATCAGGGAAGAAAACAGTGGTCAACGGTGAGTTAATGGGATGAGCGAAGACAGAGCCGTTGACCTAGAAGGCAGTGATCAGTCATGACGATGGCTTGAATACCTGCATAGGCAAGATGCTCTCATGGGTTCTGGAGAGGGTTCAACCCAACCCAGGCTATCTCCTGGGCTCATCATCGCCTGATTGGGGGCTTAGGAGGAAGCGAGGGAGGGATGCAGGTGATGGCTGCCCCAGAGGAGATGGCAAGGCGCCTGCTGCCGTGAGCATGCCACCCTGGGAAGAGGGGGCCTGTGGTCCCTTCTCAGCTCTCCACCGATTCTCTGGGTGATGCCAACAGGTCATGTCCCTCCTTGGACTTTCGATTTTTCTCAGTAAGACACAGAGAGGCACCGGGTCATCATGCAGGACCCCCTTGGCTCTGACCCATGACTGAAATCTTCCCAAACCCAGGTGTAGTCAGAACTTTTTCCTGGGAATCAGAATGTGCTTGGACCACATGGCTTTCCCTGGCTCTCCTCACCCCCAGTGGACACTGTCCAGAGTCTGAGGGGAGAATAACGACGAAAGTGTTAAATTAACATCAGCATGTGCCCGGCAGCGGGCCTGGGCTGGGTCACGATGCAGGAGGGCAGCGTTGGGGGAGGGGCAGTCTGGACAGCTGAGGCTGAGCCAAGCAGGACGAATCTGACTTTTCCACTTGGGATTTTCCTTTCTGGAAGAAACAAGTTGTCTCCATCTCTCATTTGTTAAAGGGGTCCCCGATAACAACAATAACAACGATACTAATAAACACGTTATAGAGTCGTTCAAGAACTGAGCGAGATAATGCAGGAAAAGCGTTTGGAACCTGCCAGCCAGGCAGCAAGTTTCAGTGGAAGCGGCTATTATTTCTTCGTCCTTCCTCCATTTCCCTACGTTCTGAGAAAATTCTCTTAGGGCTTCCTGTTCCTAGCTCATCTCTTACACGAAGCTACGTCCATTATTTTTGCTTTCGATTCGATTTAATTTTAAAAACCACACATTTATTTCCTGTTCTTGCTACTGTACCTCTTCCTCTGAAAGAATGTCATGCAAGTCAGTGCAGCCTTGGAAGCCATATTATATTTCAAGAAAATTAAAAACAAGACACATTATTTGAAAATTATGGAAAGTTGGCAGGTAATGGGGTTCAGCTCCGATTCACCTTCAGAATAGACTTCCCACCTGCAGGAACAGGTTTGGGGCCGGGAGGGCAGGTGGAAGGATTTGAAAGGCAGAAAATGCCTAAAAGTGCGTCTTGCTTTTCCCTTCATCATCGACTTTTTAGCGAAAAAAGATTTTTTTTAATAGTCTTGTTCCTTTTTAACAAAGTTATAAAACCATCGGAATAGCAGATTCTATTTCGAAATAACCTGCATTTTAATGCCATGCAAAGAACAAAAATTGAAACTTTCGAAAAACTAAATGTTAATATTTTATTATAAAAGCATTGATTGTTTTCGGCAAATGAGCCTTCCGTTTGGGACTAGCTGTCGTATGTGAACATAATCGTGAAGTACCTCAAGCTTTTCAGCAAATCGTGGGAGACGAACGCTTTAGCCCACATTTCATATTTTTAAGACGTTCCCTCAACCTCGAGCAAGGATGAGACTTGCCTAGGTGGGTAAATTAGGTGCAGAGGAGACGAGGCCCCTGGGGAGCAGGAACATCTCTGGGCCGTCTCTGGGCTTTCTGTCCTGTGATGTGTGTGGCATGGCGGGCTCTCGGCTCACTCTGTGGAGAAGAAAGGCTGCACTAAACTCTCCTCCTGCTCTCGGTGTGTATCGTTTGGCCATCGGCTTTAGGTTTGGAGGCTAGCCCTTCACAGCCTGGTTATTTCCCCCCAGGCACCAAATCGACAGTCCTCGAACTTGTCACTTGGGAATGAATGATGGAGAGAAGACGGGGCTTCTGGCTCCAGACCACTTTTCCTGAAGGTCATTTAGCACAGAGCTCCCTACCTCTGACAGTTACGCATCTTCTGCCCAAGTATCTCTGCAATGAAATGACAAGTCATAACAGGAACAACTTTTCAGAGTTTCTGTTAGATCTTTATATAACTTCCTAGTATTCCTTTCTCTAGTTTGTTTGTTTGCTTTGTGCCACAAAATTTTTATGGTTTATCTAGAAAATGCAAAATAAAAAAGAAGAAAGTAGAAATTGTTCCATATCCCTCTATCTAGTGATAAACAGTATTAATGTTTTGGTGGATGCTGTGTGAATGTGTGTGTATATGTATGCATAGCCATTAGGTCATCTATTCACTCAATAAATATTCATTAGCACTCACTTATCACATGTTTAAGCCTCATATGGAACATACCATTTGAAATATAATATTTTTGCTTCATATCCTTCCATAACAGCAAAACAACCCCTTTCAAAATCATTTTGAATGGCCTCGAACCATCCCAATGGTGTGGGCTCACCTCTTGGTATTGAAACAGTATATTTCTTAAACTGATAAATCAATAAATAAGAATTTATTATTTCCATATGACCTAACATCTAAAGGCCCTTTTCCCCTCTAATCGCATTATAGTTATATTATTATAATAACATAGTATAATATTGTTACATAACAATCATATAGTATACAGTTATAGTATTATAATAATAGCAAGGAAACAATGCACATTTATTTGGTACTTACTATGTGTCAGACACCATGCTTGGTGCTTTCCATGAAATACTCTTAATTACTCTGCACAACTATTCCGTGAGGTATCCACTATTATTAGCTATCAGTTCGTAACATCTCTCATTCTCTAAATTCTCAGTCCTTCTCTGCACTGGGAAAACTGGACTTTTCCTCTCTTTGTCTTTTAAATTCCTCTTGATTCTTCCAATTCTGCCTCTCTGTAGCCAGAAAGAGAGATGGTAAAATACCTATTATATTGAAAAGCAATAAAGGTACGTGGAAATGCGATTTTAAGTAGTATGTAATAGTAATACATCAGAGGTTGAAAAAAAATTACCCGTTTTTGTTTTGCTTTGTCTTAATAATATATTTAGGCCCCTCCTTTTGTTTTATTAATCTGAAGCCATATATATTGATCGACTCCCACCCATGAAGGTTAAAATCTTTAATCAGTATCTTCCACCTCTTTCTCCCAACTTCTGGCAATTTTAAAAGGAGTATTTATATTTTTCCTGTGGTTACCTAAGAACCAAATAGTTACCCACATAAGTTTACATATTACACATAAACCTTTATCCGTCGATCCGTCAATTAGAGGAAGTGTCTCTTTGGTCCCCACTGTCACCTTTAGAATGTCATTGTCTAAACATCGATGCTTTCTTTTTGCACAGTCTTCCATGATTTTTCTACATGTCGAACACTGAAAGCAAATAAATAAACGTCTATAATATAATGGCCACCTAAACAATATTTAATTAATAAACAGAAACGAAGCTGACGTGGCGAATTCTATGCCATCGGGAAGGAGAGATTCTCAGTGAATTCTCTTCTCTTACGTTCTCTCAGTTGCTCAAAACCGTGTCTGGTTCGTTCTATGGCTGCTTTTGTGAGATGGCGCTCAATGATCCTCACTGTCTGGTGTTCATGACCTTGTGTCCTCCCCTCCCTCACTGCTCGTGGTTGACCTGTGACCAAGAAAATACCATGGAAGGGACCGACCGTTACTTCTGAGGCTAGATCATAAAAGACGTCGCAGTTCTTCCTGGACTTCTCCTGGATGGCTTGTTCCAGGGGGAGCCAGCCGCCCC
>NW_011888886.1:2662810-2666222 GCF_000151845.1 Pteropus vampyrus | reverse complement strand
GTACGCCCCTGCCTTCTGGACAGAATGAGGGGTACAGGGCGGTGCACCTGTTCCAGGATGTGCCACCCGCAGCACTCTGCCCCTCTAGCCACAGTTAATCAGTTCCAGGGCATATGACCTGCCAAGAAAAATTGTGAAACTCTGAACTAGGCCAAAAAAAAAAAAAAAAAGAGTCAATGTCCTTTTAATGGGCTGTTAAACATTGCCTAGGTCACGTGCCTGGCGTTATCCGGTTCCACGGGGGTCTGTCTGTCATTGTCTTTGATTTTTACTCAGCTTTTTCAAGATTAAAGTCAAGTATGCAGAGCTGATCATGATGTAAATTATTTCTGTTCATAGAAACGCAAACAATTTTGCGCTGTCAAATCGCGATTGATTACCACCCACGCGGGAAGAAGTCAGTCTTGCAGCTATGAGCAAATTCATTTCAGCATTCCTGATTTTCTCTGGCTTCTCCTTTAAACTTGATTCTTGCATTAATTAATTAGTTAAATAAAACCTTTGACCTGTATCCATTTATATTTCCATAAGATTCACAATTTTACTCTTAAAAAAATAGTAGTCCTTTAACAGACCCAAACAGAACCACTTGGAATTCAAGAATGTTGGTTGCCACGTTGCTCTGTAGGAGGAAGTCAGTTTACAGTTCGGAGAAACCAAGTGACGTTTTGAAGCAGTCAGAGAGGAGAGAGAAAATCCAGGAGGCTCTTGGCATCTGTGAGGCCTGGCTGCAGCCTGCCTTTCCCCGACTGCCTGAGTCTCACCGTAAAACCTGACTTTCCTCTAAGCTACTTCAAGTTCAGTTTCCATCAACTGCAACCCTAGGAGGACTTGCCCGTATAGCACTCACATGGAGGGAGACTGATGTAAGAAGCCGGGTGGAGTTTTAAAACTCAGCTTGAACTACTTGAAAGTAACAGGCAACAGACATGGGAGGAAGCAAACCCAGGCTCCCTGGGCAGCGGGAGGGTGGGAGAAGGGGTGACAATCGCAGAGTCGGGGATGCATAACCAGGCGACAGGCAGTTTTGAGGAGGGAGCTCAGAGTCAAGGGAGGGATAACCACTGCCATCCTGTGGGCTAAAGCCTTAGAAATGCCCCCCCCCCAGCAGCTCTGGGCAGAAGTGCCCTGAAGGACACCCCTTAGCTGTGCCCCCTGGGGAGAGACAGACTCCTCCCCTGGGGATAAAATACCTGGGCCTGTGGAATCTGGGGCCAGGACAGACCTCAGCCAACATAACTACCCTGCCCTGGCAGATGAGTAGATGCCTGCCGGGGTTTTAGGAACAACTTATCAAATATAAATTAAAGACCTATGAAATCTACCCAAAGGAACACTGCCAGGCCTCTGAAAAACCCCATTATTCTCAGAGCGGTCGTGAACCTGTGCATTTTGTCTCCTTGTGAAAATACCAAGCGATGAATGGTGAGCAAATAGCAGCCAGACTGTCCCAAGTTCCTTTTGAAAATCCTTTCCATTGTGCTTGGCTAGGCTGCTGCCTAACGCTGCCCGTGGCTTGACGTAACAGAAAGCAAACGGACTCTGAGTCCAAAAAGCTTGGGTTAGAACCCTGGTTCTGTCATGAATTAGCTAAGTGACTTTGGCTGAGTGTTTTAATCTCCGAGCCTCAGTTTCTGCATCCAGAAGATGGGATGCTACACAGCCACGAGGGTTACGTGGGACAAAGCATGCCAGTGCCCATCGAGGCGGAAGGACTCGGGCCGTGGAGGAAGGAACGGGAGACCCTGCAAGGAATGAGGGTCCCTGAACATCCAACCTGTTCTTAACATTTCCCTCCCATTCTAACTTCTAATCCTGGAGGGCCGGAAGGAGGCATGTAATTCTTCAGGCATCTCCTTTTTGATATTTGAACTCCATTTAAATTGACTTCAGTCTAGAACAGGGCCAGCTGGAAATCTATTCCAAGGGCTTGTCCCACGCAGCTGTGAGACAGGAACCAGCCCATGCGAGGTGATTTCAGAGGCGCCTCTGCCCCCACCCTTCCAAACCCCTGCTTCCAGAAATTCCACCTTCGGTGCTTCATCCCTTTGTTCTAAGGCTGCTCTGTGCACACACACACCCCCGGTCAGGGTCAAGGGTGCTCCTGAAGCTGCTGCGGTCTATTCCAGCTCACAAAAGATTCATTTCAGAAACGGCAGGTGCTTTACAGACAGTCGTGATTGTGCCGGAAACCTTTCCTGTGATATTTTTCAGAAGAAATCACAAGTTCTCCATGTTTGCCAGAAACAAGATGTTATCTGGACCACAATCTGAATGTTGTATTCCTTTTTTGGAAAAGCTAGAAATCTTCAAAAGCCTAAAATTCATTGTGGCAGGCTCAGGAAGAGAGGGCGTAGCTGCTCAGTGTCTAGTGACTTTGGCACAAAAAGGACAGGCTCCCTGAACGGCCCCTCACTGATGAGTTTCTTAATGAATTCATGGCTGAGTGAAGCAAATGGCTTTCTTTCCTCCCAAATGGGGAGGAAGTCTCAGAATTATGCTAATCGTCCAAGGTTTAACGAATACATTTTAAAATAGTCCCAAACAGCAAGCGAGCCAAGACAGTGCTGTCCGAAGACCAGTGTCTGAAAGGCGTCGATGCTCGATACACTAACAAAAAGCCTCCAGTCGAAACTAGCACCTTGGGAAAGGATTAGAAAGAAGGGGGAGGAAATGGTAAAAAGTTTAATATCTGTGTTCTTTTTCGGGTAAAAGAGGACTTGCTCATGCTGGCTGGGGTCAGGAGCCAACAGTCGTGAGGATCTGAATGGGGAAACAAGGGAGATGGACCCTCAGGCAGATCCAAAACTGGGAGGTGCAGCTCCACCATGGAAGGTAGGTAGCCAATTACCGTAGCGCACGGGCGAAGGATCTGACAGATGCGTCTCCCAAGAAGACACATAAATGGCCAATAAGCACATGAAAAGATACTCAACATCGTTAGTCATCCGGGAAATGCAAATCAAAGCCACGATGAGCTATCACTTCACACCCACTAGGATGGTTATAATCAAAACAACAGAAAATAAGTGTTGACAAGGATGTGGGGAAAGCGGAACCCTAGTGTGTTGCTGGTGGGAATGCAAATGGCGCAGCCGCTGCGGGAAATAGTTTAGTGCCTTTCTCAAAAAGCTAAGCACAGCAGCTCCTAGGTAAGTACTTAAGAGAAGTGAAAACATGTGTCCAACAAAAAGTCGTGCACAAACGTTTGCGGTATTATTATTCGTAAGAGCCAAAGGTAAAAACAGCCCGAATGTACATCAGCATCTGCATGGATTAACCAAGCGTGGTCCACCCACAACATGGAATCTTATTCAACCGTAAAAAGGAATGAAGCCCTGGTACAAGCTACGGTGTGAACGAACCCTGAAAACATGAGAGAAAAAAGCCAGACACGCAAAAAAATGCATAT
>NW_011888886.1:2658260-2662005 GCF_000151845.1 Pteropus vampyrus | reverse complement strand
CTCAACATCGTTAGTCATCCGGGAAATGCAAATCAAAGCCACGATGAGCTATCACTTCACACCCACTAGGATGGTTATAATCAAAACAACAGAAAATAAGTGTTGACAAGGATGTGGGGAAAGCGGAACCCTCGTGTGTTGCTGGTGGGAATGCAAATGGCGCAGCCGCTGCGGGAAATAGTTTAGTGCCTTTCTCAAAAAGCTAAGCACAGCGCAGCTCCTAGGTAAGTACTTAAGAGAAGTGAAAACATGTGTCCAACAAAAAGTCGTGCACAAACGTTTGCGGTATTATTATTCGTAAGAGCCAAAGGTAAAAACAGCCCAAATGTACATCAGCATCTGCATGGATTAACCAAGCGTGGTCCACCCACAACATGGAATCTTATTCAACCGTAAAAAGGAATGAAGCCCTGGTACAAGCTACGGTGTGAACGAACCCTGAAAACATGAGAGAAAAAAGCCAGACACGCAAAAAAATGCATATCGTATGATCCCATTTATATGAAATGTCCAGAATAGGCAAATCCATAAAGACAGAAAACAGCTTAGTCTTTATCAGGGGCTGGGTGGAGGGAGAAATAGGGAATGAACGCTGAATGGAGTGGAGTTTCTCTCTGAGATGATGAAAATGTCCTGGAATTAGTAGAAAATGTTCTGGCATAACTTTGTGATTGTACGAAACACCACCAAATTGTATACTTTAAAATGGTTGAAATGGTGCATTTCATGTTATAAAAATTTTACTTTAATAATAATTAGGCTGTATTCCTAATTCGCCATTGCAGGGCCCAGAGCAAAATGAAAATATGAGGACCCGTGTTCAAAAATTATTACGAATTTCAAGATGGTGGCAACGGAGCATTGACCTGGCCGTGGGGCTGTGTCACTGCCCAGGTCACACCTCCAGAGGTGAAAGAGGTCGCCAGTCCTTGACCCCCTAGCCGGGCCCCCCCGGCTCCTCGGTGACTTGTCCTCCTGGTGGCACAGGACTGCCCTTCTCGGTCCCCGCACTGCTGTCTCGTACCCTGGCCCTGGCTCGTGGCTCGTCTCCCCTCGGTTCCTTTCACCAGCCCTTCCTGGCGGCTGGCGGTGGTGTGTCCAGCAGGCTTTCCAGCAGCCGCGTCACAGATGGCCGGTACCTACGCAGAGCTGCCTCGGCTGTGGCTGGGAAGGGGGTCTGGATGTATGGATCAAAGCTGAGGCCCCTTCAGCAGAGGCTGGGGTGAACCCATATCCCATGGGCGGGACAAAGACTGTATTTGAAATGTCTGCTGTGCCCAAGGCATCACTCTCATGTCGAGCTTTATCCCCTAAGAAAAGGCGCCCCTTCTCTTGGCAACTCTGGGCTGTGGCTCAGAGCCTAGAAATCGAATCGTATGCCCAGGGCAGGACAGGAAAATAGATCTCCATCACAACTACTCCCAGCGACCACCTCCCCAACCCGCTTCATCTCCAGAAGCCAAAGATCTGCTCTCGCATTTGGCTTCGCTTCATTTCTGCCATGGGGCTGAAGCTATGCCCCTCTGAGGGGAGACACATGAGCAACGGGGCTACAGAAAGGAAGCCAAGCCACCCGCTCCCCAAGGAGGCAGCAGGATGTAGTAAAGGATGCCCGAGCCCTTACTGTGACTCCTGGCTTCCCTCCTGGGACCACCACCCGTCTTCTCGGTGCTGGTTTCTCTCCCGACCACCACTGCGTCCCTCCCGTCAGCTCCCACCGACCGACCGAGCCTGCCTGTGGCCCCCGGACCCTCGCACTTCACAATCGCCCGTCTGGACATTGACCACAGCCAACAAAACCACGACTGGCGGGAGAGCATAAAGCAGGTAAGATTTTACATCTGGATGACACTTTGAAGACCGTCTGACCCCTTATTGTAAAATACGTTTCTGTTTCATTTTTTCCGGGGTGCATATTTTCTTACTGACGCTCTGCTCGAGAACCTTCCGTAGGCGATGTTTCCATCCATACACTGGTGTTCACTTTGCTCTGTTACCTTTATGAACCTACGTTTCAGAGATGATCTCGAGGCAATATAATCAGTCAGCACTAGTCAAGTAGAGCATTCTTGTTTTAAGTAAAAATTCCTTAAAATAAAAATTTTGTCTTGTAGCAAAGTAATACATATTCATTGCAGAGAAAAACAGAAAATTCTGAGAACCAGACAGTAGAAAATAAAAATGATTCCCTCGAGATGACTGCTGTCAACATATATACAGTATTTCTTTCTACGCATAAATGTATTCAAAAAACGAATCAGAATTTATAATGAATACACAGAACTTGCCTATATTTTTCATATACACATGAACAATATGTACGTATGCACATGTATATCTTCCACACATTATCGCTCTACTATATTATTTTAATTATCACATAATATTCGAGATAGCATTAAGCCAATACTCGATTTTGTCTACTTTTTTGCTTTGGTGAATAATACTGTTATGAATGTCCTTATAGCTAAGTTTCTACATATATTAATGAACGTGGAATTACTGGGTCAAAAGGTACGCAAAAGTTAAGATTTCGAAGTACATCACCAAGATGTCTCCATAAAAATTGTACCCATTTATATACCCAAGAGTAGTATATGAGAATGCCAATTTATATGTACTTTAGCTCACAGCAAGATAATACTTCATTTAGCATTTATTCGATTAATACACACTTGATCAGTTACTCAAATATTGGCCAATCATATTTCTTTTTTTGTGATATCGTTTCATGCTCTTTTGTAATTTTTTTTACTGGAGTATTTCTCTTTTCTGTTGATTTATAACAGCTACTTATATATGATGGTTGCTGAAACTTTTTCTAGCCATATATGTTAAAAATGTATTTTCCAAGGCTGTCAACTGCCTTTCGTCATATTTATGGCCGATTTGGGAAATAGAATTGTTCTCTTTTTATGATCAAATCTGTCAACTTTATCTTTGGTAGTTTCTATCTTTGGCATCATATTTTAAGTCTTTTTTTTACCTCAAGGATATATTGATGTTAAACAATGTTTTTCTTAATACTTTTATAATTTTTTATACTTAGTATTTAATACAACTTGACTTCATTTAGTTCTACGGAATGAGTTTGTTTTATTTATTGTGTTCCACCACTTATTTGAAAGGAAAACAGCATATTTTGGTTTATACGTCTTTCTCTCCCCCGACATAACTATCAGGTATCTTCTGTTCTGATTGCATATCTGGTTTGAAAATATTGTTTGAAAATCAGCTGTGGTTTATGCAGCTAAGTCCCCTTCCTCAGCAGTCCCGTGGCCCGGGCCCCAGCCCTGCTGGGAGCCACAGCCTCCCCACCGCCTCCCCCCCAGGTGCCGTACCCAGAGGGCATACAAGGGGAGGAGAAGCACAGCTTGTCACATGCCACCTATGGGGCAGCCCCTGTGCTCCGGATGCCTTGGGGTGTCAACCCTCGAACCACTCAGAAAAGGTCGTCATTCCATTTTATGAGGAGCTAACATTGGACACAGCGAAATCTAATAACTCAGCAAAGTATCACTTCAAGTCCATGGCAGAACTGAAATTCAAATCCACTCTGAAACTCACGACTTCACAGCCCACCCAGTGCCCCTGGGGGAGGGGAGCAAGCAAATTCTCCACCTCCATGTAGAACTGAAATGCTCCCTCCTGCCTGGAGAAAGGGGACGTCTGGCCCCAGAGACTGACGTGGGCTGAGGGCTCCACAGACCCTCGGAAGAGAGAAATGTATTAAGGACACGGTTTG
>NW_011888886.1:2642632-2657380 GCF_000151845.1 Pteropus vampyrus | reverse complement strand
AAACTTGCATGGGGCCCAACTGGGGAAATGCCTGGAAAGAGGAGGAAGAGCAGGCATGGCGGACGGAGAGCCCTGGATGCAGGAGGGAGGAGGCCGGCAGGGAGGGCGTGTCAGCTCTGGGAGTGCAGCTGGAGCCATGGGGCCAGAGCAGGGGACCGAGAAGGAGAGCTGGGAGCGGGAAGGCCTCTCTGGTCCCCAGGGTCCGACCAGGACTCGACCGAGACCTACCTACCAGACTGGAGCAAAGTGGGGAGGGTCGAAGCGCCCCGAGTGGAGAAAGGGCCTTGGGCGGGTCTGCGGTGGGTGTCAGGACGCCTGACCAGGAGAAGCAGCTCTGAGTGGTCCCGAGGGAGCCATGGTGTGCACAGGACACTGCTGGAGCCCGGCCAGTGGGCCTGGTGACCGTAGCCTGACCGCCCGTCTCCTCCCGTCTCCTCGTGCCTTTCCCTCAACACCCCACTAAGATGACTCAAGCCTTCATCCCAGGGCGGGACTTCCGAGGACTCCCAGGAGGGCACTGCTGGTCTCAGTCCTCAGCCGCCCTGCTCATCGGCCCTCCCCTCAACTCTGTCTCCGCCTCCCCTGCTTCCTCCGTGTGGGGACAGCCCTACCTCCCCACTCCCCGAAGCTCTGCGAGTAGAGGGTGGGAGCAGGCTTCTCAAATTCTTTTTTTATGTACATCTAGAAAGGTGAGAGAGAGAGAGGGGCGGCGGGGGGTGCGGGGGGAAGAGAGAGAGAGAGAGAGAAAATCACCCCCCAGACCCCCTCCCTCCACCAAGTCATCTCTGCAACCGTTGTCGATTAAACGCCCACACGGGCTCCCCATAAGGAATGAAAACAGATGCGCACGGTGCCCTTGGGACGTTTCTGGCCTAAATGAGGAGACAGAAAGGCAAACACGTTCGTGCCACCACCAGGGAGGACAGCACGAAATGCCGCTGGGACAGCGGAGAGAGCAACGGGTTAGAGCGGGGCCCAGAGTCACTCAGAGGACAGTGATGGCGGTCCGAGCAGGAGGGGCAGACCCGGGCGCATGGTGGTGGCAGCCAGCGCTGTGGGAGCTTCTGAACCTGTCCCCTCCCTGGCAAACAGGAGCTGGTTCAGGACCTATGTCTTTAGGGTCGTTATGGGAACTAAATGCCATAGTGTACATGAGCCCTCAGCAGAGACCCTGGCACGGAGTAAGCCCCAGGCAGTGCTAGCTCTGCTCACTGACGTTCTGTTCGTCATCATCTTCATCGCCAGTGTGATTTCATACCCATTCTCTCAGCTCTGCCTGCTTCACGGGACTCTTTTGAGAATAAAATCGAATAATGAACACTAGAACATTCCAGAAAAAAACACAGAGCAATACAGGAGCTACATAGAAGGCAGAGATCCGGGCCGGCACCCTGCCGTGTGGCTTTGGCAAAGCTCCTTCTCCGCTCTGGGCCTCCAGCTCCGAGTCCTCGAGCTCCAGCAGGCTGTGGTGTGGGGGCTCGTTCTATCCTAGGTCTGTGCTCTCGGGGCTGAACGAGAGACAAGCGATGGTTCCTGGTACAAACCGCAGCACGTCAGCCGCCTCGTCAAACCAGGGAGAAGGGGGCGGCACAGCCCTGAGTCTCAGCCGTGGGCTCCCTGGGACTGGGCGGGAACTCTGCTGGGATAACTTCCTGCCTGAGAGCATCACCACTGCGGCCCTGCAGGAAGACATCCGAGGGGGCATGGCCGCTGCCGTCCCTCCGCCAGGCTGGGTGCCCACGGGCCAGCCGTGAGCGGCTGCTGGAAGCCCGGCCACCAGATTGCTGAATAGCAGGAAGCTGGTTAAGGGCTTATAGGCAGGGAGGTGGCTTTCAGTGGCTTGGTGGGTTTGGCATTTAAAGAGCTTTTAGACAATAAAAAGAGAGGCCATTTTTGCCTTTAGCATTAGCGACGTTCTTTAATGCTCAAGATTGGTGGAGGTGTGAAGACAGGCACCCTTTCTCAGGTCTGGGGAGAGGGAAGGGGCTCGGCCAGGGGCCCACGCCCTCCATCCCCCCGACTGCCAGTCCCAGTCATAGCACGTGATCCAGGTGTCTGCAGAGACCGGTCTCTTGGCCCCAGATGGGGACGGCACTGTCAGTTACTCAGACAACTGCGGTATTTATGAGAAACACGGCACCCTCCGACATAAACAACGGTGCTTTATGTTTCTGAAGAATTATTTATGGCCCAAGAAAATACAGAATTCAAAATAACGTCTATAATATGTTCTCAGTTACAAATGTATTTTATACATACGGATATACTGTATGTGTATTATGCGTTTATGTATGCAAAATGTATACAAGAAAATCATGTAAACAGCAGTTGCCTAGTTGGTCCTACTCCCTCCCTTATGCGTTTCTGTATTTTTATTAAATGCAAATTACTTTTGTAATCAGAAAAATCTGTTTTTAAAAAATATTTTCTGGCGTCTCTTCTGCACTTGACACCTCCCGTGACCTAGTGCTCTCCCGGCCGTGCTCACACAGCTCTGACTGCTCCTTCCGGGGTCCCTGACAGGTGCTCTCTCCATCCAGCCCCTAAATGCAGGTGTCCCCCAGGAGTCCCCTCTGCTCAGTCTTCCACTCTCTCTGGGAAGGCCACCCATTGCTGGGGCTCCAATTACCATCCTCGGTCACCATTCAACAGAAGAGTTGTGGGCAGTGACAGACAGAGATCTCAGATTATCTAAAATCACATAGAAACAACATTCCAAACAACTCTCCATTATCCCCCATTCTGCTGAATGTCATGGGCAAGGTCAGTGGGGTCTACGGCTTGCCTATCCTCCAGCAGGGCTCTGACAGGCCCCCCTTAATCGCTGCCATGGCCTCCTAACTGGTCTCCCTCCCTCCATCTCTGCCACCTTCCAGACCATTGTCGCCCTCTCTTGAAAGTTTTTCTTTAATCAATAATCGGATCTTGTCATGTTCCTGCTTTGGACTCGCCGGCCGCTTCCCTGTGGCCTTCAGGATAAAGTCCATCGTAGAACGAGATCCCAGGTCCTGCGTGACATGGTCCCTGCTGAAGCAGCCCTGTCTCATAGGTGCTCCCTCAGACTCCTGGTACCCAGGCAGGGCCCTCGTGGTTCATCTCAAAAGCCCCCATATCAGTGAAGCACCCCAATAGACCCTCCCGACCCCAGCTAGTTGGCGAGGGCTCAATATCGCATGACTGGATATGAAGTGTGGTGATGTAGGTGAGACTGTGACTTAGTGGATGAGGCGAATGAGTCTCACAGAGGATGGCGTACCTGGTGAGTGGCAGAGCCTTGAGCCTTAGGCTCCAGGGCTTAAAACGGTCCAGCGAGATCCTGGGGTTTGGTGTTTATTTTTGCGGGGAAGAGTTGGAAGGGCTGGCTGCCGTGTTTACCATCTCTCCTGCTCTCTGAGGGGCTGCTATCTTTGGCAAACTAATTACTAATAAGGTTTGCTCAACAGCCAGTGTAATCGCTAGAGAAAACTGTCTTTAAGGACTTATTCTGCCCAATTTGAGGCTTGATGTCACAAGCCTGTGTTCTGAGGACGCCGTTCTGTGATGCGGAGGGCCAGTGCAGGGGGCCTCCGGGGCAAATCAGGCCTCTTTGCACGTGCAAAGCAGCCTCCTGCGGGCCATCCTCCCCAGCAGAGCCCGCGTGGGCGGGAGGGCAGGAGGGGGCATGGGAGTGGCCCCCCATCGTCTCCAACAGGGCAGTTTTTCTCCCTTTGGGGCCATTTTTAAATGTTCTTTTTCGTAAACCCTTCACCTAGTAGCAAAAGGGGTATCTTGATTTAAATCCCAACTCTGCCACAAATCTTAGTTTCTTTGTGTCTAAGACGAGGACAGGAATCCACGCCTTTCAGCGTGGATGAGAACAAATAAGCCAGGGAAGTGAAGTAGCTAGCATCGTGCTGGGCACACGGTAGGCGCCCAGTTGTGCCCCTAAGGATTTCCCCCTGCTGCGGACTGAATGTTTGCATCCCCCCAAATTCACATGTTGAGGCCCTAACCCCCAGCGTGTCGGTATTTGGAGATGGAGCTTTCGTGGGTTAATTAGGATGAGACGAGGTCATGAGGTAGGGACTCCTGTGATGAGGTTAGTGCCCTTTTAAGAAGAGGCACGAGACTGCCCCCTCTCTCGCTCTCTTCCGCACTCCCATTTGCACACACCTAGAAAAGACCATGTGAGCACACAGTGAGAAGGCAGCTGTCCACAGGCCACGAAGAGATTGGACTTCCAGCCTCTAAAGCTGCGAGAAAATTAATTTCTGTTGTTTTAGTCACTCAGTCTATGACGTTTCGTTACGGAAGCCGGAGCTGAGTAGTGCGCCTCCCTCCATCCCCTTGCTGGGAGAGAGAGCAGCTCGGCGGTGGCCCCCACTCCCTTCTCGGCTTACAGGTGCTCCCCTGTGTGTGAAACTGTGTGTGCATAAAGAGAGGTCTGGAAGGGGGTTCTCAAAATGTGAACAACGGCGAGCTGTCTCCGCGTGGTAGGATTTACACTTTTATGAATTATTTTAATTTCATATAATAAGGATACATCAAGGTCACGATGAAAAAAAAAATCTGAGAGTTTTCTCCCAGCACCTCTGCTTTCTTGTGCTGAGGGACCCACCACAGCCTTCCTCCCTGTGCTGGAGAGAGACTCCAGGACAGACAGGTGCTTGACAGACAGCTCAAGAGGTGCAGAAAGACACACGTGCACGCACTGGGAAGTGATGGCTCTCAGCTGCCTGCAGGCAACCAGCTTCTATTATTTTTATTAAACTGTATTTTGCTCTTCTTGGCTCGTTAGCGTGTTTAGAATAGATCACGGCGCTGACAGATTGTGCCTTCTATGTCACCGGTCACAGGCAATCACTACAGTCATCACATCACACGTCTTCATGTCAAAAGCTCAGAACCAAATGAGGAGAACTTGCTTTTTGTAACGTGTACCAAGTTCCTCCCCCAAACCAGCTCCCATTGATCTGACATGCCTTTTCTGTCGGTATTGCAAATCATAAATATGGATCTACAATTTTTTTAAAGGCTTGGAAATACTTCTCTGTCCCCAAAGCTCCTCGATGTAAGCAAGGCTGCCTGTCTTCTTGTCTGATTGTGCCTAGGACTCTGCACCAACCGTGACTGCGGCACGTGGGCAGAAGCCCGCAAATTCTTTACTTTTTATTTGCAGCAGCTCAGTAGCGCTGCCACCACCCCATTCTGTAGGTGGGGACCTTCTCCTCAGGTGACACATCTAGGAACAGGGTCAGCCAGGATGCGACCTCAACAGATATCATCCATCACTTCCCTCACGCAACATCACCTCCCAGGCCCTGAAAGGCAGGAGGAAGTGAATGACTTGCCCAATCCTCACGCTGGGAGGGGAGGAGAAGGAATTTGGGCCCAGGCCTGGGTGGCCTCAAGCTTGCTTCCTTTCTGCCGCGTTACCCGCAGCGCCTCCTGTCTGTATCCCCAGGCACTGCAGCCACGCAGCCCAGGGCCTGTGATCTGAGCAGCTGGGCTCTGTGGAAGGAGCTGTTACTGCCCAGAGCTTAGGAACATGCACGACCTCCCCAGTAGTCCCTTTTTGACTTCCGGTCACCCATAGAAAAGATGATGAACAAAGAACCAGATACTAGGTTCGGAGAAAAACAAAAACCCAGGGGCGGGAGACTTCCCCAGCCCTGCCAATGAGTCTCCATTAGGCAGAGGGCGGGGCGTTTCCGGTGGGTTGATCTTTGGCCCAGACAGGGTGCGGGGGAGTGAGGAGGCGGCGAGAGCATCGCAGCCTTTGGTGATGCGGCTATATTAAGATCAATTACACTGTGCAACAAACATTTGGACCGTTCCCAGAACCCTAACTGCTTGGATTTGAATATGCATGAGAAGCTGCGCAGAAAAGACTAAAATACATACATACATATATAGTCAAAAAGCCAGACAGCTCTGGGGCGAAGAGTAACAAAAGGCAGTTCTCCACTCTGGTGAAAGGCTGTGGGAAGAGTATAGGGCCGTGTGCTGGAGGAACTGATGAAGGCTCATTCACAATCAACGTGCAAATCCAGCGGCCCCCTGGAGCTCCGCCCACATCACCCTTTCATCCTCACCGCAAGCCTGCCAGGGCAGAAGTGTTTTTCCCGTTTAGAGGTGGGGAAGCTGAGGCTTCAGGAGCTAAGACCATCCTGCCGGGCAGTGATGGAGGAGGATCTGAGCCGTGGTCTCTCCGGGCCCTGCCTTTTCCACGCAGACGCTGCTCAGACACTGAAAGGGTCCCACTGCCCCACCCCCGCTGTGGTCCTCCCAGGTCAGGCTCCTCGAACACGATGTTGACTTCCGCTTCCTGAACTTCTGCACAAGTGAACAGTCGGACCAGTCCATGAGCTGACGGTGAACGGCAGCACCAGAAAGAAAGATTTCTTGGAAATGCAGAGTCATAATTCCAAAAAATTCAGACGGTCAGAATGATAAAAGGAACACAGCTGACCGCCAAATCAGTACTACAGACAATGAAGCCCAGGAAATCTTCAAACGTAGGGCAGAAAGGCAAGGGGAAACAAACCAGTTAATACACATGTGGAATTGATCTTCGATTTCTAGTGAGAGTCCTTAGAGGAGAAAGACGGAAGAAATGCAGGAGAGAAAATAAAGCGATCATAGAAAGAAGTTTCTCTGGACTAAAAAAAGACTGAACTCTCAAAATTGAAAGTCACTACCAAGTGTTGAACGGGAATAGCTTTAGAAGCTTCAAACTTTCTAGGTGAAATGTTATGTCCTGAAAGAATTTCAGAATTCCAAAAATACAGAGAAATCCTAAAAGCCTCCAGAGTCAAAAAATCAAACGACCTACAAAAGAACAAACAGAAGATGCTTGCAAATGAACTGGCCTGGAAAGTACTGTCCAGTCCCCTTGTCAGTCCTGTTCCTGTGCCAGGGCAAAGTAAAGACATTCAGACATGCATAGACACAGGAGATTTCTCATCCCTAGATCTATCCTGAGAGATATACCCAAGGATATATCTCCAGCAAGACAAAAAAGGTATCTAAGAAAGAGGATGGCAGTAGCCAAGAAACTAAAAAAACTTGACACCAAACCCAGGGGCGCAATGTGGAAAAAGATCACAGAATGACAACTATGCCACAGCCCTGGAGAGCAAATGGTACAAATCCAACCAGGAAATCAGAGGGCTCTGAAGAGAATGTCTCCAAGAGGAAAAATGCTTTCATCTTTAGCAAATACTGTGGTAAAGAAGTACATAATCCTAGTTATGGTGAGAGGCATATTCCAAACATGAAACTTTTAAAAATCACGTGCTGTCCCTTCTCCTAGTGGCATCCCGTTCCATCGCCTTCTCTGTATCTGTGAAGAAGAATTGTTACATAATCATAATATTTAAAATGCTGGTTATTGATTTAAATTTGTTTAGAATCGGCTGACTGTCAAAGCACGGATATAATTATAGTCACGGAACAGAGCGTACATGATTTAAAGCTTGGCAATGCAGAAACTAGAGGCACAGGGGCCAGAGAGTAGGCAGCAAGCAGGGAGAGAAGGCCTCCTCTCATTTCTATGTCATGTGAAGTCAAGAGATACTAACCAGAGCTGACGTGCTGGGAAATAGACGTTTATGTATATCATGGAAAGCAACAAGGGTAGCTATAGAAGAAGTAAAAAATTTTAAATGTGGCTGGCGGGGATTGGGTAGGCTGGGAAGTGTTACTGACTAACATAAGTAAGCTAAAATGTCTCATTTCCTAGTGAGGGGCAAATTCTTCCATTCACCACATATTTATTATGTGCTTGGTACTGTGCTGTATTCTGGGAGTTCGAAGGTAAAACAAAGACCCAGTCCCTTGTCTCCAGAGGGCTGACAGTCTAGTGGGAGAGACAGATGTTAATCGTATAAATGAAAATCACGTAAATAAAGGTTACATTGCAAGTGTGATGAGTGTAAAGAGAGAGGCACATCGCACAGTAAGAGGCGTTTGACCTGGACGGGGAGATCAGGGAAAGAGGCAATGATTCAGCTAAAGTCAAAAGGACGCAGAAAAGTGCAGGAAACAAGCAGGGGAGAGAAAAACATTTCCATCAGAGAGAGCAAACAGCATGTGCAAAGTCCCTGTGGCAGGAGGAGGTGAGATGCCGAAAGGAAGCCAAGATCCCAAGAGGACAGAGCAAGACAGCACGCAGCAGAGAGGGAGCCTGCAAGGTCAGTGGGGATGCACAGCCCCACGGGCTGGGGAAGGATTTGGGTGCAGAAGTATCCGGGTAATGACCATGTTCTGTTCCAAAGTATGGCATAAGATAGAAGGCTTCCCAACTCATTCTTTGAGGCTGACGCAACCCTGATACTCTGGCTGCGTGACCACAAGCAATTTACTGTGACTCTGGGGACATCTGGGTCTCACCCGAAGCCAGCACAGTCGCGCGTTTCTGGCCGGTTGCTGAAAGAAAAATAGAGTTGGTTCCAGCAGCCCCCGCAGCAAGTCTGGGTGGCTGATAACGATAGCCTCCAAACCACAAAACGACAGCCGAGAGTCTCCCAGCTCTTGTTTTTGTCTGTTCTTCCCTTTTGCAAACCTACAACATCCCCGTAGTTGCGTCTTAGACTGCGACGAGTGGAGAAAAGCCTTTGGGGGTGGGGGGTGCCACCTCAGATGGGGTTACGGCTGAAACCTCCTTTCAAATCCACTGCCACACGCTTTCCCATGAGCACAGGGTCCTGGACTGTCCTCGAACTGGTGGAAAGCAGGACAACCTTCCTGGGAGCACCTGCCCCTCGTCTCCCTGGGAGACTTCAAGGACCTGCGGAGACGGTTCATTATCCTCCCGCGGGCGAAGGAGAAGCCAAGCCAGGTGGAGGCGAGGGCCCCTGCCTCGGAACCGCTCCCCACGCTGGCTGGTCAGTGCCCAAACTCCCCTTTAAACCAGGCAATGCACCAGTACCATAATCCCCGGCAATTGTTAGGGTCATCTTACCTGCCTCTCTGACATGTCCTCTGGAGTATGTGTGAAATAACTCCAGGTCTTGCCATTTTCAAAACTTTCCCCCCACCCCATTTTCTGGGTTTTTCATTTTCACTGTTGAATGGGGTACCTCCAGACCCCAGATGGCAGACGCCTCCCACGACTGCCAGGCTGGATCCCGAACTCCACACGGCCCGAGCATCTGGTCCGAAGCTGCTTGCCCAAGAAAATGTTTGCCTTCTCTTTCTTTCCTTAAAACACCAGCTCCAGAACCAGTCCATCCGCAGCGATGCCCTCCACGCATCCTGCATCTCAGAGAAAGCTGAGAGCAGATGCCAGCAGTGCTAGCCCCGGAGTGCTGGGTTCTGGCGGAGGCCAGGAGAAATTTGGTCCAGAAATTATCCTTCTTAGATAAAATGGAGGCACCATTGCTCACGGTTTTCTACATCTGAAGCAAGGATTTTTAGCTTATTGAAATAACTAAGTACATTATAAAATCTTATATATTTGAATTTTGAAATCAATCAGCTCCTTCTTTTCTATTGATTTACATTTATTTTTATGCCACACTTGAGGGGTTTGCTTCTGTTTTGAAATTATCCCCACAACAGTTGCTTTTGACTATTGCTACATGAAATCAGCATAGAGAAGGAGACATTGATGCTGATACCAGAACATCCGTGCTAACTTTGCACAGCATTCTGGGCATCTCATTTTGTATGTTTGATTAGACAGTTTGTGAACCTTCATCTTAATCATCAAACTGCCTTTTGGCTCAGGCTCTTTGGGACCCAAACTTTCTGTGCCATCGTTAAGGAGCTTAGTAGACAGAGTCAATAATTACACCTAATTACTGCACAGACGGTGACATTAGGGCCATTTCCTGAGTAGATTGTCAGGTTTTCTGGTTTAAACTAGAAACGTTGAGATCCCACTTTCGCACATTCTCCTGAGCTCTCTCTTCAGCACCCAGAACATGCCTCCATCGCCTGACACAGTAGCGTCTAGTTTAAGAAGATCAGGTGAAAGCTCTGGCATCACTAGCCAGGAGGACCCCAGAGCAGGGTGCTGAGTTCTGATGGAGGCCAGGAGGGGGCCACCGTTGTGCTCCGGATAAGTGTGGGCTGCAGGCCCTGGGCACAGCTCCCTCCTCTGCCACCAAGGGGTGACGCGGTGACCAGCCTGTTGCTTCTGCTCCCTAGGGCTCAATTTCCCCACTTGTAAAACTGAAGATAACTAGCTTGTCATATGATTTGTTCACGCACGCACACCACACACACACACACACACACAGTCCTGCAGTCACAATCCTCTATTTCCAGAAGAGCATTCATCATGTGCTCCCATCTTTATGAGAACAAGACGGACCCCTCGATCTGGCTGGGACCTTCAGGCCTTTACTTAACTCCTCCTAAGTCGACTGCATGTGGTTCGGAGCCACAGTTTTCCCATCAGTGTGATGCGTGTGTGTGGAGGCGTGTTAGACTTAGACGATGCCTATTTTCCCTGTAATTCGGATGTCCTGAGATTCCAAGACACATTTCTCTCTACCCCCCACCTTTCTCTTTCCCTCCCTCCTTCCTGCTCTCCCACCCCACCCCCCACGTCGCTCTCTCCCTCTCTCTCAATAGAAACGAACAAGTTACAAGAAGTTTGTCAGATTCGCCCCAGTCAGAGAAGACGATGTGGATTGGAGCGAAGGTCCCCAGAATTGGGGAGAGGCCAGGTGAGGAGGGAGAGAAGGAGGCTTCCGGAGCAGGAGCCAGGACAGCAGAGAGCCCGCCACAGGAAACCACTGTCGGAGGGACAAGGGTCTCCCCGTCTCCGAGGCGGGCCCCACACTCTCTGGTTTGCTTGGGCTGTGCCTGGTGCCGGCTGCTTCTTCATGCTTCCTCTCCCAGGAGGTTGAGCCCCTGCGCATTCCCCCAGGCCTGACTTAGAGCAGCTCCCTACTGCCCCCGGGGGGGGGGCAGACTTTTCTGTGGAGGGCCAGAAAATAAGCCTGCGAGGGCCACGTGAGCTCTGTCACAGCCACTTAACTCTGCCAGAAACGACCCGAGAAACAGTCATGGCTCCGTTCCAGGAAGACTCATTTGCAGACACTGAAATGTGACTCAGGTGTTTTTTATGTACCACAAAAGGTTACTCTTTCTTGAATTTCCTTTAAACCATTTAAAAATGTAGAAACCATTCTGAACCCATGGACGGTACAAACACGGGTTAGGGGTCATACTTCGCCAGCTCCTGCTCTGGGTTCTTGCTTCTCAAAGTGGAGTCCACAGACCAGCAGCACGGGCTTCATCTAGGAGAGGGTTGGAAATGCAGGCCCGGGGGCTCACTGGGATCTACTGGTTCAAAGGCTGCATTTTAGCAAGATTTCCCGATGATCTGCGTACACTTTAAAGTTTAAAAAAAATACCAATGTCTGAGTGTCGCCCTGGATTCTAATGTGATAGGTGCGGGGACACCAGGATTTTGTTGTTCTAATGTGCCCCAGAGAGATACCCCAGGGAGGGAGGGCCGCCCCTCCCCCCGCTGATCCCAGTTCCAGAAGGATCAACAAACGCTCACCCTGTCGGGGGCTAAGCTTCTGCTTACAGAGGATGAGACGTGCTCTGAGATGCTTTTGTGGCGTAAAAACGCTCTCTCCCCGACCCTCAGGTGAACAGCAAGGAAGGCACCTCCTGGCCTCTCTCTAACCGCCCCCCACACCCCTCACCCCACCCCCCACCTCCCACCCACTCTTCTTGTTTCTTCCCCTCCAGCCAGCACAGGCTCAGGGCTTCCCAAGGGTTCTGGAGGCAGGGGGACAAAGAGAGGCGACTCACCCATTCAGCTGGCCCCCCTGAGCCCACACAGCAATCCCCTCTTCCTGGACTCCTTCCCCCCCGCCCCCCACTGAGTCCCACAGGCCCAACCCCACCTCCTTCCTCTGCCTTCCACAGTCGCCTGACCCGGCATCTCCCTGGAGAGACACTCGAGTTGGGATGCACAACATTGATTCAGGTACTTGCACCCCACGGGGTGGCCCTGACCCTCTCCCAAGGCCCCCAACAAAGTGACAGCTTCCCACCCCGCAGCGTCCCCAACACGTGTCCTGTAGCTCTAGGCTTCGAAATCCTGGAAGGTCAGACCTGGATGAGGCCCCAAGAAATCACCCCTCTTTATACATATGGAGAAACCAGGGCCCAGGGAGGAGGGAAGACCACCCGGGATGGTGCAGAGATTGACCAGAGAGCTGAAGGGGGCGGGGGTGGGGAGGGGGGGGGAGGGACAGCAGAGAAAGCGTTCCAGCCAGAAGGCATGGCAGAAATCTCTTCCTCCTTCCCTGGGCTCCAGATCTAGGTCTGCCTCTTTTCTGTTCCCCCGGGGCTCTCAGGGTTGTCCGCTCAGCCGATAGCTCAGATGACCCGATTGCAGAAGGCAGGCTGGGCTGGAGGACAGGCAGGCCCACCCCGGGGGGCTCAGCACCTCTCCTGGTCCGCAGAGCCGACCCTGACACACGCACCGTGGGCCCAAGCACATGCCTCTGCCCAAGGCCACCTGATGAGAAAGACGATGCATGGGCTTTGGGATCATCTGATCTGAGACTGAATCCCTCCTCTCTCTGACCTTAGGCCTCAGTTTCTTCACCTGTAAAATGGGGTACCTACCTAGCCGGGTTGCTGGAAGTTGTGCAAGGTGCCTGGCACAGGTGATGAATAAATGGCAACCACGCTGCGTGGTGCTCCCGGCCCTGTGAATTCCTCCCCTCCCGAGAATGCTCGGGGAGCGAGCTTTTCCTCAGAAGGAAACAGGAGTTGCACGCGGAGCCTCCTGGAATGTGGCAGGCTCCTTGGCACCGAAGCCTGTGTATGAGTCCTTTAATTAGCTTTCGACTAAAACCGGCCCCCTGGGCTGCACACCTACCTCCCAGCCTGGCCCCGGGGCATGCCTGAGCCACCCCCCCGTGGGGGAGGGGGGAGGATAGCCAGCCTGTGACAGAACCCGCAACACCGGTGAGAGCACAGAGCAGGGGGCTTTATTGAAAGACATACAGAACTGCATGGGGCTCCTGCCATCAGCCAAACCAGGCCTCCATCACCCCATGCTGCCCTTGGCTCCTGGACACCCCTCCCTCGCCCTGGCTCCTGGACAGCCAGCAACACAAAGGGGTCTTACCCAGCCTCATCAGAGGTGCCCAAGAGGGCCTTCAGAGTTCTGTCCGGAAGAGGGGTGGGGGGGACAAAGGACAGCCCCTCCAGGGCAGTCACTGAGAAGCCTGTCACACCGTGTGTCCACCTGCGTCCGGACGGCCCTCATCACTTGCAGCTCTGGAGCCGGGTCCTGTGGTGCTTCTCCTCGGTCAGGAGTGGGATGAAGGTGTCGCTATGGGAGATCTTCAGCCGGCTGCTCCAGCTCCCCTCCTGCCCGGGGGGCTCTGGCAGGAGGTGGTCCAGGTCACTGCGGGAGCTGCCCGCCTTGCCCTCGCCGGCACTGCTGGAGTTGAGCTCCATGAGCTCCAGCTCGTGCTTGGCTGCAGTCTCCAGGACTCGCTGCTTGTTGTAGTACCTGACGAAGTTGTTGATGATGGGGTGGATGGGGAGGGCGATGGCGATGACCCCGCACAGGAAGCTGATGGCCGCATTGAGCTTGCCCAGCGTGGTCTTGGGGTAGATGTCGCCGTAGCCTACCGTCGTCATGGTGATGATGGCCCACCAGAAGGACTGGGGGATGCTCTTGAACAGCGTCTCGGGGTGGCTCTGCTCCATGGTGTAGCCCAAGGCTGAGAAGACGAAGATGCCCACGGCCAGGTACATGAGCAGCAGCCCCAACTCCTTGAAGCTGCGCTTGAGGGCGTAGGTGAGGGTCTGCAGGCCGGAGGAGTGGCGCGCCAGCTTGAAGATGCGGGCGATGCGCATGATCCGCAGGGCCTGCACGGCCTGCTGCACGTTGGTCAGCTCCATCATGCGGGCGCCCAGGTGCGTGAGCGTGAGGCTCACGTAGAAGGGGAGGATGGCCAGCACGTCCACGATGTTCATGAAGGACAGGACGAAGTGCAGCTTGTTGGGCGAGGAGAAGAGCCGCAACAGATACTCCAGCGTGAACCAGCCGATGCACGCCGTCTCCACGTTCTCCAGCGTCGGGTGCTCCACGCGGTTGCCCTCGGCGTCCAGCACCTGCAGCTCGGGGATGGTGCCCACGCACATGACCACGGACGAGATGAGGATGAGCAGGAAAGACAGCACGGCCACCACGCGCGCCGGGCACGAGGATTCCGGCTTCTCCAGGAACTTCCAGACGCACTTCTGGCAGCGGCGCCAGCGGCCCTCGGCGGTGTCCACGCCCAGGTCATCCAGGATGAGCTGCACGCGGCGCGCGATCTCCTCCAGCTCCTCCCGCTTTTCGCTCAGGTGGCTCTTGCAGCAGTCGTCCAGGAACTTGAGGTCCACCTTCCAGAAGTCCATCTCGTTCTTGAAGCAGATGGGGCAGATGCCCTTCTTCATGTGGACCTCCCCAAAATAGTACACCTCAATGACACACTTGAACGCATCGGGGTCCCGGTCGAAGTAGAACTCGCGCTTGCCCGGGTCATAGTCGTCGCACAGAGAGAAGATGGTGTCGTAGCCCCCCGCCAGGCAGTTGAGGAGCTCCGCCAGCCGGGTCTCGGGGTACTGGCTGAGGAGGTCTCCGTACAGCACCTGTCGAACGCCCCCCACGTTGACGACGATCTCGATGTCGTCGCCAGCCCGGGAGCCCGGGCTGCCCGGCTCCGGGAGGCTGCGCTCCCCGGCCCCGTCCATTCTCCCGGCGTGAGCCCGCGCGGCCTCGGCTCC
>NW_011888886.1:2632930-2641482 GCF_000151845.1 Pteropus vampyrus | reverse complement strand
CCCCCATTCCCCAATCTGTCACCTAGGCCTGCCTGTCCTTCTTGCACGAGGACGCGCGCTCTCCCCTCTCTCTCAGCCTCGTGGCCTCAGCCTTATTTCCGCCACTCACGTGCCCCAATTGCAACGGGTTCCGTCATCTACACTGTGAACTATGGAGCATCATCTGTGACTTGGGGACCGTGTTAAAAAATATATTCTAGAAAGAGGGATGGTTAGGCAGAGCGCAAAGGGGTCTTAGGGCGGTGAAACTACTCTGTCTGACGATGGTGATGGATGCTCGTCATTGCACAGTTGTCCAAACCCACAGAATGTCCAGCACCGAGAGCGAGCGCCAGTGTAAACTGTGCACTTCGAGTAATAACAATGTGTCAGCGTGCTTCATGGCCTGTGACAAATGTCCCGCTCTGGTGGGTGACGTCTCCAGTGGGGGAAGCTGAAAGAGAGGGGCAGGGAGCATGTGGGAAATCTCTGTACTTTCTGTTTAATTACGCTGTGAACCTAAAACTGTTCAGAAAATACAATTTATTCAAAATGTATTCTGCAGGCTGGGGTTTTTTTTAAACTTAGTTTTTATCTGTTAATGGATCATGAAATCAATTTGTGGGGTCACTGACAGTACTTTCCATCTTCGATGAGATAGTATAATATTAGAAGACAACACACTAAATGAGTACTGTTTGGTGAGACTCCTTTTTACAAGTTTTATTTCCTTTCCATTTAGTATAAACCTATAACCTGCGACTACAGAGAAAGAAACTGAAATTTAGAAAGGTCGAAATAATAACATTTATTACAAATGCACCACAAGCCAAACACTTTCCTCATTTAATCCCCATAGCAACTCCGAGGAAACAAGATACCAGGTGTTCTGCCAAGATCACTCAGCCAGCAAACACAAAATTGGGGTCTGTACCCCAAAAGCCTGCTGTCACAGCCCACACGCTTCGCCTGCCATGTCCTGACACAAGGCTGGTGGTGGTTTGACCAGAGGCCCATCCGCCTCTAAGGCCAATTCTTTTCTTCAATACAATGCCACACGCCATCTCCCGCGCACACCCCACGTTCTCCAGCTCTTACTCACTCACGTCCCTTCTCAGTGGTCCTTAGTTGCTCCCTAGTACCTGCAGAGGTCACTTCAAATTGCATCTTGGTTTAAACTTATCAGGCATAAAAATATCCATTCATTCCATCATTTATTCAAATATTTATTGAGCTCCAATGGCCAGCATACATGCACGCGCGCGCACACACACACACGCACACACACACACACACACACACACACACACAAAGACAAAATATGCACACCCCACCCTGGGTATGGGAGCAGGGTTCATATTCGAGTGGAGAATGTATTTGTTTGTAACTGATAATTACAATTTACAGTGCTTAATGGGACAGGTATGTGCAAGGAAGGGTGGTTCCTGAATTTCCCCACAGGGGGCGCTGAGGAGTGACTCATGGGCTTGGAAGCATGAGAAGAGGTGGGACGAGGGAGAGGCTGAATTTGCTTGGAAGCAGCCTTTGGGGGCAGGCGAAGGAAGATGAGAGGCAGACACATGAATCCTGCTTTGTGGGGATCGGCCCCAGCATCGCTGGGTGGGAAGCAGAAGGCTGGCACTCGCTCGCCCCTCCGAACCTGCACGCCCCCTGCCCCCGCCTCCCAGACTCCGTCTCAGATCTTCACAAGCATCAAAGCCTTGGCTACTGACATGTCTGAACCCAGAATGCACCTGCCTCTTCTATCCCCTCAAGCCTCACTCATCCTCCTGTGGCCTCTCCGCTCACCTAGCCAGAGCGGCACCTGCAGGTTATGTATTGGGATTCCTTCTCACCTGGTGCTCTCCCCAGGCTCATGCTTCCTTCTCTGCTATAGACTGAACTGTCTCCCCCCACCCCCCATTTATATGTTGAAGACTTAACCCCAGTGTGACTGTATTTGGAGATGATGCCTTTAAGGGGATAATTAAGGTTAAATAAAGTGAGGCCCTAATCCAATAGGATTAGTGACCTTATAAGAAGGGACACAAGAGATCTCTCTCTCTTTCTGAACATACTCACAGAGGAAAGGCCATGTGAGGTGTAGCAAGAAGGCGGCCTTCTGCAAGCCAGGGAGAGAGGCCTCACCAGAAACCCTAACAGCACCTTGGACTGTTGATCTTGGACTTCAGCTGCCAGAAGTATTTTATTATGGTAGCCCGAGCAGACCAAGACATCTTCACACCTACCAGTTTCTCCCTAGATCTCCCCCTCCCCCAAGGCTCTGGACACAGACCCTTTGTCATCTGACTCCTAGACCTCATCTGGGTTTTGTGAAGGCTTAGACTAGGATACCATGGGTTAAAAAAAAAAAAAAAATCTATCTGCTGCCTTCTCATTGAAGATCACTGATGCATAGAAACTTCAGCCAGGAGCCTGCATCTGCTGAAAATTTCCTGAAGGACTAAACCAGGGGGAAAAATTCTGGGCTTTTTGGCTAAAAACGGAAAGTTTCTTGCTGTGGCATATTCAGTCCTGCATGTGACTTCTATTAAAATTGTACATTTCACGATATCATGGGGGGATGAGGGAACATAAAATCTTCTATCAGACACAAGAAGCAACAGCAATTTTGACTCCTGTGGGTTTTTCATTTAAATAAGGAAGGGGAAAAAAACCACAGTCTATTTAGGCATTATGAGGAGTGATTGTTTGAGCTGTATTATTCTTTATTAAATATGTATTTTTTTTTATTTGTTGAACAATAACATTTGGGGCTACAGATTGCTTAATTTCATGGCACTAATTAAAACCAGTACATGTGTATCTAAGTGATTTGTCTAGACGACAAATGATGCAAGCAGTAATCTATTCCCTTTTTATGGAATAATCGGTTCTGTTCAGTTAGATTTTCTTTGTGTTTTGCTGAATTTAATAATACCTTTCATCAAGATTCTGTTCTGTACTCCATCGAAAATTTACATTTCATTATTTGCTGTGCATCGATTCGTGTAGCGAGATGCCCCTGGGGCGCGAAGAAATGATTGACTGGAAGACTCCGCCCACCTACCCCTGTCTGAATAAACTGTCGCAAGGCGTCAAGTGCAGGAGGCCAGCTGGGTGGGAAGGAGAATGGGGGACAGAGAGAGAAAGACATAAAACGGAATCATCAGCAAACTTCAGGGGTTTTTGCCCCAGAGCCGGCCTTTCTCTTTTCTTTTATGCCTGTTTTTTTTTTTTTATCTGCAAAATAGAATTTAGTGACCTTCTCTTCCTGAGTACAAGATCTTATAAGGAATAGATAAAATAATGGGTGGAGACAGGCTTGATGAACTATAAGATGCCGAAAAGGTGAAGGCCGAGGGAGGAAGGAGGAAGGGAGGAGGAGGGATGGAAGGAAAAAGGAAGGAAGAAAAGAGGAAGGAGAGAGAAAAGGAGGAAGACGAGGAAGGGACTCTGACGTCTTGGGTGGCAGTCCCACTGCGGGTGGGCACGCTCCTTTGCGTCCACACACCTTCACCTTTCTGGCTCTGTTCAGCTGTGACCCATCCAGCTCCGGTCATGCGTGGGAAGACCGAGAACATGACAGGGCCACCGCATGTTCCAGACGTGTAGAAAAGTGTCAGAGCTTTCGATGTTCAGCTGCCTGGAGGCTGGAGGTAGGACCCCGCTCTGGGCTGAGATCGAATTGCTTTGTCTTTTTTTCTTTTTTTAATTTACTGTTATTATCAGTTTCAAGTATACGGTACATTGGTTAGACATTTATATAGTTTATATGCTTCATGCATGGACTGCCTTAGGGAAAGAAAAACGCAGTTGGAAAGCAGACAGACGGGGAAGTCTCACGCTGCCAGCCCCACAGTTGGAAGCAGAGCAGTCACCAGGAGAGGAGCGGATGCTGTTGGCTCTTAAAGCACAGTGGGAGTGTAAAAGAAGAAAACTCTTTAAAAACAAGACCTTTAGCATTTTCCTTTTCTTTAACTGCAAAATTAGTATTTGTTCATTGTAAAAATGTGTGTCCACCCCGTGTTCGCATGCCCCGACTGCCTGTTCCCCAAAGGTCAGTGCGGTACACAGTGTTTTAGTTTTCTGTTACTGCGTAACGAGTCACCACAAACTCAGCTGCTTAAAGCCACAACCATTCGTTATCTCACAGTTTCTGTGGGTCAGGAGTCTGGTGAAGGCTTAGCTAGGTCCTCTGCTCAAGGTTTCACAGGCTGCAGTCAAAGTGTGACTGAAGCCCAGGACCCTCATCCCTGCTCAAGTGGTAAATTCATTTCTTTGCAATGATAGAACTCGTGAAGGCTTAATCTACTTTAAGGCCCGATTTCAGTGAAGGTCTAAGTTCTCTTTTAAGAGGCTCACCTGATTAGACCAGGCCCACCCAGAAGAATATCCCTTTTGAGTAACTCAACACACACTATCACATTACGATTTACATTAGCACCCCAACCACCAAAATGAAATACTTAGGTATAAATCTGACAACATTTCTGCAGAATCTATATGGGGGAAACTATAAACTCAAGTGAAAGAAATCAAAGAACGAAATAAATGAAGAGGTATCCCATGTTCATGGATAGGAAGACCCGTTTTGTCAAGAAGTCAATTCTTCCCAACTCGGTCTCTAAATTCAATGCAATCTCAATGAAAATCCCGGCAAGTAATTTTCTGGATATTAACAACTGATTCTAAAGTTTATATAGAGGGCAAAATACTTAGAATAGCCAACTCAATATTAAAGTAGAAGAACAAAGTTAAGTGACTGATTCTATCCAAATTTAAGGCTTACTATAAAGCTACAGTAATCAAGACAGTGTGGTAGTGGCAAAGAACAGACAAATAGATCAAGGAATAGAGTAGGGAGCCCAGATATAGACACACATAAATATAGTCAACTGACTTTTGACAAAGGAACAAGGCACTATAATAAAGCAAAGACAGCCTTTTCAACATATGGTGTTGGAACAGATGAACATCCATATACAAAAAAATTGGATCTAGATGCAGACTTTACACCCTTTACCATAATTAACCCAAAATGGATCATAGCCCTAAGTGTAAAATGGAAAACAATAAAATTCCCAGAAGACAACACAGGAGAAAACTTATGGCGACCTTGGGTATGGCCATGATTTTTAGATGCAACACCAAAGGCACAGCCTATGAAAGAAATGATTGACAAGCTGGACTTTATTAAAAGTAAAAACTTCTGTTCTGTGAAAAACAAGGCCAAGAGAATGAGAAGATAAGTCACAGACTGGGAGAAAAGACTTGCAAAAGACACTTCTGATAAAAGACTCTTACCCAAAATAGACAAAGAACTCTTAAATTCAACAGTAAGAAAAGAAACGACTCGATAAAAAAAACGGGTGTACTTGTCCAAGTCCCGTGTTTTTCACTGAAGCTTAGCTGCTGTGAAGGAAGTCCGGTCCCCAGCACGACACAGAGGAAAGGGGACTTGAGGCATGGGGACAGCCAGCACTTCCTTATGCCCCGTGGAATTCAGCAAAGCACCATGGGAGTGGCTCAGACGGACACTAACACACCTTCAGAACTCCTAGGGGTCCCACTCTGCGAAGCATTGACAAGGCTCGTCTCTTGGTGCCCCTAGTTCCATCTTTGCTCCTGGCCAGAGAGTGGGAAGGGAGGGGGGCGTTCCGGGGCTAAATGAGGAGAGAAAGGGCATGGTGTGGGAAGTGGAAATAGGTGTGGGCGGGCCGCACGCGAGGGAGCTGAGTGGGAGGTGGGACGGAGAGAGGGAGGGAAGGGGGATGGGAGTAAAGAGAGAAAATTCAGAAACAGCGTCTCATGTTTTGAAGAAAATGTCATGTCAAGCAGGACTTGATAATTACTGTCATTTGTGGGGTGTTTCCGTGCAAGAGAACCAAATAATTATGATGTCATGAGCTCAGCGCCTTCCTCCGAATCGGCATCCAGTCACCAATGTGCATGGCTTCAGAGTCCTCGGAAGCGTCCTGTGTGTTAGTCCCACCATGGGCTGCACGACAGAGCCCTCTGGGGAGTAGAAGTGTCTTCCTCCTGTGATTATGACGACACAATAGGACTTCTCTGGAATAGCAACATCTTCCTCTCTCCTCAAAAAGTCTGGCCTCTGGCTCTGCTTTCCAGGGAACCTGAGCTAAAACAGAGCTATTTATTTCTAGAGAGAGCTGAAGTCCTCATCCAACAAGCCCTCATAGCCAAGGACAACATAGGAGTTCATTTTACAGCCCCCCATCTTTAATGACATAATCTGAGACAAAGGCTTTGTTTCTCTCAATGTCCTCAGACTGGGTTGCAATTAGTATTTGCACAATTGTGTTATGCTCAGTGGTACGACAGGTTACAGGACCATTGGTGGCATCACAAAGCTCATTATTAATAGTGTGTTATAGGTTGAACTGTGCCCCCTAAAGTAAACACTGAAGTCTCGATCCTGGTACCAGTGAAGGTGTCTCAGAAGACTCTGGTCACAATTTCAGCACTTGTGTGGTGGGGGAAGGGTGACATTCCCCACCAACGAGCAACTCTCCAACATCAGCTGAGTGTCCCATGACTCAGCTCAATTCTGTTTACCCAGAGATAGCATCAGTCCCCACAGGTTAAGGGCTCAGTCCTACAAGCTCGCTATCTGCTCCCCCACTTCAGAGCCCCGTTACAAGTCCAGGTCATCGCTTGTGCTTCTGACCCATGGGCTGGAGATTGGAGGCTCCCATCACCTCCTCTTTATGTTCAGTTAATTTGCTGGAGTGGCTCACAGAATGCAGAGAAACATGCTTCTTAGTAGATTGCCAGTTTATCATGAAAGGACTTAACTCGGGAACAACCAGTGGGGAGAGATGCACATGGCACAAGGTACGTGGGAAGGGCGTGGAGCTTCCATGCTCTCTCCACATCTCCAAGTCTTCACCAGCTGAGAACCTTGTCCTTTGGGGTTTTTATGGAGGTCTCATTACACAGGCTTGACTTGACCAAGTCAGTGGCCACTGGTGCTTGATTCACTCCTCAGCCCCTGGGAGTGGAGATTGACATAAGGGTCTTCAGATGGGACTTAAAGTTCCAACCCTCTAATGATATGGTTGGTTCTCCTAGTAACCAGCCCTCAAAAGTGACCTCATTAACATAACAAAAAATACCTCGATCAATGTCACCACTTAGGAAATTGCAAGGGTTTTAGTGACTCTGTGCCAGGATCCGGGTCCAAGACCAAATATTTAAGTTACCTTATTTCAAAGGTGCATCTTTTCGAATGTAATTCATTTCAAATGAATTATGAATTATGCTGGACCCTAATCCAATATGATCGGTGTCCTTAAAAGGCTCATGTCACCATTCCCACCACTACCTCCCAACGTAGGAAAATAAAGGATCCTCTCTGGGGACATGTGTGGCTTCTAATATCAGTTCCTCTCCTTTCGTGCAAGTCACATAACCCCTGAGTCGGTAGGTAAGTCTGTGAACTGTGACACATCGGAGTAGAAGGCACACGGCGAGGTTGCTGTGAGATGCAGGGTGACGAGGAATGTGACATTCTCAAAACTACTCTCATTCTCGCTGCCGCCACGTCCACCTATCCGTGCACGACCAACGCTGGCATCTTTCAAAATAGAAACAAAAACCCTGGTGACGTGTACAACTATGTCCTGTAAGACCGCAACCTCAGCAATTCATTTGCCACTGGATATAAATTTAACTGATTGCAGAGCTCCCTAAAATAATTTATCACAAACAGAGGTTCCAAGGTCATCGTTCCCTTGTTGGACTGTGTATAAAATAACTATGGAGGTAAAGCGACTATTAAAAAATAACTTTTTCTACCCACAAAAGATTCTCTTGCCCCACCCAACAGGAGCAGAGGGAAATGTCATTCCCAGATTTGACATAAACGTGTGTGGCTCTGGGTCCATAATTGAACAAGTTTGGGTAGCTCATCAGGCATCTGTCGGCACGCTGGCTGAAATCAAACATGTAAACTCAGAGGCGTGAGCCCAGATAAACACCACCTGCCTCTTCATTTTATAAGATGGCTTTTTAATCCCTCCAAGTCGGAAATGTTCTTCCCAGACACTGAAAACTTCCTGAGAAACAGTTTTTGCAATCGGAGTAGAACCCCCCTCCCATCCCGGCCCATTGCTTTGACAGGTGTTAATTATGCCCTTGATCAGGGAGAAACATCTGCATGCTTCAGCGTGGGGGGAGGCAATTTGCAGCTCAGCAGGTAGTGGATGGGAAGCTGCTGGAGAGTGTTCCTGGCCCGGTGGGAGGTGGAAGCCTCGGCTGGGGCTCCCCACCCTCGGCACACAGACAGGCTCCCCTGGTGTCTCTGGAGCACGCAGGACTACTGAGGGACAGGCTCCAGGACGAAGCCCCCAGACTCACCAGCTTTTCTCCTCCATATGCTATTTTCCCTTCTTCTTCCTCGGAAAGAGTCAGGCCTGTCGCATTGTTACACTGCACAGTCCTTGAGTGGCTGGGCACAAAGTCTTTGCATAGGTTCGTTCATTCTCGTTCGGTGACGGTACCAGCTCTGACCGGAGGTGCTGTCTTAATCCGTCCCACTTGATGTGCAT
>NW_011888886.1:2621096-2631935 GCF_000151845.1 Pteropus vampyrus | reverse complement strand
GTCCAGAGGCTGGCATATTCGGAGAACGGGGTAGTGCCTGGGGGCGAGCACTTGGGGTGCCATCCTAAGGTGGCCATGTTTTGGATAGAAAACTGGGGCATGTGGTCTGGCATGAATATGTAAATAAGCCTAATTCTGGGCACTTCAGGTTACAAGGGTACAGCCTGTATGCCAGGAGTGGTGGCAAAGCCTCAAAAGACCTTGGTCCCGAGAATGTCACCGGGATCCACCTCACGAGCAATACCTGAGGTGCTTTTCACCTGAACGCAGAATTATGGAAACGACCAAATGGGCAGCTGGGAGACGCTGGACCGCACGGTGGGGGAGGGAGAAACCGTCCTCTCCCCAAGGTCCTTTCGGCTGTTCGAACGATCAGATAGACACGAGACAGATCAGCAGAGAAAAATAACCAGATTTCATATACACGCACATACGGGAACCCCACCTACAGGAGAGGTTCGGCGGCAGAAAGGGAACGTGGCGTATATCCCCGCGGGGTGAAGGAAGGTGCCCGGGGGGTTTCAGAGGGTCGTTGCAGGACAATAAGAAGAGAGGACATTTAGTAAATAGAAATTTGCCCTGCCCTATACATAGGTCAAAAGAAGCCATTTCTGATGTCTCTTAGTGTGGGCAAGGCCCCTAATTCAAATTCTTCTAGATAGTTAAGGGAGGGGCAGAAGTTTCTCCTGAGCCCACAGAGTCTTGGCTGCCTTCTCCTCAAAACAATCTGCATACCACACAGGCACAGCTCGGGGTGACTCGTTCTGAACCCCCACACCAGAGATGACTAAGCCATCGCTGCAGCGTACAAAATCACGTCCCCCTGTTTACAGGTGGCCTCTCCTCCGCTGTGCCTGGGACGTGCCACCTCCTTTTCCTCCTGCTTTCTACTGGTGTCTGTATTAACGGCAAACCTGCTTCTTAATCTCAGGAAGAGCCACAGGGACCGTCCCATGTCTCCCGCTGCCTGATTGTCTTCTTCCCCATGGCCTTGTCTTTTTCTGCCCTTGAATAAATGTCTGAAAGGACAACTCCCCTCCCATGCAAACGGGTGCCTCTGTTTCCCAGAGCAGCCGCCGCGAGAATTTTGAGTTTGGCGGTTAGAAGAAAATGTCATCTGGGCTGATTCCCTACAAGCCTCCCCCCATTACAAAAAGTCCTTTAAATGATAATTGCTGGCTTTGTCCTGTTATCAACCACCCCCACCACCCGCTGAGCAGCTGGGCTTAAAAACTGTCTGCTGACTGCCTCCCTGGGGTGGGCCCCTTAACAGTTCCGTCCCCGGTATCGTCATGCATGTGCACCCACACATGCACGTGCACAAGTGCACCCTTAACCCACAAGTATTAGCTGAATGCCCCAATGAGCAAGACAGTGAAGTCCCGTTAGGAAGTGATCCCTGACCTCAAGCCCGGTCGGTCCTCTTGGAAACAAAGTATGTAAATATGTGAAAAACTAATTTGCAAAGCAAGAGTTAAATAATACCAGGACCAGTGAAAGAGATAATCCCTCAGACAGAGACGGCTTAATCTTTAATAAAGCTGTCACCCACTCCCCATTGCTCACAGCAGCTCTGAGCAATGCCCAAGGCAAAGCCCGCAGAGCTGGGGAAGGCAGGACAGGGCCTAAGCTACAGGGGTTCTTAGTGGTGAGAAGGAAGATTGGCCTCTCAGAGCCGTCACAGGGTATAACAGTTGTCTCTGCAGTTCTAGCTGCCTGTCTGTACCAAATAAACAGCTTGACAAATAAACCTTGATTTTGATGGTTTTGAAATGGAAGCGGTGTCGATTTACCCAGTGTCTAACTTTTGCAAAAATCACTCTTTTTGAGCTCCAGAGCAAAAATCTTCCCCGTCTCCTGGGGCAAAGTGACTCTTAAATGAATGTAACTACACACCCAAATCTCTATAACCAGGATGAAGGCTGAAAAGTGTGCCTCCCTCCTACACAGACTTGTAGGTTTCTGAAGGGGTTTCTCTGGGACAATTTTCAGACCGTAGATACTTTTTCCTTCCCTACCCCAGCAGGTGCAAGAAAGCCGATGGGGCCAGAGCCCATGAGAGCAGACTCCAGGCTGAGAAGCTGGGCCGGGGCAGCCTCTGATCAGGGACTGCAAGAATACCAGGAAAGCCATTCTGTAACCCACAGCCATTTACTTTTCTCCTTCTTACCTATCTTTTGCACAGAAAAAGGTGAGAAGACTGAGGACTTGGGGTGGCGGTCCAGCCTATGGCCTGGGGACTCTGGGGGTGAAGGCTGCTGGCAGGACTGTCCTGTGTAGGATGCCGATCACTCTATCCACCCATCTGCTCATCCATCATCGCTGCACCAAACATGGCACAAGCACCTCCCACCACACACCTCGTGCTGCTTTAGATGTTGTCGAGAAGGGAAAATGGCTCTGATGAGGTCATCGCGTGCGCACGTGCACACGCGCGCAAACACGCACACACACACACTCACACACACACACGGACATCACTAATGTAACCCCCACTGAGCAGTCTGTCTGAAACTGGCTCCAAAGCGTGAGCGGTCAGACAGACCCAAGGTCAAAGCCCAGCGCTGCCACTCACCAGTTTTGTCTCCCTGAGCCTCGGGTTCTCACCGGCAAACGTCCACGTCCAGTAAACGAAACTGAACACGCTGTGTGTAGAGTCTCTGAGTACACGGGAGGCGCTCAGTGATCATCTCCTCCCCATGAGATGATCACTGCGCGTCTCACACTGGCCTACAGGCCCGAAGTTGGGACTGGGACATAACACATTGTGACGGGACCAGGAAAGACCTTGCCTTACCTAAGGATTTCATTCCTGCGCTTGTAAAAGAAGCTGCTGACCCGCTTCTGCCCAAAGCTCTCGGCTTCCCTGTCCTCTGCGGCGTCTTAGCCACGTATCCCTGGCACCTAGACACATACAAGACATCGAGAGTAAACAAGGCTCTCCTGGCAGTCCCCAAGTCCATGGCAGCGTGTGCTCCTTCCGGTGACTACGCTGCTGGGTCCCTTATCCCGTAGGATATAGACTCACCTGCCGTAAAGATCCAGACACCTGAGGGAAATAAACTGTCATGCCGTTTAGGGAAGGTGTGATCTTTTATTGGGGACTTAGTTTCCTCAAGGCCACGTGCATGTAGGATCTAATGTAATCCTCCTCATGATACCAGAACATATGATGTCATGGACTCAACGTTTGCATCTTCCTGAAATTCATATATTGAAGCCCTAACTCGTTGTGTGGCTGCCTTTGGATAAGGGGCTTCTAAGGAAGTAATTGAGGTTTAATCGTGTCATAGGGGTGGGGCCCTGCCCCGATACAGTTAGTGTCCTTATTAGAGGAGACACCAGAGAGTTCACATATGGTGAACTCTCTCTCCCTTTGCCATATGGGATGAGAAAGCATCAGGAAGAGAGCCCTCGGCAGAAATCTAGTCAGCCATCACCTGGACCTTGGACTTGTAGCTTCCAGAACCGTGAAAAAACCAAATTCCTGTTGTTTAAGTCACCGAGATGGTATTTTGTTATGGCAGCCTAAGCAGACTAAAATAGCTGACAATTATTCTAGTTTTACAGGTAGTAAAAACAAGTTCAGACGGCTGGCATGCCTTGCCCGAAGCCACATGTGGCTACTACGTGGTAAAGCCTGGCTTCGGGACCGAGTTTGCCAGACCCTCCCACCCCCAGGCCAGCTCTCTGTGCGGTTCCACATGTGGTGTGGCGAGATGTGGATAGAATCCTGGGGTCCAGTGTTTCGGGCGGCATTTCCCTAAGAGGGTTCCGGGAACCCTCACTCCATGAGATGTGTGGTGGATCCAACAGCATCCTCCAAATAAGACATGCTGAAGTCCCAACTCCCAATACCTTAGAACATGACTTTAATTAGAAAGAGGTCTTTCAGACACAAAAAGCTACTGTATGATTTCATTAAACACCACTCAGAAAAAGGCGGAAGTGTATGGACAGAAATCCAACTAGAAGTTGCCAGAGCCTAGGGGTGGGAGGAGTGTGACTGACATCGAAAGGGACAAAAGGGACCTTCTGGGGATGATGCAGATGTCCTGCCCTGATCGTGATGGTGTTTCCACAACCACATGCCTTTGGCAAATCACCCCGAACTGTACACCTAAATGTATAATTCCATTGCATCTCAGTGAACCCAACTTTAAATTGTTTTATTAGCATCACCATATTCAGAGAATGTTTTTCCCTTTTCCTGCAAATGTCATTAAAAGAGATAAAAGAAGCATTATATATGCTAATTTTTTCTGATTAATACATGACTAAATATCACATTTTGTATAGAAAGAGCTATAAATAAAGATATATATCGCACTCACATGGTACATTCTGTGCGTTGCACCTGACGAGGCGCTTTCAGAGTCACTGCTTCCAGAATAGTCCCTGAAACAGAAGAAAGCCGAGGGAAGTGGTAGTTAGAGTGTCTCACCCCGTGTCCCCACCACTGCCAGGAGACAGATGGAGTTAAAGAGCTCGCTAAAGGTCACACGACAGGTTGGCGGCAAACCCTGAAATGGAACCTTGAGTCTGGCGCCTGAGACCACCTGGCCATCCTGACATCATCAAACCCTGAACTTGAATCCAGATCTTTTTACCACAGAACAAGTTATAGCGTTTCCCCAATGTCCTCCCCAGAAGCAAGAAAGTGGGATCTCTGTGTGAAATCGTAAGCCCTGCTGAGGGTGAAACCAATGCACAGGAGGGAAGTTGTTTGCAGACCTGTGGGCTATTCTGGTGCTTTCCACACACCGGCTCTGGAGCTGTGGAGACACCGCCCACATCTCAGTATCCAGAGCCTGCCACGGTGGCGCCGGCCCAGGTGTGACAGGGCTGGGACACACCAGATGCTGCGTTTCTGCAGCTCCTTTGCTCTGATGGGTCGTGGAGCAGAAAAAGCTCCTCTGGAGACAGACGGCCTGGACCGAAATTCTGCTCGTCCCACGCTCGCCGTGGTGTCTCAGCCAGTCGGCGGCCTTGGTACGGGGGCTGAGGACACAGGTGCCCAGCTCCAGGGACCATCGGTCGCGCCCCTCCTCCCCTGGGGCAGGCCTGGAAAAGCTGACTCCAGTGTCCCCGTCCTGTGGTCCCCCCCTTTCCTCCCAGGGCCTCGGGGGGATCCAGCTGGGAGGCCCCCGTGGTTCTCTTGCCCCTGGCTGGCTCCACCTTGCTCATCCCAGGCTTGCCACCAACTCCGAGGGGTCATCAGGGGGCATTGTCCAGAGAGTTCTAAGGGCAAAATAGTTCTGTGGAAAATTCTGGGCTAAACAAAGTGCCATGGGTTGAATTGCGTCCCCCTTCCCCCCAAAAATATATATATCGAAGTCCTAACTCCTAACCCCCAGGACCCCAGAATGTGACCTCATTTAGAAACAGGCTTGTTGTAGATGTCATAAGCTAAGATGCCATACCGAGCAGGGCGGGTCCTTAATCCAATAGGACCAGTGTCCTTAAAAGAAGAGGAAAGAGGCCGTGTGACGAAGGCCGGGAGGCACAGACTGAAGTGTGGCAGCTGTCGCAAGCTTGTGTCCGGGGACACAGAAGCTGGGACAGGCCGGGACAGATCCTCTTTCCACGGGCTTCACAGGGCGCGTGGCCCAGCTGACCTCTTGACCTCGGCTTCCAGCCTCCAGCCCTGAGAGAGAATAAACTTCTGACGTTTTAAACCACCCTGTGTGTGGCACTTTGTCTCGGCGGCCTTGGGAAACTAATGCACAAAGTTTAAATATAACTCTTCACTTCTCAGAAACTTTACTAAGCTAACCTGCAATGATTTCCAAAAAAGAGGAAATAAGCTCTTTTTTCTCAATTTTTTTGACCACAGAATTCTTTTCCTTAGAAAGAAAATCAGTGTTACATGAAATGATCTTTGGGAAACGGGGGTTTTCAGGAGTCAGCTATGGTACCCCAAGGGGGTGTCAGAATCGGGGGGCAGGCAGGGGCCACGCAGCCTGGGTCCCCCTCCCTGGAGGATGCTCCTTCCCACAGGCCCACCACCCTGATTGGCGGTGATGTCATTCCATTGACAGATGACTGGCCCCTCTTCCCCCAGGGGCTCGCCCTAAAAGGAGGACCCACAGGACAGCCGCTCACCTCTCTGTTCTCACCTCCCGTCCCTCCCTCACCTCTGGCCCGCCCAGGGCCTTAGTCACGCCCAACTAAGATGTGCCAGTGCTTCCTCTCCCCAGGGCCTTTGCACATGCTGTCCAAAATGAGCCCGACTCCCACCCCAGACCCACGCTTTGTCCACTCGGTGGATTACCACTCATTCTTTAAGGCAGCGGTCCCCACCTTTTTTGCACCAGTTACCAGTACTCCGATGAGAATCTGACGCCTGATGGTCTGAGGCGGAGCTGAGGCGGTGATGCTGGCGCTGGGCAGCGGCTGCAGACACAGAGGAAGCTTTGCTCTCTCGTCTCCTGCTATGCGGCCCGGTTCCTACACAGGAGCACAGAGTTTGGGGACTCCTGCTTTAAGGCCAAGCTCAAGGCCTATAGAAGCCCCTGGCAGACCACAGCTCTCCTCTGGGACAGCACAGAGGGCCCTATTACAGTCCTTGCACCTGGACCCCAGCCAGGGTGGCCCCGGCTGCAGTGGGACACAGTGAAGAGAGATGGGCCTCAGCGTCCTCAGGCCCAGCTCGGCATGGCCTCCTCGCTCTGACCTCGGGCAACTTGCTTTGCCTTTTCAAGTTTCTGTTTTCTCCTCTATGAACAATACCCATTTGCAAGATTTCTCTGAAAAAAAAAAAGTGTATGAAAAGTGCTAGACATCTAATAGATGTAGATAAAATAGTGTTATCAGTACTGTTTTTCTTACGGCATTTGTTTAGGGGCATGTCTTGCCAGCTGCACTGTGAGCCTCTTGAGGGCAGGGGTCGTGTGTGTCCTTCCTCTCTGAGTCCCAGCCCCCAGCACAGCTCCGATCGCAGAAGTGAGTGTTTGCTGGTGAACCAGAGAGGAGCCCCGGGCACAGCAGGCCGAGGTGCACTGTCGTCCCTTCCTCCTTGACCCAGGTGACCCGGCAGCAGCCCCGGCAGCAGCCCCGCCCACAACGCTCCGCCAGCCCTGAGCATCATCCTTCACGCCCTTCCCCTCCGCCTAGAGCCTGACAGCTGAGGAGCGCAGGCTGATGGTGAGTCAGGGGAATCGGCACACTGGGTGTCTCCTAGCACATCATCGAACATCCACACCCACCTCGGCACCCATTAGCAGAGCAGGCAGCACTTCCTGTCTTGGAAGGTCTTTGTCATTTACTGAAGCAAGCTGAAAACTGGAAGGAAGTGCCCGGGGAGTAGGTGGGTTGAGAAGCTGCACTAACATTTCACTGCTTCACGCTGTGGGCGAAGAGGTTCCCTCCCTTTGCGTGTTGTAATTCCTTCCGTTTTCCAAATTTATTGATACCGAATATCCTAATATACCGATTAAAGCCATATGCAACACATGCATTCATTACACAGATACTGAATACCGTCCATTCACCAAGCTCTGTGGAAACAATGGGGACAAAATAAAAATTAAAAATTTCTACGTTTAAGAAATATATTCGTTAGAGTACAAGCTAAATGGCTAGAATAAAAACTCCCCAAATACAATGGATCGAATCATAGAAGAATTTATGTTTCTCTTTTGTAACCGTCCAGGGCAAATTCTACTCCACAAGGTCATTCGGGAACCAGGCTCCTTCTACCCTTTTTCTCGCTGTGGCATAATTTATGTATAATAAAATACAGAAATCTTAAGAGAGCAGCTCAGTGAATTTTTATCTAGGTATACAGCTTGACCATCACCCAGGTCAAGGTAAAGACCATTTCCAGCACCCAAGGCCTTCGTCATACTGCGTTGTCATACCCTGGGGCGTTACCTTCATACCATTGTCAGAATTCACTCATATCATCGTCTCTATGTTCCAGCCCACAGGAAGGGGGTGGGAAAGGCATGTGACTTCCTAATAAAAAATGTGATCTGGAAATCGCACACATCTCTTCTGTCCACCCGTTGACTGACTCTTAGTCATATGGCTGTAGGGAACGCAAGGGGAGCTGGGGGAAATTTTCTTGTAGTCGAGCAGCCGCATGTGCCAAAAAAACTCTGAGGTTCAATGGCCAAAAGGAAGAAGAGGAGAACAGGTCTCAGGGATGTCAAACAAGCAGACAGCACACACACCTGGTCCTCTGGGGCCTGCTCATCGAGAGGACTCAGAGAGCAGTGGCGGGTGGGCATCAGAATCTGGGAGGGGCACAGACCCTGGTCCTTGGTATGTGAGGTTTCTTAGCTGCATGTTTGGAGGGGCACCAGCTCCTCCTTTAGGCTGATCAGAAGCTGGGATCCAACAACAGTATAACATGACGAGATTTTGACTCTAACTCAGCCCTGCCATCTCAGCATCCATGGTTAGGAGACCACTAGCCCTTCCCATGTCATTATTGGGAGGCTAAGCTTGGAGCCTTGCCATTACAACTTGTGTGACAAGGCCGCCTCGGGAATCTACCAGAATTAATTGCCTCAAGCTCTTGGCTTTCGTTAGTCTCCACAGAATTTTTGCAAGAGACCAACTTATAGGAAATTGGTCTTAGACAAATTCACCCTTCCCTGGAAAAGGGACAATTAGTAGTGAGGGTCACAAGAGGTTCACACTCTAGCAGTCAGCAGACGGCTAAAGCGAATTCGGTGTGATAGATGCTCTATAGAAGTCTAGAAGGAGTGCTGTCTGCGGCAGGCCATCAGCACAGAGAGAGAACACTGAAACGGACTCGTAAACCGATCCGTATGCAGGGGAACGGACACGCACAGGAGGATGAAATGGGCCGAGAGCCAAGGGGTATGACAGCAGGTGTAATAAGTCCCTTAGCAAACAAACAAAAATTAAATGTACATAGGGGAAGAAGCACAATAAAAATAAACCTATGGTAATAGGATTATAGTAATCATTAAATATGCCTGGTGGTTCTAACTTTCCTGGCAGTCAAAGAATAAAGAAAACCACCAGATTATATAATTTTCACTGCCTAATATAAATAAGTACTTAAGATTGTCAAGATGGTATCTTCCAAAAGTGCTTCCTAGCACATATACTTGGTTTTAAAATTAAAAGGAATTCAAAATGATAAGCAAAATGGGCAGACTATGTCTATTACAATATCTTGTAGCAATAAATAAGTCTTAACAGAATCCAGCATAGACCATGCAACAGATCATTAGTTACTTAAACATATCTTATTGTGGCTAACATATATATCACTTAGAGTTTAGGCTAAATTGCTATGTCAGAGGCCCCCAAATACGATGACTTAAAATAGAAACGTGTTCCTCTTTCACAGCGACAGTCTGAATGTGGGCAGTGGGCTGAGGCTGGCAGGTGTCTCTGCTTGATGAGGTCATTTTGGGACCTAAGTTTCTTCTCTCTCGTTGTTTTGCCATCCCTTAGGCTGTCGCCACTGTCTACACGGTGGACATGGCTCCTCAGAACCACTTCCACATCCTCAGGAAAGGAGGAAAGAGTGAGCAGGACGAGAAATGGATGTGCTTGAAAAAGAAATTTAGAAACCGCGTGCCCCACTTCCTCTCACACCCTATTGGCCAAAAGTTAGTCATGTGGACAGTTAGCCGCAAGGGAGGCTGTGCAATGCAGTGGTCGACAATGTACCTGGCGAGAACTTGGGCCCCTATCGCCAAAGTGAGCTCACCGGCTCCAAAGCTTTATATTTCTTTTAAAATATTTTCGATAAACCCTCCACCCAACAGGTTCAAATTTCTACTCCATGAAGCTCTTTGCTAAGATAAAAGTCCCCTTAAACAGGTAGTTAAGGTGATCAAGCTAATGTCCCCTCTTCTACCTTTTGCTAAATCTGGGTGATGCTTAAACCCTATCAGGCTACCTCACACCACCTGACACACCACGTACATTTTTCACACTGCAGAATTCTAAAGACCCCCAAGAGGGCAGCAACTTGCCCCTGCCACTCGGCCAGTCCCCGGCAAAGCTGGGCCAGAATGGAGGAGCCCACAATCACTGGGCATGCGTAGTATCAGCAAATGAGTCACCTGGATTCCTCGGAACTCGTTTGTTATAAATGGAATTCTCTTCCCCACCGTGTGCAGGACCAGGAGTTGAGACGTGGCTCTCTGACTCATGGAGACCGGGAGTGGCTGGCTACCTGGAAGACATCAAAACAGGAGACGGCTGAGAAGTGCATAGCTGCAGGCTGAGCTGGCATTTGACGAGGTGCCAGGTACTTAGGGCAGAAATTCCAGCACCTCTCCCACAAGGGATGGGCACAGGGAGGCCCCTCAGGAGGACACTGTCTATGCAGCGGCAGGAGAAGCAGAGGCCCTGGTCAGGTGGGCATGGACCCAAGACCACAGACATGAGCCTTTATAATAATCCAACTAATGTCTCCCTCCTCCCCCAAAACTCTAAGTTCCATAAGAGCAGACACTGTGTGTTCCAGTGTTATATCCTTAGTGCCTGGCACACAGTAGGTGTTCAATAAACCTTCGTTGGCTGACATCTTCCCAGCTCAGGCCTCATCGGGAGCCATGGGCAAGCACATTTACTGAGCATCGGTACCCTCCAAGCACTGAATCAGGTATCTCCCCATACGGTACCTTCGTTCATCTTAATAACCTTGACATTATTATTCTCACTGGGGTAAGGACAGAGTCCTGTGGCCCCTCTTAGTCACTACACCCTAGTATCAAGATTACAGACTTCCAGAAAGGAGGAACGAATCCTAAAGACAGCTCAACACCTTCAACGTGCAGACAGCAAAATGCCAAGGGCCGACATCTCAAGGGAGGGCAGAAAAGGAAGGAGGTGAGTCGCTGA
>NW_011888886.1:2619141-2621046 GCF_000151845.1 Pteropus vampyrus | reverse complement strand
TGGAAGACATCAAAACGGGAGACGGCTGAGAAGTGCATAGCTGCAGGCTGAGCTGGCATTTGACGAGGTGCCAGGTACTTAGGGCAGAAATTCCAGCACCTCTCCCAAAGGGATGGGCACAGGGAGGCCCCTCAGGAGGACACTGTCTTTGCAGCGGCAGGAGAAGCAGAGGCCCTGGTCAGGTGGGCATGGACCCAAGACCACAGACATGAGCCTTTGTAATAATCCAACTAATGTCTCCCTCCTCCCCCAAAACTCTAAGTTCCATAAGAGCAGACACTGTGTGTTCCAGTGTTATATCCTTAGTGCCTGGCACACAGTAGGTGTTCAATAAACCTTCGTTGGCTGACATCTTCCCAGCTCAGGCCTCATCGGGAGCCATGGGCAAGCACATTTACTGAGCATCGGTACCCTCCAAGCACTGAATCAGGTATCTCCCCATACGGTACCTTCGTTCATCTTAATAACCTTGACATTATTATTCTCACTGGGGTAAGGACAGAGCCCTGTGGCCCCTCTTAGTCACTACACCCTAGTATCAAGATTACAGACTTCCAGAAAGGGGGAACGAATCCTAAAGACAGCTCAACACCTTCAACGTGCAGACAGCAAAATGCCAAGGGCCGACATCTCAAGGGAGGGCAGAAAAGGAAGGAGGTGAGTCGCTGAGGACTGCAAGGTGCCCGATGGTGGTCTCGGTGCTTTGTAATCTTGCCCTCGCCTGACCCTTACGTGAACTCCAGGAGCTATGATCCTGTTGTCTCCACTTGCAGAAGAGGAAGCAGGCGGGGAGGGGCTAAACTCTTGGCCAAGTCCCTGGGCTCCGGGCAGCAGGGCGGGCTTTGAAGCCAGGTCAACCTGACTCCTAAGCCTCCGCCACTTCCGCTTCTGCAGACTCGACACCTGAGGTTTGCTGTGGACTTAACTGGATCTCCCCAAAATCCATGTGTTGAAACCCTAACCCCCACGCGTTGTATTGGAAAGGAGGTCTTTAAGGAGGTGATTAAGGTGATTAAGGTTAAATGAGGTCATAAGATGCCCTCATAAGAAGAGAAAGGGACACGAGCACCCTCTCTCCATCACTTAAGGACACAGAGCAGGTGGCCATCTGTACACCGAAAAAGGTCCTCTCCAGGAACTGACCGTGCTGGCACCTGATCTTGGACCTCAGGCCTCCAGAACTGTGACAGTATAAATTCCTGTTGTCGAAGCCCCTCTCCCACCCTCCAGGTGACGGTATTTTGTTATGGTCCCCCAAGCAGATGAACAGAAGACTTTTCAAACACCAAATAGCTCGGGGTTGAGGGGAACAAGCTTTTAAGGACCCCTTGACTTGTTATTCAATATTTTACGGGGAAATTAGCTTTAATATCTCCCAAGGACATCATAGAGTTTATAGAGGAAACTGTGAATTGCCCTAGGCCCGGGGCCTGCTGGATCAGCTCCTTGTAAGGAATTTGTGGGGCACAAGAACTCCCCAGCATCCCCCCGAATCCCTTAAAGCAATTCTTCCTGCCTTACAAGCACCTGGCTCTCATCAGCCCTCCCTGAAGGACCACTGCCTGTTCTCTCTGGAAGGCGTCATTCTGCAAAGAATCCCACATCCCTCCCAGTTAACGCAGAGCATTCACGCACACAGGATCTGTGCCAGGATGCTGAGGAAGGACGTGTCATCTCCCCCACTTTCCAGATAGGGAGACTGGGGCTCAGGGGTCCCCTGGCTTGCTGAGTAAGCTCAGTCCTTGAACTCCGTCCCTGGTCTTCCCACACGAAAACCAAGGTTCCCGTGTCAGAGCACAAGGTGAGGAGGCACATGCGAATACGTGCTGTTCAATCCATGAGCCGATTCGTGGAGAACGAGTAAAGCAAAGTGGTGACTAAATGATCAGAGCCATCTGAACACCT
>NW_011888886.1:2614804-2616811 GCF_000151845.1 Pteropus vampyrus | reverse complement strand
GGTGTCTGGTGATTTATTTATTATGACTCTGGGTTTACAGGGGGCGGGGCCTGGCATTGGCCCGGCTAAACTACTCTTAGACAAAATGGTCCAGACGGGCTCTAGAAGGGACACAGACGACTCCCGGCTTCTGAGGTCCCTGTGGAAAGTGCAGGGTGCCTTCTCGGGGAGCCCGCTTCCTGCTTCCTCCTGGTCGTGGCCCTAGGCACATCCTCATCCTCCTCCTGCTGCCCAGAACGCACCCAGCACTGCACGCAGGAGTCAGGACTGTAGACTCCTGCTTAGCAGCTACAAGCTCTCTGAGCAGCTGTCGGATGCAGACAGAGCTGGGTGTGAAGATGCAACCACTATGCTCCCTGTAAACCCAGAGGGTTCAGACCACTGTTTTTATTGAGTAGGTACAGAAGATCTTAGTAGATATAAATACGGAAGGATATTTATAACCAGTGTCTGGAATGCAGAGACGACCAGCGCTACAAACACCCACCTACCCCCCACCCAGCTTAAGAACTGGGACTGCTGGTGCCTCAGTCTTGGGGGGTCCTCCCCCTCACACACCCCTCCCCACAGCAGCCTCCTCTGTCGCCATGAGGCATAGTTTTATGCTTCCTCGCCATGAGGCATAGTTTTAGCATGTTTGTATCCCTGAAAGTGTATTTAGTTTTGCGTATTTTTGAACTTTGGTAAATGAAACGGCATAGACTCATTCTTCCCCTGCTGCTTTTTTTCGCTCCCCGCCATCTACTCCTGAAATTCATCCTTCCCTATAGACGTATTTGTAGTGCATTAGTTTTCCCTTCTGTAGAGCATTCCATTTTGTAAATATCCCGGGAGCTTATTTACCCCTCCTCCTACCAAGGAGCGCTTGGGCCATTTCTAACTTGATGCCGCTAGAAACAAAGCTGCTATGAGCATTCTTGATAAGACTTTCTCTAGAATATATACCCAGGAGTGCGACTCTGAAGGTCCCGAGGTATAGGTTTCTTCGGCTTTACTAGGTAATGCCAAACTGTTTTCTGAAGCACTTGTGCCGATTTACATTCCCACCAGCAATGGACAGATTCGTGAATTTAATGACAAAAATTCTTAATGTCACCGTTAACAGATGTATCCTTTTTCGCCTTTATGATCTGTATTTCTTTGTATCTTGTTTAAGAACTTCTTACCTAACTACAGGTAATAAAAATAAATGTTATCTTCTTAAAGTATTATAATTTTGGCTTTCATATCTGGGTCTTTGATCTGCCTGGAATTGATATTTGTAAATGGCATGAGAAAGAATTCTATCTCTTTTTTTTCCTATATGGTTATTTTTTTTATCTCGGCACCATGCATGAAAGTACATTTCCGCACTGATCTACACTGCCTCGTTTTGTCATAAATCAAGTCTCTGTGTTTGCTCGGTCTGTTTCTGGACCTATGTTCTGTTCCATTGGTTTCTTTTTATATTTAGACTGTGTATCCTCAAATAAACACACCTTTATCTTTTACAAATTTTACAAGTGGCGAATATGATTAAACTACCACGTTATGTACACACTGTAACAAGTAAACCAAAAGTAGAATGTTAGAACAAGACGAAAAATAAACACGAACGGGGGTTCCAACACCCAGCTGAAGCATCCCGTGTACTTGCTCTTCGGAGACCGTGAACTTGGACCCCACAAGCCCATGTTACGCTGCAGGAGAGCACTATAGGAGAAGCCTAAGGATAATGGGGTGGGTGCTGAGAGAGCTCAGAGCCTGAGAAGCAGCAGTGTCGGGGGAGTGGCAGCCTGCCCTGCCCTCTGCTCCTTGGGACAGAACCGCAGGGTGGCACCCTAGCTCAGAGCTCTTTCCCTCGGGCAATGCATCCTTCCACCTGAAGTTCTAAGCTTTTCCAGCAAGCTCCGCCTTTGTCCAGAGCCACACGGACCCCTCCCACGTTAATACGCAGTTACACTCAGCCTGTGCTCTTCCTGCTGGGCTAAGGATACATTCTCTCTTTTTAGGGACGAGAACTTATTC
>NW_011888886.1:2611009-2614754 GCF_000151845.1 Pteropus vampyrus | reverse complement strand
AAAAGCTGTCAGTGGGGGTCCTTCGGCTGCAGCAGGTCACAGGAGGATTGTCCCAACCCAGCCCCCGCCCCCTCCTCAGAAAGCGAGGCCATCTGGTCACTGCCGTTGGTCCTCTCCTCTTCCCACCGTGAGTGAAATGGGGTCCCTCCTGCCAGGTCAAGCATTCCTCTCTCCCAGCTCGTCCCTCGTCCGAGGGACTGCCCCTCATTCCCCAGGGCCAGCTCTAGCGGCAGAGTTAGCCCCACTTCCAGACAGGGGGAAAGCTCCACTGTCATGTTTTCTCATCTGAAAAATGGAGGCTATAACCCTTCGCCCAGCTACAGTAAAGGTGTGAGGGACCGTCGTGCGTGCTGCGTAACCTTATTCCACGTAAACGGGCCTCCTGGTCTGCTCCTCACGGCGGCGTGAGAGATGATCGTGATACAGGATGCACTTCGCTGGCTGGCACCAATGGAGGCTATTTTGGGAGGAGCGGTTACTAAGAAACACGAGGCTCTGGTAACCTTGACAACCATAGGTAAGGCAGAGTGATGGCGCATCGACTTTCTGTGTTCCATTCTTATCGCCTCCTCACAGAGCTTGGTGTCTGGTGATTTATTTATTATGACTCTGGGTTTACAGGGGGCGGGGCCTGGCATTGGCCCGGCTAAACTACTCTTAGACAAAATGGTCCAGACGGGCTCTAGAAGGGACACAGACGACTCCCGGCTTCTGAGGTCCCTGTGGAAAGTGCAGGGTGCCTTCTCGGGGAGCCCGCTTCCTGCTTCCTCCTGGTCGTGGCCCTAGGCACATCCTCATCCTCCTCCTGCTGCCCAGAACGCACCCAGCACTGCACGCAGGAGTCAGGACTGTAGACTCCTGCTTAGCAGCTACAAGCTCTCTGAGCAGCTGTCGGATGCAGACAGAGCTGGGTGTGAAGATGCAACCACTATGCTCCCTGTAAACCCAGAGGGTTCAGACCACTGTTTTTATTGAGTAGGTACAGAAGATCTTAGTAGATATAAATACGGAAGGATATTTATAACCAGTGTCTGGAATGCAGAGACGACCAGCGCTACAAACACCCACCTACCCCCCACCCAGCTTAAGAACTGGGACTGCTGGTGCCTCAGTCTTGGGGGGTCCTCCCCCTCACACACCCCTCCCCACAGCAGCCTCCTCTGTCGCCATGAGGCATAGTTTTATGCTTCCTCGCCATGAGGCATAGTTTTAGCATGTTTGTATCCCTGAAAGTGTATTTAGTTTTGCGTATTTTTGAACTTTGGTAAATGAAACGGCATAGACTCATTCTTCCCCTGCTGCTTTTTTTCGCTCCCCGCCATCTACTCCTGAAATTCATCCTTCCCTATAGACGTATTTGTAGTGCATTAGTTTTCCCTTCTGTAGAGCATTCCATTTTGTAAATATCCCGGGAGCTTATTTACCCCTCCTCCTGCCAAGGAGCGCTTGGGCCATTTCTAACTTGATGCCGCTAGAAACAAAGCTGCTATGAGCATTCTTGATAAGACTTTCTCTAGAATATATACCCAGGAGTGCGACTCTGAAGGTCCCGAGGTATAGGCTTCTTCGGCTTTACTAGGTAATGCCAAACTGTTTTCTGAAGCACTTGTGCCGATTTACATTCCCACCAGCAATGGACAGATTCGTGAATTTAATGACAAAAATTCTTAATGTCACCGTTAACAGATGTATCCTTTTTCGCCTTTATGATCTGTATTTCTTTGTATCTTGTTTAAGAACTTCTTACCTAACTACAGGTAATAAAAATAAATGTTATCTTCTTAAAGTATTATAATTTTGGCTTTCATATCTGGGTCTTTGATCTGCCTGGAATTGATATTTGTAAATGGCATGAGAAAGAATTCTATCTCTTTTTTTTCCTATATGGTTATTTTTTTTATCTCGGCACCATGCATGAAAGTACATTTCCGCACTGATCTACACTGCCTCGTTTTGTCATAAATCAAGTCTCTGTGTTTGCTCGGTCTGTTTCTGTTCCATTGGTTTCTTTTTATATTTAGACTATGTATCCTCAAATAAACACACCTTTATCTTTTACAAATTTTACAAGTGGCGAATATGATTAAACTACCACGTTATGTACACACTGTAACAAGTAAACCAAAAGTAGAATGTTAGAACAAGACGAAAAATAAACACGAACGGGGGTTCCAACACCCAGCTGAAGCATCCCGTGTACTTGCTCTTCAGAGACCGTGAACTTGGACCCCACAAGCCCATGTTACGCTGCAGGAGAGCACTACAGGAGAAGCCTAAGGATAATGGGGTGGGTGCTGAGAGAGCTCAGAGCCTGAGAAGCAGCAGTGTCGGGGGAGTGGCAGCCTGCCCTGCCCTCCGCTCCTTGGGACAGAACCGCAGGGTGGCACCCTAGGTCAGAGCTCTTTCCCTCGGGCAATGCATCCTTCCACCTGAAGTTCTAAGCTTTTCCAGCAAGCTCCGCCTTTGTCCAGAGCCACACGGACCCCTCCCACGTTAATACGCAGTTACACTCAGCCTGTGCTCTTCCTGCTGGGCTAAGGATACATTCTCTCTTTTTAGGGACGAGAACTTATTCGATTTCACCAACCTTTCCCCAGCATGGCAATTGTTTTATGAACAAATGCCCTTCCTTCTGTTTTGAAGAATCTGTTGGGCTTTGTACATCATGGGATAAGCTGGGCAAGGAAAGACATCCAAGCCCTTGGAGGTGTAGAGTTTGATATGTAAGTTTGAAAAGCTGAAAGGACAGTCCCTTTAGTCAAGCAAACAACCATAGCAAACGTCTTCCTGACAATCCTAGGAGATACAAAGATTTTCGTGACATCTGAGGAATCCGAAAATCAGGAAGGTCAAAGCCTTGCTTGGCATCACGCCTAGCGAGTGGCACAGCGCGACGTGAACGTGGGTCTGTCTGGCTTCCAATCCCACATGGGCTTTTGTCACTGCTTTGTGACTTCCCCAGTGTCAGAGGCAACTAAGTTAAGACAGGAGCTTTCACGGAGGGTGTTGCTAGTGCTATCGAAGTCAGTAATTATAAGCTGAGTTCAATACCATACTTAATTTTTGTAAATACCTGGATTTTTTATCATACGTGAATAAAAATGCCCATTACACTAACCAGATACCTAGAATTAGAAAATAAGAAATGTTTAAACCACTGAAATATCTCCCGGTATATAATTATTCACTGCCAACAGACTATATTTTAAAAATAGTCACGAAGAGCAGGAATAATTAAGCTGGCATTAGACTCCATTATTAGATCACCATTGTTTTTTAGCCACGTGATTTAACAAATTTCTGTCTTGACTGAGACTGAAATGCCCATGAAGATTAATTGTATTTCAGGGTCAGTCACGGGAAAGTGTAAAATGTAAGTGTGGGTTTCGATTCGCCAAACCCAGAAGCTGGCAGTGCGCATCAGAGGCCGCCATGCTGTCCTGGGCGATCTGCCCGGGAACAATCCAAGTTCCCTTTGATGCAACTGATTTATGCAAGTGGAAGGAAAGCCACGTGGAGGTGGCACCCTGTGACTGTGGCTGTGCCCTCCCCTAAAAATCGACCTGGAGAAATTCCAGAGCAGGAGAACAAAACAGCAGGCATAAGGAGATCGAAAAGGCCTGGGGGAACCAAAGCCTGGCTTAAGTGGCGCCTGGTGTGGAAGGCGGGCTCCCAAGCGTTGCCTGCGGAGCCCAATGAACAAACGAAGCCGAGTTTATTGCTGTCGAGGTAGAGGGGAGCATCA
>NW_011888886.1:2606297-2609204 GCF_000151845.1 Pteropus vampyrus | reverse complement strand
TAAAGTTCTCCAGCCCCGCAGGGCTGAGCCGGCTCCATCTCTTTCAATGCTTTCACCCAGCGCCTCGGTTCAGAGGCTACAGAAGTCATCACCAGGGACAAGGGGGCTGCCGGCGACGGGATGATGCCATTACAACTCACACTGATTTGCCCAGGAACCCCCGCCCCGACTTCCCTGAAGAAGGACCTGGTCCCTGTCGTGCTGTTCTTTGTTGCACGGCAATTGCCAGGTCTACCCTGTGCCAGGTGCAATGCCAGAGGCACTGCCTTTTGAGCCCCAGCATTGCCAAAACACGGTTCCTGCGGTTCCGTGACCATGCCATGCTAGCCTATGCCTGCTTGTTGGCAGAAGTTGCTTCAATGGTCAGAAACATCGTTGTACAGTTTCCGCCAGGCTGGCTCTTTCTTGTGCTACAAGACCTGACTCAGACATCACCTCCTCCAGGAAGTCTCTGCTGATTGCTCAGCACTGGGTTAGATGCCCCACAAACTGGCTTCTAGTTTGTCGCCCTGCCCCCAAGGAAGCTGTTTGCTAAGTTATCTCCTCCGCTCAGCCTTGGGACCTCAGAGGAAGAGACTGGACCTACGTCAGCCCGGCACCTTGTGAGCCTGGCACACAGTAGCCCTGCAGTACTTACCAGAGAAGGGAGCTCCACAAAGAGGGGCCCGAGGCAGCCCCCCTCCCTTGTCTCAGAGACCAGCTCACCCTATATCTCCAGGGAGCTGGTGTTAATAGAACAAAATCATACATGGGGTGGGCTAAGGGCTCTCCCTGAGGCACACAAGGACCCAGGAGGGAGCACCCAACAGAGGAATGGCAGCCTTGGAGGTCTAATGCCCTCCCTTGTTTTCTAAGCATCATTAAAAGCTGCTGAAATGAGCTGCGGGTCAAATCAGTCACCAGGGATGCGGGAGGATCCGAGCGTATGACCCCATGGTGAAGTCTTAACAACATTTAGTGATGTTTGATTTAAAAGGCTGAAGTACAATTTGCAGCTCATTTTCCCTGCTGGGAACCCGTTCTCATCTCGTTTCCTTCCAGTTGACTCCAAATTCTGGAGGCAACTCCCCCTCCCCCACCCCCCACAGAGCATTTAAATTCTATCGCAGTAATAAACGCCTGGTACTGACTACCTGGATGTTTAGAGGAAAGGGAGTAGTTTTTACCAATCTCCTGAGCACCTCCAAGTAAGAAATTAGCTGACAAGCCCTGCAGACATCTAGAACACCGTGTTCATTTACCCCTGTTGAGAAGACGCGGTTGCTAGGATACCACCAACGCGTAAACACCCTGATTTCTATTATTGTTTCATAGAATCTTAGTCTCTTGCTTTATTAAAACAGCTCCGCTAAGGGTGCCTATGACCTCCTAATCGTTCTATCGAATGGACGCTTTGTAGTTCCTTCCTAGACCTGTCACTCACAAACTCGAGAGTTTACCTCCATGGCCTCCAGAACATTCCTTGGGCCTGCCCCTTAAATATGGCTGATCCCCAGGCTCCTCCTCCAGGGCTGGGACAAGGTAAGGCAAGGAGAGAGCCAGCAGCAAGCTCAGGGGGGCCCCAGCTCCGAAGACCGGCAGGTGCAGGGCCTGTGCTGAAAGGGGGGGGGCCTCCTGCAGGCTTGCGTCTCAGGCCCCAGGCTTGTCTCTTCCCTCTGACACCGCCTCCCCAGGCACACCGGCCCAGGCCACCCCATCAGCTCACCTCCCACATGAGTGGGGGTCCACCAAAGCTTCTTCCCAGCCTCAGGCCAGTGTATTTACCTTCCTTCCAGATGTCTCCACCTGGATGCCCCGCCACAGCTCCTTCACAGTGTGCCACCTGTGTCCTCGTGCAGGGAGGCGGGGAGACAGATCCTCCCGGCACTGCTGGGCGGGGGCCACGTATGATGGACCTGGGGAGTTGAGACAGACAAGGCAGCAGGCTTGGGATTCATGTTCAGGAGGATGGACTGTATCTTTAGGGTCACCGATGGAGTGAGGATATGATTTATGGTCTACCCCAGGACATTTCTGAGAATGAGCAGGCACTAAAAATAATGAACAGGTGTTAATTGTTCTACCACAAGCATAAGTGGTGACCTGACCACTCCAGACACCCTGTCCTAAAGGGTTTGAAGTCGGGGCGTGACATGATCACATCTGCACTTTAGAAAGGTTGTTGGCTGCAATACACAAGACAGGTTGAATGTTATTTTTATTGGAAAAGGTAAAACATATTCAACGTAAAGAAATCGGACCGTGCAAAAAGCACGGTGACAGGAACGTCCCGCCTCGCCCTGACCCTGAGTTGCTCTCCCAGCGGGCAGTCACCGTCCCCAGCTTCAGCGCTTTCCTCCAGAGTCTGACAGTAAGAGCATCTGTGTCCACGTCCCCCTTTGGGCACGGTGATAGCACGTGATGCGACCGTGCAGCCCTTGCTCTTGATTTCTGAGCCTGTGAGTCACACTGACCAGTATGCAGAGCGCAGCCTCGGCCTTGTCATTGGCTTCAGAACGTTGTGGTCCAGTGTGCTGTTCGCGGCCTTTTTCCCGTGGACAGGCGCCGCGGTCGCTTCCGTCGCAAAGGGTGCCGCGATTGATCGGGGCGCGTGCATAGGATGAGTTTCCGGATGTGAAATTGCTGCGTCAAAGGGCTTCTGCGTTTGTAATTTTGATCGATAACGCCAAATCGTCCTCCATGGAGGGGAATCCGCTCTATGCACAGACCCCCGTGCACGTGGGTGTCAACTGCAACAGGCATGCGAGTCCCAGGTGATGCGCCAAGGTGGGTTAGCCAGCTGGAGCCAGGGAGAGTGAACAGGTGACGAGAACAGCGGTCCAGGAGAGAGACGCAAGGGTCCATCTCATGTACGGGGTTCCCGTGGTGATGATTTGGAGAGATACTAGGAGGTAAAGTCGGCCTGAC
>NW_011888886.1:2599916-2605102 GCF_000151845.1 Pteropus vampyrus | reverse complement strand
TGGGTGTCAACTGCAACAGGCATGCGAGTCCCAGGTGATGCCCCAAGGTGGGTTAGCCAGCTGGAGACAGGGAGAGTGAACAGGTGACGAGAGCAGCGGTCCAGGAGAGAGACGCAAGGGTCCATCTCATGTACGGGGTTCCCGTGGTGATGATTTGGAGAGATACTAGGAGGTAAAGTCGGCCTGACCAGGTAACGGGGGACGACTGCCGCTTCTCTACCCTGAGAATTGAGGGATGAAGGTGACCTTATTAACTGAGATAGGGGATGTGGGCTTTAGGGCTCTTTAAATTCCGGAAACACTGAACTATTTACAACCCCTCTGGACACCAGCTATCTTTAGCCCCCAGGCCTTTGCTCCTGCTGTCCCCTCTACTGGGAATGCTTGGCACACCGGCCCAGCCCCAGGCACAGCCAGCCACTTGCCCTTCAAGACTCAGCTGCGACCACGCCAATCCCGTCACTATGCTGCTCTGAAACGCTGCACAGAGCCAGAAGCCCCCGGCGCACAAGGAACCTTCCGTGTGGCTGATTTCTCTCCTGTTCTTGAGGACAGGAATTGTATCTTGTCGGAAATGGAAGACGAAAGTCACGGGCTAAATCTGAGCCCAGCGGCAGAGTCAGGAGCACTTGGCTTTGAGTCTGGGGTCTGCCACCTCTTAGCTGTGCAACCTTGGACCAGTTAGTTCAGTCCTCTGAGTTCTCCTTTTTTCATGTTTTTCATGCAATCATTTAGTTTTCTGAGATCTCTGACTGCGAATGCGGATAGGACTAGTAGGTTTATTTTACCTGGTATAGTAAAATCTTGAATTGATCTGGTTTCTCTATTTTTTGCTCTTAAGAATCTCTGCCCTGACTTCATAACTGAATATGCACACATTAACTTTCCTGCAGGCATTTTCTTTCCACTCTACCTGTATTTTCTTTGCTCTCATTTTAAAATTTTCATCTCATTCATATTTTGGCACACTACCTCGAGCCCTTTGGGGAAAGGCAGAGATGACACATAGGCAAGAAAGCGCAGTAGCAAACACCAGGCTGGACCCCCAAGACCAATAGAGAAGAGGGGCCTATCACGCTCTGGACGAGCCCCGAAAATGAGCCGCCAGAAGCTGCCAGGACTGCTCTGCTGAGGAGCTAACATCCCTGAGCCTCGATTTCCTCGTCTGTAAAATGGGGCGACGATAGCGCCTACTTCGTAGGGTTGTTGTGAGGATCAAATAACGCACGCGAGACCTCAGTACAGTGCTGGCACACAGTAGGTCCCTTTTTATAAGGACACTGGTCATACTGGATCGGGGGTGAGTCCACCTCCTCTGGTACGACCTCACCTTAACTCATTACACCTGCAAGGACCCGATTTCCAAATAAATTCATATTCATAGGTACTGGAGGTCAGGACTCAATATGTGAATTGGGGGCAACACGTTCGACCCACAATTCCCTGCTGTGGATTTCTGTTCTCAATCCGAAAATGCACAGGCTGAACGGCAGGGCCAACCTCCAAAGGTCCCCTCTGCCATCACTGTGGGTGCCCCAAGTCAGTCTCACCTCTCTATGGCAACGGACCCCAAAGGGGCACCCTGTTCTCGACATGGGAAAAGTCTCAGGATGGCTTCTAAGAAGGGAGCCCCCTTTCCGAATGCCAGGTTTTAGAGTGCCACTTCTTGACCTTGCCCTACCTCAGTGTGAGAACTAGACCTGGTGAGGCCCGAAGCAAGATTCTGTTTTCAGCTACTGTTGTCATTGTCCCTATCGACAAGTGACTGCTGTCATTTATTGTAGAACTCTAAGAAGTCCTAGTGCAGAGAACCAGCCAAAAGGGGAGAAGACAGGTCAAAGCTCAGGTAACACGTACACCTCAGTGGGCACCTGGGCTAGCGGGTCATCTCAGGCACCAGCGACCCGGCCGCGGGGCTGTGGTCACTGCTCCCGCTGGGGGCCGAGGCCAGGGCAAGGTGAAACTCGGAGGTGGAACCCGGCCCAGCGCTCCGCTCAGACTCCTCGTGGGCCAAGCCTCGTTTACGAAAACATGTTCTCGGTTTTGCTCCCAGAGGTGGATTTCGATGCATGTAGGAGCCCTGCTTCCTGTCCCCCACCTGCCACCACGCCTCCACGGCCCCGCGGCGAACCCCGGCCTTGCCTGCAGCGACACCTGGTGGACATCGCCGGCAGTGCCAGCTCCCCGCCAGGCAGCTTCCATCGGCCAGACTGAGCCGTGGGCTGAGAAACGGGGATTGAAGGAAATTAGCTCAAGAATGAGGCCAGAGAGAGAGGGCGGAAACGGTCTTGTGCGGGTCAGTATGGACAGCAACACAGGCCCTGGAGTCCCACAAACTCGGCCGTGTCGCCCACTTCCGTGACCTTCCAGCCCTGTGTCCCAAAATCTCTCCACCGTCTCATGTCTAAAATAAAAATAGCCCTTCGCAGCTCACAGACTACTCGTGAGGCTTACCTGAGATGATTTGGGTCACGTGTGAAGTGGAGGCTGGCCGGAACAAGGCTCAGTAAACACAGAAGTATTGACAATTCGTCGTTGTCCCCACCCAGACGATCATGCTCACCATAAGCACAAGCTATAAAATTCACTCACTCGACAAACATTTTCTGAATGCCTACTGTGTGCCAGGCACAAAATGCCCACAGAAAGGAAGAGACTTATCTCTCTGTGTTTATAACGAGGAAGGACCGGGACTCTGCTAGGCCACAGGAGCCTGGGTCCTTCATCCAACCAACCATTTACTGAGCCTCTACTCGGTCCAAGCCCAGTGAGACCCCACCCCTCAGAATCTCAGTCTGGAGGGGCGAGTGGATGCATGGGGCAGAAACACAGACTGGCCCCAAGGAGGGAGGGAAGCCTCTCAGGGGAGGAGGCACACAAATCTAGAAGGTTCCAGAATGTTCCCTTTCCACTGAGAATCTTCTCTCCAAAGCACACTGCTGCTGACAGCTTCTGTGGCCCACATAGAAACAGAGCTTCCCTTTGATCCAGCTCAAGATTTTCGCCATTTTAATCTCTGCTCAGAAGAGGAGCTTGAATGGAGAGAGAGTTGCTGCCTCCTTTGGAAATTATGCAGCTGCCACCGCCAGAGAAACGATAAAAATTCACTGGGGATTTTTCTTCTGATCTACATCGTGCTCACTGTATAAGCTGTTTGGGATTTTGCAACAGATTTTGGAAAAATCGTAAGGCTAGGTTTAAATCTTCCTCAGAAGTTTGGGGGACTGGGGTAGGGAAGGGAATTAATTTTGCAATTCTGTTTCTCTGTGGCATCATCAGACAATGAGTGAACTACAGAGAAGCTCTGGTGGGGGTGAGGGGTGGGAAGGAAGTATATTCCACGACAAGAGCCCCAGCTTTTTGACCGACCACGAGATGCGGGATGCCGCCCCAGGATCCCGGTGCCCAGAGCTCTGCTTCCAGACGCTTCGTAGCTTCTAGCCCTGGGGCGTCACCGAATCTTTCCAGCCTCAATTTCCATATCCACTTCCTTCATGAAGGTCCTTAGAGAGCCTGTTGGTGCCAGGTGCTTCGCCTGAGAACCCACATGTGCTTGAGTCCCCTGGCCTGCCCTGTGGAAGCTCCAGTCTGTCATCAGTGTGAGGATTCGAGGGGCTTACAAGGCCTGTACCAAGGATGCTGGCATTCAGGAGACTTCTGAAAAGGGGCTCAGAAAGGTTCTGGGCAGACTGCAGCCATTTTTGTAGCAGAGGTCAGGGAACGAGTCCCCTGAGGGCTGATGAGGCCTGGGGACCACTCCCCTTGTCCACCCAGCACCCCCGTTTGTCTCTTAAACAGCCAGCCGACACAGGTAACCCTTGGTGGTGGACCTGGGTTCCGGTCTGTTCCGTGAAGGCTGACTCCCTGTGTGTTCAGGATCACAGCCACTCCTTCCCTTGGGGCCTCGGCTGCTGGACCAGGGGGTGACCAGTGACCAGAAAGGGCAATGCAGCTAAGACGGAACTTCTAAATTGAGGCAACATTCTGAATTTTTCCTTGTCTTAATTTTATCCCTTTAACTAGGTTAGATATCTTTTACAGAATTTCTTTGTGTCTATGAGCTGGATTTGGGTGTTGAGAGGGAACTCAGGGATACTCCTTCTAGAAAATACTCTAGAATAATCTGCAGTCTCTTGGAACATGCTCTCTCTCTGGGTCCTGAAAAGGAAAAGGTGGTTGTGACTGTCCAGCGCGGGGACTTGGCGCCACCTGGCGGTCCTTCTGATTACGTGGGAGCGATGTAACCACGCCCCCCAGGAGAGATTGACTGAGGCCTTTGGCCTTGGACCGGAACTTGTCCGAGGCGGTCTTGCAAATTTACCAAGTTCCACCAACTCAAACAAAATTATCCAGCCCAAAACAAACAGAGAACTGATAGGCATAGAGCTCTGTGGCATTTCATTCACTTATACGTTTATTTAATGGAAGGTTTACACATTCATTTCCCCAGGCCCCTGCTAGGAACTGGGAATGTAGACGGGGCCAGGTCAGGTTCCTTCAGCCTTGGAGGAGGCAGCCCCAGACGAACCATTCTGCCCCTCGTCGGAGGCACGGGATGCAGGTGGAGCCTGGAGGAGGTGCGGTCCCTCGCCCTCCCTGGGGGCAGGTGTGGCCAAGCCCCTGGAAGGGATAACCCTGGTCTTAGACTTAGAGGGCAAATGGGGGGTCAGTCAAGGGCAGGATGGGGGACAAGCATTCTAGGCAGAGACAGCCAAAGAGTGAAGGTTTCCTTCAAGAAAAGGCACCCAGAGTGGTTTGGGACTTCACAGTGCAACCCCTGGAGCCACTGTTGGAGGCCAGAAGGACCATCGGCCGGCTTCTGAGTCTCAGAGGAATCCAACGTCGGGCCTTAGAGCTTATCCCCAGTTGAGATCCAATGTGTAGTCACAAGGACATACTGACAGGGCAGAAAAAATGTGATATTCGTGGAACTACTTTGAACTTGTGCCCCATTATCAGATCACACCATTTGAAATGAACTATATTAATTCTTTTTAAAAATTTTACGATTTCCTTATGACTAGCGGCTGGCATTAAATTTTTAAAAGTAAAGCATTAATTCTGTTCAAAGTAAACATGTAAAATCCATCATAACCTTGTAATTCTGCTTTGATATGTCTTTGGTTTTTAGTATGTCAAAAAATAAAACAAGAAAGGGACCTGGTCCTCTCTCAACCTCTAGAAAA
>NW_011888886.1:2595142-2599866 GCF_000151845.1 Pteropus vampyrus | reverse complement strand
CTGTACCAAGGACGCTGGCATTCAGGAGACTTCTGAAAAGGGGCTCAGAAAGGTTCTGGGCAGACTGCAGCCATTTTTGTAGCAGAGGTCAGGGAACGAGTCCCCTGAGGGCTGATGAGGCCTGGGGACCACTCCCCTTGTCCACCCAGCACCCCCGTTTGTCTCTTAAACAGCCAGCCGACACAGGTAACCCTTGGTGGTGGACCTGGGTTCCGGTCTGTTCCGTGAAGGCTGACTCCCTGTGTGTTCAGGATCACAGCCACTCCTTCCCTTGGGGCCTCGGCTGCTGGAGCAGGGGGTGACCAGTGACCAGAAAGGGCAATGCAGCTAAGACGGAACTTCTAAATTGAGGCAACATTCTGAATTTTTCCTTGTCTTAATTTTATCCCTTTAACTAGGTTAGATATCTTTTACAGAATTTCTTTGTGTCTATGAGCTGGATTTGGGTGTTGAGAGGGAACTCAGGGATACTCCTTCTAGAAAATACTCTAGAATAATCTGCAGTCTCTTGGAACATGCTCTCTCTCTGGGTCCTGAAAAGGAAAAGGTGGTTGTGACTGTCCAGCGCGGGGACTTGGCGCCACCTGGCGGTCCTTCTGATTACGTGGGAGCGATGTAACCACGCCCCCCAGGAGAGATTGACTGAGGCCTTTGGCCTTGGACCGGAACTTGTCCGAGGCGGTCTTGCAAATTTACCAAGTTCCACCAACTCAAACAAAATTATCCAGCCCAAAACAAACAGAGAACTGATAGGCATAGAGCTCTGTGGCATTTCATTCACTTATACGTTTATTTAATGGAAGGTTTACACATTCATTTCCCCAGGCCCCTGCTAGGAACTGGGAATGTAGACGGGGCCAGGTCAGGTTCCTTCAGCCTTGGAGGAGGCAGCCCCAGACGAACCATTCTGCCCCTCGTCGGAGGCACGGGATGCAGGTGGAGCCTGGAGGAGGTGCGGTCCCTCGCCCTCCCTGGGGGCAGGTGTGGCCAAGCCCCTGGAAGGGATAACCCTGGTCTTAGACTTAGAGGGCAAATGGGGGGTCAGTCAAGGGCAGGATGGGGGACAAGCATTCTAGGCAGAGACAGCCAAAGAGTGAAGGTTTCCTTCAAGAAAAGGCACCCAGAGTGGTTTGGGACTTCACAGTGCAACCCCTGGAGCCACTGTTGGAGGCCAGAAGGACCATCGGCCGGCTTCTGAGTCTCAGAGGAATCCAACGTCGGGCCTTAGAGCTTATCCCCAGTTGAGATCCAATGTGTAGTCACAAGGACATACTGACAGGGCAGAAAAAATGTGATATTCGTGGAACTACTTTGAACTTGTGCCCCATTATCAGATCACACCATTTGAAATGAACTATATTAATTCTTTTTAAAAATTTTACGATTTCCTTATGACTAGCGGCTGGCATTAAATTTTTAAAAGTAAAGCATTAATTCTGTTCAAAGTAAACATGTAAAATCCATCATAACCTTGTAATTCTGCTTTGATATGTCTTTGGTTTTTAGTATGTCAAAAAATAAAACAAGAAAGGGACCTGGTCCTCTCTCAACCTCTAGAAAATGCTGGAAAGTTCTGGAGAGTTCTGAGGAAGGACGGAATAGAAGAGAACCAAAAGGAGGTGAAGCAAGGAGGCTCTTGGAATAGTTCAGACGAGACGCTGAAACCCGAGCTAGGCCAAGATCCGTGTGGATGGAGAGGAGAAATGTTATTTAGGTTTCAAATTTGACAGGATTTGGTGACTGATCGTGTAAAAAGAAAACAAAAATCGCTAATGAGGGCGGATTCTGGTAACTACAAGACGTCTTGTTTGGAGAGCAGAAAGTCAACATCCTTGGTATTATGGCTTTTGGCACAGTTACAGGCAGTATCAGGCACGGCAGGTGTGGGAATGAGAATTTGCAGGAACGGGACGGAGTCAAACTACTCGGCCAGGAGAGGGAGGAGTGACATGAAACATGGACGTTCCAGAGGCTGCAGGAGCCATGGGGCTGCCCGGAGGGTGCCCATGAGATGTAGCTCTGGGTACCGGGTGGCCAAGAAGACCCCGGGAGAGATTTAATTCAGTTAGAAAAGAAGCGTTGCAGGAAGCGACACCTGACGGAGGAAACTGGATGCTCGGACTTTGTTAGAGGAGAATTTATTGCTGGCGGAGAGTGTGGGGCATTCAACAGCCCCAAAGCACGGTCTCCCCTTGGTGAGATTTCTTACAGCTTATATACCCTTGCAGCGTCCATGCGAGGGGCGCGTGATTCCTTTGTCTGAGGTTTCACGTGTGCTTCGTGACTCAGGATGGGAGAGGGAGCTTCGGGTGGGGGTCTGCAAGGGAGAAGGAATTTCCAGACCACTGGTCTTATCTATTTACAGGTCATTTCGCCTCGTAGAACCCGAGACCTTGGCGTGATCGGCACTGTTATAGGATTCTCGGAGAGACGGGACACCAGGTTCTAAGCAGAAAGTAGCACTTATTGATGCTGGCACCGGCTCAGCGGATTCCTATGCAAAGGCTGAGCTCTGATTGTAACATAACAAGCAGTTTTATACAGTGTTGTTATTCTACACAGCTACGGAGATAAGGCAGCACATTAGTTGGTTGGCAAGCCATGAATCTACAGATGTGAGCTGGAGAGTCCTTGAGGTGGGGACAGGGCAGTCAGGAAAGGGCTTTAACTGGCCGAGTCGGTCATTTCTGTGTGGAGACTGCTGAGGTGGACACAGTCACGGAAACTGCCTGGGGACACAGCCCCAGGAGAGAGGAGCAGGGTGGTCCAGGATAAGCCCCCAGTTTCCGAAACCTCTGGTGACACATGCTCTTGGGGAGGCCAACACCTTGGCCCCCACAGAGCCAGAGCCAGAGATCAATTTCCCTTCGTGCTCCCTACTGAAGGAGGGGTGTCCTAGGAGTGTGCTTGTTCCGCAGATTTTCACAGAGGCGTTTTACTCACAGCCCCTGTCTTCAGGGAGATCAGACGTGGGTCCAGAGTGGGCTGCTGGTGGCGGGGGGCGGGGGGAGGCATGGAAACAGAGAGAGCAAGTCCTAGTCAGGCTCGACATGGCCCTCCAGGGCAACAATCAAGAGCAGAGGCAGCATTTTGCCTATCTGCCTCCTCCCAGTGTGCCACCTGTGTCCTTGTGTAGGGAGGCGGGGAGACGGCCTCCTGGCACTGCTGGGCGGGCTCCACTGCCAGGACTGGGCACTCAAGCCCACAGCTGTGGCCTGGACTTCTTAAAGGGCGATGGATGCTTGGCAAACTGCAGCTTACTCGTACCAGCTCCCGTCACCTGCTGTGACTCCTCCTGGCCCAGCGAATTTCTGATACATTTTTATAAGCGAAGCACGGAGGATTTTTAGAGCGATGAAATTATTTCGTGTGATACAGTAAAGGTGGACACATATCATTATATATTCGTCCACACCCGTAGAATGCACAATGCAAAGAGCGAACCCCAATGAAAACAACGGGCTTTGGTTGACAATATGTCAGTGTAGGTCCGGTTTTGACAAATGTACCATTCTGCTTGAGGAAGTTGATGGAGGGGGAGCTGCGGTATATGGGAACTCTGTACTTTACTCCCTTAAACTGATCTCAAAAATAAAGTCCGTTAATTTTTTAATTGCAGTAAAAATTTTAAAGTAAAAATAAAAGAGATTGGCTTTTCAGAAACATTATTTTTTATTCTAGATCTAAAGAATTACAAGAAAATATACAAATTTTTTCCTATTATTCTTTAGAAAGTCTACATTTCATAAAAATTTCAGTCAATAGCAAGTATTTATTAAGTATGTGCAAGACACTGTTCAAGATTGAGAGTTGGTCAGTGCACAAAATGCCTTGGCTCCTTCTTCTTGGAGCTTCTATTCCAGTGAAGGAGACAGACAATATGTACACAAAAATGTAAATAATCGAGTTCGTTACAAATTGTGATAAGTTCTATGGAGGGAATAAACATAGTGTTTGAGCCCCTAATGTGACTGACCCCCCTGTCGCTGTATTTGGCGATGGGGCCGTTAAGGAGGTGATTAAGGTTAAAGGAGGTCATTTGGATGGGGCCCTAATCCAATAGGACTGGTGTCCTTATAGAAGAGAAAGAGATACCAGTCGTGTGGACACACTGAGAAAAGGCCACATGAGGACACAGCGAGAAAGTGGCAGTTGACAAACCAAGGACGAAGGCCTCAGGAGAAACCAGCCCTGCCATCACTTTGATCTTGGAGTTCCAGCCTCCGGAACTGTGAGAGATTGCATTTCCGTCGTTCGAGCAGCCCAGCGTGTGGTATTTTGTTAAGGCAGCAGCCTTAGCAGACTAATACGGTCCCCACTAGTTGAACTCGTGTGTCCTGCTTGGGTCCAATAAGTGTGGGTGGGAGTGAGTGAGGGGTGTCACTTCCCAGCAGCGGATATAAAGCCAGGGGGTTGTGCCGGAGACCCCTTCCCCTCTGCCGTGAGAACAGCGACGTTCCTGGTAGAAGCTCCTCCGTCACCTGGGTCCCAGAGGGAAGCTGATGTACAGCAGAGCTGTAGACAATTCATGACAGACAGGGAACATGGGAAAAATGAACCTTTATTGTTGTAAGCCATTGAAATGAGGGTTGTTTGTTACTCCAGCCTAACTTAGCCCACCCTGACTTTTATAGGCTCTAAGATCCATGGCTCTGAGAGCTTGGGTGAGTTTTTTTCACCCCATGAACCTCTTCTTATGTATAAAAGAAGCCCGAAAAAAATAA
>NW_011888886.1:2591471-2592427 GCF_000151845.1 Pteropus vampyrus | reverse complement strand
ACTCCCTTTGCTCCCTCTGCTTGGAATGACTTTCTCCTGTTTGTCTGGCAAATCTTCCAGCCCAAGCTCTAGTGCCACTGGCTCCAGGAAGCCCTGCCAGTCACTACCACTCTTGGACCCCACTGTACTCGTAAGTGCTTTTGCCAGAATAAGGGCTATTTTAAGTGTAAATCACTACAAATAAACTATTACCAGTACGTTACTAATACAAAAACAAAATGCTCAAGTCCATTCCAAACATAGGAGGGAAAAGCAGAGATACCGTAGTCTTAGCTTATACTTTTTCTTTTGCAAATTTTACAAGACACGTGACCAATAGAAAGCATTGCTAAGGCTCCGCCCAGGGCAAGGAAGGAAACCCTGAAGCCGAAGCCCCACTGGATTCTACAGAGAACTGGGTCCTCTCTATGAAAGGCTTTGCGCAGTCATGTGCCCTGGACGTGGGAACTTTTAAAGTAATTCAACAAAATAAATACTTAGTGAATTATGTCACATATAGTATGTGCTTAGCCAGTGTTTGTTGACTGAATACTCATCTAGGAACAAGAAAAATTAATGTCATTTAATAAGGCCCTAAACTCACTGGGGGCCCAAAGAAAGTTATCCTCCCAGGAGACAAAGAGAATGAGGGGTGGGGGTTGGCGAAGGATGAATGAGGGCTGGAAAGAGGGTCGTTAGACGCAAGGTGGGGTTAAAGAGAGAATAAGGCCCGGAGAAATAAGGAAAACCAAATACTGGACTCTAAGGAAATGCACCGAGAGCCCGGGAAGCTTTGGTCGGGGTGGCGCGAGGGCCACTAGGGAAGGGAAGGCTGGCAAGCCCCGCCCCCAGCAAGTCCCTCCTTCCGCCGCTCGCCCCGCCCCATCAGAAAAAAACCAAACCGGTAACCTCTACCCGGCCGCCTCCCATTGGCTACGGGAATGAGCGACGCCTTCGGGAACCACTGAGCCGTGGCC
>NW_011888886.1:2580075-2590435 GCF_000151845.1 Pteropus vampyrus | reverse complement strand
TCTGATGGTTAATGAATTAATACATGTCCAAAGACGGTAACCAAGATGTAAATATTTGCTGTATTACTGTAGAGAGAGGTATATTAACAGGCCAACGTATTACTGTGTATGGGGGGAAAGATTTTAGTCTCTGTAAAAGTTGCCCACAAGTGAATTCAGAGTGAGCTCTGAAAGAGTATGATTTCTCTCACTTAACTCATTTTAATCAATGCGGTCAGGCTTTTTGGGAGCCCTCTTGGTTTCTAGATGACCGCGTTGGGACGATATAATCTTGCTAGCAGGTGTGGGGCCGAGATGCTGCTGATGTGGGTTTATACCATCCTTACCTACTGTGAAGGAATCATGGCAAGCCACAGATGGCAAAACCATCTGCTCACATGGACTCTAGACCCTCGGTTGTTCCTTTCCCATCATTCCTATTATCAGTGAGTGGAATGGCCATGTGAATTCTAGAGACAGAACATCATTGGTCAGCACTGACCTACGTTATCATCTTAAGTGGGCCAGGGAGTTTTGTTTTCTTGAGGGTTTTTGTGGGGGAGTTATTTTTTTGCTGTCGGAATTTGTATATCTTTTAATCTATTTTTCTGAGTATTATCCTTGATCTCCTAACCCTATTAGGCCATACTGCCTTTTAAGGAATTTGGGTCTCAAACCTTTATCATCAAGACATTTCCTTCGGATGGCCATTTATAAGGTGGGGAGGCTCTTGTGAGAACCAGGCAAAATTAAAAACAGAAGTCCAGCATTACTAGAAAAAGGAGTGGCCCAAGTCCATGTTATACCAGGCGTCAGTAGTTGTGACCACCTTTGTATGGAAAGGAAGCTCTTTCCTGAGGTAAAAGTCACGGTCCATCCCTTTGGCGACTCGAGGCTGAAGAGGGGACCCTATTGCCATTCCAGTTGGCAAGAGAAGGGAAGGGACCCAGTCCTGCTGCTGCGATCTTCCTGCGACCCTCCTGGGGTTACACTTCTGCAGGCACCAGACCTTTGCTTAAGAATTCGGCTACGTAACCAACAGCTATGTTCTAGCTCTAATTGTGTGGCATTAGGCAAGTTACCCTCTGTGTCTCCATTTTCTGGCCTAAAAATGGGCACGATGGTCCATACACATAGAGCTTTTAAATGAGTTTACGTATATTAAATGTTTAGAGCAATGCCTCGTACACAGTGTTGTAGACATGTTATTCTTCGTTAAGATGTCAATTTCTGGAGGTAGTTGGACAGATAAATATATCAAAACGTTAGCCAGAACCCCTCGTAGGAATTTCTGTCAAGTTATATTCAGTTGAGGGGATGGGGAGTGATACAGATTTCCAGCATTAGCCTGTTAATGGTGAAAAATGGGAAACAATCAGATTCTGTCAGTAGTGGATTGGCTACATGATATAGCCATTAAAAATGGTTACATATATAAAGCTTTAGATCTCTGTTGCATGGAGATATAGAAAGAATATTCACCAAAATATGAGTAGTTTGTTCCAGTGGGACTTTTGGCGGCTCTGCCACTTTATATACAAGGCCGTGATTGGGCCTTATTCTGCCTGTGATTCCCTATTTACAAAACGGGGGTGATTCCTGATCTTTGGTAACGCTGTGGAAAACCCAGGGATCCAATGTATTTGAAAGTGATTTGAAAATTGAAAGCACTGTGTAAGTCTTGGGTAGAATATTTAGCAGTAGAACAATTAACATTGGTGTGCGCTTCTTCCGGATGAATTTACCATTGAGCTCTTTAAAAGAAGTTTCATTTGAAATCTTCCGAATTCTGTTTACAAAGTTAGCATATGAAAATGTGACTAAGATGGCATGTACACACACTACCTTGGAATACAGATCGTTCTCACTTACAAATTTGTTTTATTTTATCAACAGATTAAAAGAAAGAAATAAGATCATATTTACAGATGTCGAAAAGACAATAATAGAAATTTCTTTAATATCATAAAGTTTATGTTTCAACCCAAAAGCCAGCATCACGCAAGTGGGAAGATAGTCCTGATAGTGTCAAGAACATTTCATTATTTAGCATTATTCTAGAGGAATGAGACAATGCAATTAGAAAAGTAAAAGAAATTATATGTAAATTTCAAAGGAGGTGATATTTTGATAATATTGCCAATTCAAAAGACTTTTGGATTCTTAAAATATTCATAAGGCAGTTAGAACTTCTTTTTCTATATAATTGTTATAAACTGCATTTAAGTTCCCAGAGTGGCTGACAGAAATACACTTGGTCCACAGTGTGGCTAAACTATGCCATTGGTAATACAATAAAGTCTTCCCTTTAGAACGCATTCACGTGAAAATTCTTTGTAAGCTCTTCCAGCAACATTATGAGTGCCTGATGATGTGCCTGCCCTTGACAGTGTTAGAAATAAAAATATTTTTTAAAACAATCATTGCCCTTGAGAGAATCCCAGCCTAGTAGGGGGGACAAATAATTCTTTTTCCCTTCAAAAAAAGCTTTCATAAATATGATGTGCTGATATTGCAACTGAATAACAAGAAATAAATACTGTGGGAATTACCCAAGGTCACAGAGCTAGATGTAACCTCCCAGTTTTCAGTGTCCATACCCATAAAATGGCAATAACAGTACTGCCTCATGGGGTGGTTGTAGGGAGTGAGGGTATCAATATATGAAAAGCACTAAGAGTAATATTTAGATCTTTTTCAAGTGCAGCTCAGGAGATTAGAGTGTGGATTGTCTGTCCCCTTGGCTCGGCTCTGCACCAGTGGGAGTGAAGTTCCAAGGGCTCCGATGGCAGCAGGGAGGGCAGAGACACAGGGTTAAGAGACACCTGACCCAAGCCATCCTCCTCTATGAAGGGCCTTGGTCAGTGGAGGAAGACCAGCCACCTGGGTTTCCTGTCGCTGTGGACTCTGCCGTTAATCGTGTGCTTTTGGTTGTCCCTCCAGGTCTGGTGAGCTGTACCTTCTTTTTAGCAGCGAATGGTCTGTATTCCTCCAGTGATGACGTAATCGAATTAACTCCATCCAATTTCAACCAGGAAGTTATTCAGAGTGGCAGTTTGTGGCTTGTAGAATTCTATGCTCCATGGTAAGTAGTAAAATGGTTATTGGTTATTTATGGTACTTTATAAGGAAAAATGCTATATAAAAACGTGATTTTATTCGGCCATGTCGTTGACCTAGTTCACTGCTTGTTTTAAGAAATAGAGAGGGAAATGGGGGAGTCCATAAAGTATCTGTTGTAGGCCGTGGAGACTGAGTCAGTTGAAAAAAAAATGAAGTAGCTAATTGTTGCAATAAAAAAGGGGGAAAATTCTTATAATTTTAAGATGATGTAAATAGGATGGGGATGGAATGGAAAATGAGTTTATAAAGAAAGAATATTGGGCAAAGGAGAGGAAAGAACCAGTCATTGACTCTCTTCTGTTTTTTTGAAGATGGTTGCTTCCAGAAATGGAAAGCAACCATCTTCAATGCAAACAGTGCAGAATGTACCTGACACTGTCACTGCTGTAAATGAGGTCGCACGTGCCCTGAGAGGGGACCCAAGCACCAGCAGCTGTGCATCTGTGCAGATGAACTGCGTGGTGATTCGAGACCCAGAGTGGTCCTTTCAGATGCGGACTATGCTGTGCCTTCGAAGCACACGTAGGAGGCTCGGTCAAATTCTTACCTGAGCGGGCGCATTTTGGGATGTGCCTTTGGAAGACCATGAAACTGCGTTTTGGAAATACAGTACCAGTCCTCATGGAATATTTCACTTAACGTTCAGTGTGGCAAATTAAGATAAAACCTTCTTATGGTTGCCATGTAGCGAATACCGTTCATCTTAATGCCTTTATTATTTTTTTTAAAAAAAACCATTTGTTTTTTGGTTTTTAAATCCAAATGAGAATTCTCTATGGGTTAGTTTATTCATATCAGTAAACATACAAATAGTAATTGTATAAACAGTTATATTGTTGAATGCTTTTGTATACAATTTTTACAAGTTTGATATTTTTTTTTGTTGTTATTTATGACCTTGTTTCTGGGAGCTACAAGATAGGAAAACATGCCTTATTCCAAAACTAAACCAGACAGCATGGTCGAGAAGGTGGGATCCGACCGGTAGTCTTTACTGTTGCACGTTTGGCTTCATGGTGTTCTGGGCGTGAGGGTGTCTCACTAGAGCAGGCGCTTCTAGCCTCTTTTTGTGCTTGGACTTTGGCCGCTCGGTGAAGGCCATGGATCCCTTCCCGGAATAAAGGTTTAAATGTATGAAGTAAAGCATACCGGATCACAAAGGAAACCTCAAATATTAAAATGACAATTAAAATATTCAAATAAATCTTGATGACGAAGTCCTCCTTTGCTAGGACAGTAAGATGAGATCCCGCAGCAGACGTGGCAGCTGCGTGCAGGCTTCCCGGGGGGCAGCGAGCGTGTGCGGTGCGCAGAAGGCACGTGCCACGCCACAGCGGTGACGGGGAAATGGCTGTGATGTTTTTAATGATAGAGTCACGGGTACTAACCAGCTGTGGTGTGTTGTTAATGTTCATAATTGAAGGAAATCCTAAATTTCGATTACAAGTTGGTAAAAATAGAGGGAAGATTTGCCATCAAAGGTCACAGAGCCCCTAAATTTTTATCCACAACGCTTTGGTGGTCTTCATCTCAGGTGGAGGAGCCTCGGGTTGGGGGTAGTCTGTATTTACATTTATGTAGCATTTTGATCTGTTTTTACACTGCTTAACATTGAAATTGGATGGAATGTATAGTCAATCTCTGATTCAAGCCCTTCCATACAGTAAACAAAGAGGCACAAATTCCTGTCAGATTTCGACTCCTGAACTTGTAAGTAGCTCACCTAAACGCCAAAGCATACTATGTGTGAGTATGTAGAAGCAGCATTTCAGGCATTTCCTCGAAATCCAGACTTTTTAAGTACTGGATTAAGGCGATGGTCCATAGTGATGAGAATGTGGGACCCGGAGTGTGAAGGCTCTCACAGGTGACTGCGTGATGTTGAGCAGCTTTCCTGACCTCTTAGCCTCGGTTTCGTCACCTGTAAAATGAAGCTAGCAAGGTCCGCCTCCAGGGTTGGCGTGCTGCTCACACGACGTCCGTGTGAGGAGTGCTCGTCACGCTGCCGGCACGTGGCCGTTCCTCATGAGGTCTTCAGAGGCCTAATTAGAAGAGAATTTGCTTTGTTTAAAAAAGACAAAACCACATCACCTGTGGATAAACTATGGCGTCTTCAAATGGTGGGTGTCGTAACACTGACAGTGACCGGTCTAGCTCTTCGTAACGGTACGAACAGAACAGGCTTGTGTGTGTGTCGTGTTTTAAAAGCACTAAGTGTGTTATAGTTGACAACACTTTCGAACGCCACACCCTACAAGAGGAGGCTGGTTTTCCTCATGGTCCTGTCTCTCTCCGTCTCGCTCTTGTTCTTTCCCACCACCTTTGGTGTCCGTCGCTTTCCCACTCGTCAGGTTTACTGGTTTGGGATTACGAGTGCGTTTTCAGCTCCGCAAGCGGCTGCCGGAGCCACAGCGCATGGAAATGTGGGCTCTAACACAGATGCCTCATCCGTAAAGTGAAAAGGTTGGGCTAGATCAGGGAATAGCAAACCTTAATAGGTTTAAGAATCACTAGCAGAACTTAAAATACAGGTTCCTGAACTCCTTCTAGAAGCTCTGGTTTCTTGGGGCCCAAGAACCTGCATTTGCCCAGCCTTAAAACTCGAACCACACGGCGCGGCACACTTGCCCAGCTACACGCTAAAGTCCCTGCTCACGGTTAGAGGTCGGAGCGATGGAGTTTGTTTAAACTCTTGGACTGTAACTGAGCAGTAACTTGGCAACGTGTTTAAGGGACAAGATGAACAGGGATTGCAGTAGAGTCATAAAATGGGGAGCTCGTGGTCACTGATCATGTTTTTTTAGTGCTTTTAATCCCTGTAAGCCCCCACCCTGCACTTGTCACTCGGTAGACTATTGGGTGATTTTGAATTGGTGACTAAGGATGTTAACTGTTGCCTTATTTGTGTTTTTATCCCCTAAAAGGTGTGGCCACTGCCAAAGGTTGACACCAGAATGGAAGAAAGTAGCAACGGCATTAAAAGTAAGTTTCTAAAATGTCCACATTGAGTATGCAAATAGCTTTAATGTACAGTAGAAAGCATATTTGCATATTGAAGTTCAAAACTCTTGTTTTGGTGCCAAAACCGTGTGAGGAGCAAAGGCATAATACACATTATAATTTTTATGTTATTCGTTTTTGTCAATTCTGTCCATCAGATAAATGACATAATTACTGTTCGTCGTGCTGATCCTGGGAGCTGCAGCGTTCCCTCCATGGGCCAGCCTCTTTTACCCGTCATTCCCCTTGAGAACGGCCCCACAGTAAAGCCCGCACTCATTCTGCCCTTAAACCTGCCCCTGCCCCGTATTACCTTGTCTCTGAGGCGACAGAAATCAGGTGACGGGTCCTTGCGGAATCTGCTGCAGTTGAAAGAAAAACATATTTCTTCTCCGTTCCCGCAGGATGTTGTGAAAGTGGGTGCAGTTGATGCGGATAAACATCAGTCCCTCGGAGGGCAGTATGGGGTGCAGGGGTTCCCCACCATCAAGATTTTCGGGTCCAACAAAAACAAGCCAGAAGATTATCAGGGTAAGGACTTTGTGCTGCCCTCCCCTGGCTGGAGCTTTCATTTCCACAGGTAGGGGAAGAAGAGGAGAGAGCGGGGTCCTGTTCCAGAATTTCCAGAACCTCAGAAGAGATTTTATTAGAGTTTTGCATTTAAACCCTGAAGATTACCTCATGTCCTATATAATCCTTATACCTGTGAGTCAGTTAATAGGCTCTTGATTTTTCTTGAGAAGATAGGTTTTGGTAAATTTCCAGAGACTGTTGTCATTACTTGGTCTTAATATGGGGTTTGTATTTTATTACGTTAGGGGTAAGTTCAGCTATAGAGCTTAGGCACTCGAAGTAACAGCATTTTAGCAATATAGAAATAAGAGGCCCGGACTGCTTTCCAGTTACTTGGCCTCAGACACCTCGTATCCTACTTTTTCCACAGTCTTTTCTTTATCTCATAGAAATAGTTTTTTCTCTTTTCTCATTTGCTACTTTGTACTTAGAAATTTCCTCTGCTTTCTGAACTAGATAATAAGATTCTTATTCATGTGTATACCTGTTATCTGGTGAAGCACTTTTTAATTACTCTCATTAGTCGGTGGTATTTGTAGGTGCTTAGGAAGTTCTCGTTCACACTAATAACCTAAAATGGAAGACGTGGGATTGGTTCTCCAGGTGAGAAGTGCTTTCTGGGGAGAAGGCGGCTCTGTCCTCAGTACAGGTGGCATCTAACCTGGTGGAACATCGGAGGAAGCTGACAGAAATGTGAAAGTCAGCTCCGCCCACCACCGTCCAGCTGATCATCCTTTGTCTTCCTGTAGGTGCCAGGACCAGTGAGGCCATTGTAGATGCTGCTCTCAGCGCTGTGCGCCAGCTCGTAAAGGACCGCCTTGCCGGGAGGGGTGGCGGCTACAGTTCTGGAAGACAAGTAAGTTTGTGAAAATTTTGAAGCCTGAGCGTAGACCCCTTGTGGAAGATACGTTTTTATAAAATATTTTAAATGGTGAACTTTCTATTAAAAAAATAATAGGAAGGTTGAGTCTGCTGACCCCCGAGAGAGTCATCTCTCCAGCCTGCCCATTTGGCCACCTGAGATCACCGTCACCGTAGCCAGTCAGTCCCGGGGATCTTGGCACATGGCAGACCAGGGACCAGGCACCGGAGGGCCTTCCTCAGCCCCGGTCTGAAATAAGGCAGTTTGGACTGCAGCGGAAACGAGCTCCAGGTCACTCTCCCATGCAGCTCCAAAGTGTGGGGAGAGACAGGCCAGCTGTCCTCCAGATCGATGACGAGATGACCTCGTGGCCTATATCTGTGTTAGCCGTAAATCTATGGAAAATTCCGCATAAATGCATGGGGAAGAAGAGAAGAAAGTTTCTGTGCTGTGGATTGGTATATTAGATGGCCTCATCTGAAATGTGAAGTTTAACCATGATATGCTTACGTTCTTATGAAAAGGCGTTAAATTCTTACTGACGAAATAGATAAAATAGCTCTTCACTTTTAGGAGACCAGAAAAACTGTCTTCTTTATGCAGACTTAGGACTTAGCCAAGATTTCATGCTCTTGCCTTTTACTTCAAACTCAGACATTTAATGAGCACAGTTGTCTCTTCTGCCTCCATAGCTTTTGGCCAAGGCAACAGAAAACGGTACAGCAATATTGACTTTTCTTAGGGTTAGTACTGAAGAAAATTATTTGAAAAAAGAAAAGGGTTAACTGCTATTTGTGGCGTTCTTGAATGGTAGAGACTTTATGGAAAGATAGTAACTAGTTCCATATAACATCCTGGAATAAACCAGCAGCTGTGCCTGAGTGTGAGTTAGAATAGTGTCATTAAGGTGATTCTTTGAGCCATGTTGAAGTTTCTCTTAAAAATAGCAAGTGACAGACTTCAGGTATATCTTACACCGAATGTACTGGTATTTGAAAGTAAGTACTATTTACCAAGCAAAAATAATTATATTACACAATGTTCCCAAATTGAGTAAAGTAGTTTTCACTTAAAAATTCAAAAGCTTCGTTAAAATGTAGAAGCAACTGTTTATATGTGCAGTTAGACTGGGAATCAAGTTCTGTTCGGCCACGTGTAGTTTAATATTCAATGTCACAATCACAGGGTAGAAGTGAAAGCTCAAGTAAGAAAGATGTGATTGAGCTGACCGATGACAGCTTCGATAAGAACGTCCTCGACAGCGATGATGTTTGGATGGTTGAGTTTTATGCTCCTTGGTGTGGACACTGCAAAAAGTAAGTGCTTTTTACCAGGTAATTTTGCAGTCATGGTGCTTTGAATACATTCATCCAGCTTGCTTTGAGCTTTTTGGGGTTTTGTGTTTTTGACCTTCTTCACCCACTACCCCACCCCAGCCCCTTGCAGCAGCCAGTCCGTTCTCCGTATCTAGGAGCTCGGTCATTCGTGTGTGTTTAGATTCCACATGTAAGTGTGTGGAGCTCCCTCTGGAAGAGCTGAACCAGATCATAGATGTCACCGAAGTCTCCTCCCAAAAAGCTCTGACTCTAAGTGACTGTTAAACATTGGCATTAGTGCCGAGAGTTTTCTCTGTCATGTTTTCAAAGATTAACAGGGAGCTAGCAAATTTGGGGGCAGTGACAAGGACTGGGAAGCAAATGCGAAGGGTAGCATAAAGATGCGCGGGAATGCTGTTGAGGTGTGACGTGACTGAGTCAGGCAGAAGCGCACACGTCGGTCCAGGTTTTCGGGCTGACTGCAAATATTTTTCTGTAGCCTAGAGCCAGAATGGGCCGCTGCAGCTACTGAGGTCAAAGAGCAAACGAAAGGAAAAGTGAAGCTGGCAGCTGTGGACGCCACGGCGAACCAGGTTCTCTCCAGCCGATACGGGGTGAGTCTGTCCGCGAGGCCCACTCCTTGTGAGATACGCAGATTTCCTTCCGGCTCTGACTTCATCCAGTGTGCCAGGCCTTCCTGTGAGGGAGGCGGGGGAACGGTTGGCCTTTGTGTAATGAAGATATTAAGTCACTTTATTGTTAAAACTCACAACTAATAAGCCCGGAGGTCAGGACTGTTTGTTTTCTCCCCGTACTCTGTGCTTACTGTGAACCCTTAGCTTGCCCAAGCTTTTGCAAGTTGTCCATAGGGCTTTTGAGGTTGGTCCATTTGTTCTACAGCAGATACAGTAAGTATATATCAGGGTTTGGCTTAGATTCGGCCACGCCTGACATCCAGCCCCGTAAAGCCCCCTGACTGACACCTCTCCGTGTGTCGTGCCTCAGCCATCGACGCAGGCTGGGAGTATTTTCGTGCCACTGAATTCCCTAGAAGGTGGCTTTAGAAACCGTGAAGGTTACCTTACTTCATATTAAACGTTAATTTGATTTTTTTTTAATAGATTAGGGGATTTCCTACTATCAAGATATTTCAGAAAGGCGAGTCTCCTGTGGACTATGACGGGGGGCGGACAAGGTCCGACATCGTTTCCCGGGCCCTCGATTTGTTTTCTGATAACGCGCCCCCTCCTGAGCTGCACGAGGTAAACCACGTCGGTCATCCATCGGCCATCCATCAGTCATTTGTCAGTCATCCGTAGGAAGGAGAGCTTTGTGCTGATAGTGGGGGTGTTAAAGCAGTAATGACCCTCTTCTTTCCCAGTCGAGCTCTTTCCTTCTTTTAAAATGCTCTTTAAAGTGTTTTTGTACTTTCAAATGGGCAAAACCTGTCTGATAAATTGCTGCTTTTCATAACTTTTAGCACCAAAATAATTACACCGTGAACGCA
>NW_011888886.1:2572579-2580025 GCF_000151845.1 Pteropus vampyrus | reverse complement strand
ACGTCGGTCCAGGTTTTCGGGCTGACTGCAAATATTTTTCTGTAGCCTAGAGCCAGAATGGGCCGCTGCAGCTACTGAGGTCAAAGAGCAAACGAAAGGAAAAGTGAAGCTGGCAGCTGTGGACGCCACGGCGAACCAGGTTCTCTCCAGCCGATACGGGGTGAGTCTGTCCGCGAGGCCCACTCCTTGTGAGATACGCAGATTTCCTTCCGGCTCTGACTTCATCCAGTGTGCCAGGCCTTCCTGTGAGGGAGGCGGGGGAACGGTTGGCCTTTGTGTAATGAAGATATTAAGTCACTTTATTGTTAAAACTCACAACTAATAAGCCCGGAGGTCAGGACTGTTTGTTTTCTCCCCGTACTCTGTGCTTACTGTGAACCCTTAGCTTGCCCAAGCTTTTGCAAGTTGTCCATAGGGCTTTTGAGGTTGGTCCATTTGTTCTACAGCAGATACAGTAAGTATATATCAGGGTTTGGCTTAGATTCGGCCACGCCTGACATCCAGCCCCGTAAAGCCCCCTGACTGACACCTCTCCGTGTGTCGTGCCTCAGCCATCGACGCAGGCTGGGAGTATTTTCGTGCCACTGAATTCCCTAGAAGGTGGCTTTAGAAACCGTGAAGGTTACCTTACTTCATATTAAACGTTAATTTGATTTTTTTTTAATAGATTAGGGGATTTCCTACTATCAAGATATTTCAGAAAGGCGAGTCTCCTGTGGACTATGACGGGGGGCGGACAAGGTCCGACATCGTTTCCCGGGCCCTCGATTTGTTTTCTGATAACGCGCCCCCTCCTGAGCTGCACGAGGTAAACCACGTCGGTCATCCATCGGCCATCCATCAGTCATTTGTCAGTCATCCGTAGGAAGGAGAGCTTTGTGCTGATAGTGGGGGTGTTAAAGCAGTAATGACCCTCTTCTTTCCCAGTCGAGCTCTTTCCTTCTTTTAAAATGCTCTTTAAAGTGTTTTTGTACTTTCAAATGGGCAAAACCTGTCTGATAAATTGCTGCTTTTCATAACTTTTAGCACCAAAATAATTACACCGTGAACGCAGTTGTGCCTAAGCTTCTGAGTGGATCTTTTCATTTCTTGTTCTCAAAATAATAGCTAACATTTATTGAGCATCTAACCACGTAACAGGCATTGTTCTGGTGCTTTTATGTAGATTTTTCTCATTTAATTCTCACGGGAACACTTAAAGATAAATACTATTTTTAATCTCCATTTTACATATGAAGAAACTGAGGCACAGAGAGCCTCAAATCTATATAAATATATAATGTACATAAACACGTCCATGTGTCAGAACCAGGCTGTGCCCAGTGTTCTCGTCTCAGACAGTATATAAGTAGGCGCCTCCACCACCACAGAGAGATGCTTAGAAATAAGTAACAGAAACCTGTCACAGAGCATTCTTCGCAGTGTTTATACAAAAAGCATACACGGAAGTGTTCCTTGAGAAAAGTCTTATCTATCTTTTGCATTGCTCTGCTCTTTAGTGAAAGCGATGGTTCTAGTCTTTGTTTTCAAGCTTACCTCCGGTCTTTTGTCACGCGGCCCTTCCAACCATCCCTTGTCTTCTGGGTCCCACAGATCATCAGCGAGGACATCGCCAAGAAGACGTGTGAGGAGCATCAGCTCTGCGTGGTGGCCGTGCTGCCGCATATTCTCGATACTGGTACGCTGGACAGAAACTGCGTGCGTTGTCCTGTGCTGCCTGTTCTGAGAACACTTTCTAAATCAGCGTTACAGATTCCTTTATTTTTAATCTTTAAAAATTTTTGTTTTTAAATCAGGAGCTGCAGGCCGAAATTCTTATTTGGATGTTCTTCTGAAATTGGCAGACAAATACAAAAAGAAAATGTGGGGGTAAGGTTTGAACTTACTACCTCAGCATTGTTTGGGTAGGAAAGTAGTGCTTCTTCAGAGTGTCCGGCTCCCTGTGTGTTCTCTAGGATGTGTCCCTTTGTCGCTTTGGCATGTTTTTTATTTAGGACATAAAAATAATTATCACATAGGAAGAAAAATAATGCAGGTGTCTTATTTATAGGGCACTTATTTGCACAGCATGTTCTTTCTCACAGAAATTCTATGTAAATGCCGCTTGGGGTTCCAGGCTAGCAAGCAAAAATTTACTGAGTAACAGCCGAGTTCTCCTGCGGCCTTGAAGGCTAGACAGATAAGGAAGAACTCGAGGCCTGGTCCTTTACCCTTTTCTAAGTGCGGGCCATTTATCTTTCTGCTTCTCATCCTCAGTGTTCATTGCGGTCCTGGGTACCTCGCACTCCCGCTGTGCTCACGGTGACTTGGCATCTCTGTTAGTTCAGATTATCGTGTGCCTATGGGAGGCTGCGTTGCGAAGTTTTTCATTTTCCCCTGTGCAGAAGTTAAGAAATTTGGTTGTGCATTTTTATATGTATCGGATAATGACATACCCATAACTTTTAAAAAAGAAGTTATTACATTTTTAAAGAAGATGCATAATAACCTAAATGATCATCTAAGTGAACAGAGAAAATTCCTGAGGTTTAGCAGACAATATTTTGGCGACTGCAGGGCAAACAGTCCATTTGGGAGGCTTCCGGAGTCAGGGTTTAGGGAATAGAGAGAGGCGCTTTAGTTACTTAAGAGCACGTCTAGAATGTTATTTTTTAAAACTTAACCTTTTGTTTTTTATTCCTAGACCCATTTCATTCCATAAAACATTTCAAGTGTAATCTTTCGTTCTTTAAGATCTGCTAGCTGGATTCCAATTTGAAAGGAATCTTTGCCCTGAAACCAGTCTGCTCCCCTAGGTGGCTATGGACAGAAGCTGGAGCCCAGTCTGAACTTGAGAACGCGCTGGGGATTGGGGGGTTCGGATACCCCGCCATGGCAGCCATCAACGCACGCAAGATGAAATTCGCTCTTCTCAAGGGATCGTTCAGTGAGCAAGGCATTAATGAGTTTCTCAGGTAATTTTTTGCTCTTTTATGTTGTTTTGTTTGGTTCTGTTGTGCTTTTGGTTTGAAACTAGGTTTGTATAGACTGGGCAATAAAAGGAATTATTTTTGTATTTGACATTCTGGAAAATTACATGTTTATTACTTTGAGCTTTTCAGTCATCTTCCTGTGCCTTTTTCTCTTTCATGGACATAGTCTACATAGTGAGTGATGCTAATGCTTTCCTCTTCTCGGGTTATCTTGTCATTCCGTGCACTTGGCATTGGGCTCGTCCTGATTCTTGTAAAGGTCTCACGGGCGCGAAGCAGCCCCGTGTCACCCGTTCCCACCCAAGCATGCTTTGTATCCTTGACCTCACATGATTTGATTTTCATTTCTGGGCAGTGGCCTCAGGATGTAGTTCTTTGAAAGCGGACGTACTTAAGTGACCGCCACTGGGCAACAACGTGATAGGTTCTCAGACTCAAAACCAACGTACAGCGCTCTCTGTGCTGCCCTGCTCTTTGCCTCATCCGAAAACTGACAGTCATTTTAGGCAGATGCAAGGCATTGATTGACCTTGCACTTTTTCTCAGATGTGTGGTAATTTGATTAATGCCTCTTTCCCACAACCGAGTTCCACACGGTGAAACTTTTACACAGAACTTTATCTCCAGTCACTACTGTAGAGTCTGGCTGACAGCTCCTGGGAAATATTTTATGAATGAATGGTTGAATTTTCATCTCTGGATCAATTCCATTTAGGAAAAAATTCTCTGCCCTCGGGAAGCTTACTGTGGAACAGGACGCGGCACATCGATGGGGAGATTCCTTAAATGTACTTCATCCTTTGCAGCCGCGAATTCCAATATTGAAAACCTTAGGACATGTGTGAGAGTCATAAGGAACAATGAGAATACGCCTTTGGGCTCACTTACTGGAAATGACGAATTCAGTTAAACCCCAGCTTTAATTTTATTCACGTTTATTTTCAACCACTTTTCCTTTTCCAGCTGGTTTTTATTTTAGTTCAGAGGAGGTAAATGCTTCATGGAAAAGGTACAGAAAACACTAGTATGTTGTAAACTTGAGGCAGTAACTTTTGCCCTTGAGATTACACAGGCCACTGATTCTCAAACTCGCTGTCTCAGAGGCAGCAGCAAGCCCCCTGGTCACCAGGGGAGAAAGCTTCTCCGCCTCGGCACTCTTGACCTTTCGGTCAGATAGTTCTTTCTCTGTCCTGTGCACTGTAGGGTGGTTAGCAGCATCCCTGGCCCCTATCCCTAAATGCCAGTAGACCACCACCCCCGCCGCCACCACCCCCCGCCACACACAGTCGTGACAATCAAAAATGTCCCAGACATTGAGAAACGTCCCCTGGAAGCTAAAATCGCCCCCGTTTAAGAACCACGGATATATATTGTCAAAAATGCAAAATAGCAATTGCCAGTTTTCCCACAGTGCAGATAATCGTTGGCCAACGCATACAGGAAATTTGATACCTTGTTTGGGTTTTTTCCTTTTACTCGGATTCCAAGCCCCTTTCACCAGGGGTCTTGGAGGCGCCTCTAAAGAAGCCTTGTTCTCAGGCTGGGGCCTGCCTCTGCATCTTTCCAGTGAAATGTTTTCTGTCAGTACCTGCCAAAGGCAAGAGCCAACATGCCCTTCCACAGAACAACTCTTGTCTGCCTCAGAGCTTGAGACGCGACAGAAGTGTCACTGTCATCTGCAGATCATTGAGAGGGCCGTTTTAAGTGCTTCTGTTCGCCATGAGAACCCGAGAAAAGGAATGGAATTTTAGTTTTACCATACCATCTTTCAGAAAGTCTTTTTCACATAATTAATTTGTATTTTAGCAAAGTACATTTGCTTTTATTCAAATTTTTGGTAGTAACTGTCTTGGTCTGATGCCGAGGCCTGAGGAATTTCCTGCCTGGTTGTGTTGTCCCTGATTGAAAAGATAATTCTATCCATGAGGTGTTTTTCCAGAGCAAGCTGTGAGAAATGGCTCTACGTAAACGTAGCGGGCAAGTCATTCTTTTCCAAGTTGTGTCCTCATCTGCACCAGCAGTCCGTTGTAATGCGTGTGCTTGTTTCGCTCTTATTCCCAAGGGAGCTCTCTTTTGGGCGTGGATCTACGGCGCCTGTAGGAGGGGGCGCATTCCCCGCCATCAGCACCAGAGAGCCTTGGGATGGCAAAGATGGTGAGGTGAGTGTCCAGGACCGAGGCCGTGTGCACGGGACGTGTCACTGAAACTCCCGTCCATCCTTTTTACCTTCCCTTGCCTTGTGCATCTTTGCTACTTATAAAGCAGATCCTTTCCAGCGGGCTCAAGCCTTGGCGTGATGCCAGAAATACCGTAACCACATAGGCCTTCCGGGAGGTTCTTTATCTCAAGACCTTCCATCCCATCCTCCGCGTTAGTAAGCGCTCCATGGTGTTTGGTGTTCTTGACAGAGGCGACCAAGATCAATGTCAAGAGTGAAGTTACTTTCCTGATTATTACCCCAGATTCATTTACTTCCCCTATGGAAATGTCAGATGTGGCTTTGAAATTAGCATTTATCCCAGTACACTTCTGCTATATCCTCCTGGAAAGGCCAGGGTAAATAGCCGTCAGTAGGACCATGTTTCATGTAAGTTCTCAGCTTTTTAGACACCTATGTAATAGGCCTGGATTGGGCAAAAACTGGTTTTGTCATCCAGGGGACCTCTAGGCATGCGATTGCTCCCCCGAAAGGTGAGGTGGCTGAACTCGCAGGCCGCCCCACCTGTGGCTCTGCGGTAGCCCCGCACAGCCTGACAGTGGCTTCTGCTTTGCAGCTTCCCGTGGAAGACGACATTGACCTCAGTGACGTGGAGCTGGACGACTTAGAGAGAGATGAGTTGTGAGAGGCTCCGCATAGGCTTCAGTTTTCCTTTCTTGGGAGCGGATTTTCCAGCAGTGACGGAACGTTCGTTACAATCAGATGAATCTTCCAGTGGCCTTTTTAATCGAGAAGTAGCACTTGATTGGTCATTTGAAAACACTGCAACAGTGAACTTTTGCATCTCGAGAAAACAGTGAAAAATTCTATGAATTGTAGCCAGCGAATTGGGTTGTATTCTGTCAAGTAACATTTTGAAAAAACTGATGGGCTATTGAAATACTTCCTCCCTCTGACTGCTGCCTGAGTGTGCGTGGAGGCTGTTTCTTATGTAAGTTTTTTATGTGATTTCTTTCATTTGAATACTAATGGCTCTTTTCCATTAAAGAATAAATATTTTGAACAATGTCAACAAATGTATGAAATTAGTGTCCACATCGTAAATTCAGCCTGATGTTTAGCCAGTAAATTAATATTATGAAAGGATGACCCCGATGTCTTTCCTTTCTATAAACTTGTGATTCAGATGACACCGTCCGGATGCCTGCCACAACACAGATTTTACATGCGTCCTGCAAGGCCAAGTTCTATCTGTAAATATAAAATGTAAAGTGAGTTTATATAGAAGGATGAAAAAGCAGGGGGTTATCGATTGAGAAGTGCATTTTATGCCCAATATTTTTTCTTTGGGCCATTACCAGTGACTACTAGGGAGTATAGCTGGTTATACAGTTAGCTCAAGGTTTTTAATGTTATTACTAGTCTTCACAAAATGTCCATTAAGACGTGAGATACAGCAGCAGGTCACCAATTTACATGTAGTTCCCATTTATGTAAAACATTCAGGAAATGAAGTTCTGAATTATGTTAGAATATACGTGAAGACACGATTCAAAGGACTTGAGAGCATTTCTTTATTGTAACTTACAAAAAATAAATACAACTGTAACTAACTTTCGTGGGCAGTTTTTCTAAAAAGCTAAGTTCTGGAGGACACCGAAACTGTTCTGCTGAGGGAAGGGAGCGTCTGTCGTCTGCACGGACACGAGGCCAGGTGGTGCCCGCGCGTCATTTCAGTCCAGAAGACTGAGGTCGATGTGGAAGTAGACGTAAGGAAAATAGTCTTGGTTATTGAGTTGCAACCCAGGGATCTCCACCGATGCCTATAAAAGAAGACATGGTAATGTTCCAAGTGCGTAAACCAGCTTCCGGTTTGGCCTTCATATTTCCGAGGAAGCCGTCTAGGCACTGACCATATCGTCTGCCCTGCACAGCCCCCCGGCCCCCGGCCCCCACACAACACACACCCACGACCTCTTCTACGTTCATATTTGTGAAATGTAGGCTTCACAACAGTCCGGCAAGTACCATTTGGTGACAGTATTTCCCACGTGGAGAGGCAGACCTGACTCTAGAAAGCACCTAGTTCTGGGCCATAGACCTACGTCCAGCACACTCGCAGCTGCCACTTCATCCAGATGTCGGAAGACAGAGTTCAGAACCTCTCTTAACCGCTTGGTGGCTGACTTCTTATGAGGCTGGAGGAGCACGGCCTGAAAATTCACTGGGAGTCCGTACCTTCTCAGACAAAATGCGAAAATAAGTTACACAAATGGGTAAAATGACTGGGCAAGAAATACAGAGTTCGTTCTAATA
>NW_011888886.1:2570517-2572529 GCF_000151845.1 Pteropus vampyrus | reverse complement strand
ACAATGTCAACAAATGTATGAAATTAGTGTCCACATCGTAAATTCAGCCTGATGTTTAGCCAGTAAATTAATATTATGAAAGGATGACCCCGATGTCTTTCCTTTCTATAAACTTGTGATTCAGATGACACCGTCCGGATGCCTGCCACAACACAGATTTTACATGCGTCCTGCAAGGCCAAGTTCTATCTGTAAATATAAAATGTAAAGCGAGTTTATATAGAAGGATGAAAAAGCAGGGGGTTATCGATTGAGAAGTGCATTTTATGCCCAATATTTTTTCTTTGGGCCATTACCAGTGACTACTAGGGAGTATAGCTGGTTATACAGTTAGCTCAAGGTTTTTAATGTTATTAGTAGTCTTCACAAAATGTCCATTAAGACGTGAGATACAGCAGCAGGTCACCAATTTACATGTAGTTCCCATTTATGTAAAACATTCAGGAAATGAAGTTCTGAATTATGTTAGAATATACATGAAGACACGATTCAAAGGACTTGAGAGCATTTCTTTATTGTAACTTACAAAAAATAAATACAACTGTAACTAACTTTTGTGGGCAGTTTTTCTAAAAAGCTAAGTTCTGGAGGACACCGAAACTGTTCTGCTGAGGGAAGGGAGCGTCTGTTGTCTGCACGGACACGAGGCCAAGTGGTGCCCGCGCGTCATTTCAGTCCAGAAGACTGAGGTCGATGTGGAAGTAGACGTAAGGAAAATAGTCTTGGTTATTGAGTTGCAACCCAGGGATCTCCACCGATGCCTATAAAAGAAGACATGGTAATGTTCCAAGTGCGTAAACCAGCTTCCGGTTTGGCCTTCATATTTCCGAGGAAGCCGTCTAGGCACTGACCATATCGTCTGCCCTGCACAGCCCCCCAGCCCCCGGCCCCCACACAACACACACCCACGACCTCTTCTACGTTCATATTTGTGAAATGTAGGCTTCACAACAGTCCGGCAAGTACCATTTGGTGACAGTATTTCCCACGTGGAGAGGCAGACCTGACTCTAGAAAGCACCTAGTTCTGGGCCATAGACCTACGTCCAGCACACTCGCAGCTGCCACTTCATCCAGATGTCGGAAGACAGAGTTCAGAACCTCTCTTAACCGCTTGGTGGCTGACTTCTTATGAGGCTGGAGGAGCACGGCCTGAAAATTCACTGGGAGTCCGTACCTTCTCAGACAAAATGCGAAAATAAGTTACACAAATGGGTAAAATGACTGGGCAAGAAATACAGAGTTCGTTCTAATAAAACCTTCAGCCAGCGTAGCTTGAGAAAACTCAGTTGAGCAAAAGGTCTAGGGTTGGGTAAAACAAATTATTGGATCTTTCTGGAGAGAAAAATCTAGAATATGCTAGCCCACTTGTGACTGATAGTTCTCGACAAGAGGCTGAGGGGGTCATCCCCAGCCTCATTAGGTGTGAGTGCCCAGGGTGAATGGAGGCAATTGGACTGATTGTTCCGACCCAAAGCATTTGTCTAAAACCCGACTTAGCTGATTTTTCTCCACTAAAAGAGCAGCAAAATATATACGATTTATCAAGCTTGTTCTTTTGCTGAGTTTTTGGACAGACAGAAAAGATTTTAAATGGACTTCGTATGCCTGAGTACATTTAAAATCACTTGCCGGCAGCTACTCCTGTGGTGTTGTCCAATTATAACCAAATACTATATAAATAATAAACATTTTGTGACTGTCAGTGTTTTTTTTTTTTTAAATATTCTATCAGCAGGTGCTCGGACGTCTGTCTAATCACCTGTGCGTCTTCAGTATTTCCCAAGCCAGGTGTGTGAAAGCAGTCCTTAAGCTAACACGCTTGGACTTGCCTGACATGCAAGTGATTCATAGGGGCAAGATCTGTTCATCTTAGTTTTTATTTCCCATTCAGTGTCCATAAAGTATCCCCTGGCTGGCTCCCAAACGTTCTCAGTCCTCGTCTCTGGCCGCTAATGGTGCAAAGCGTTCACTGAAATACTGAGATCTGTTTGATCTGCAGAAAGGGGAAAG
>NW_011888886.1:2547251-2570427 GCF_000151845.1 Pteropus vampyrus | reverse complement strand
CTGTCTAATCACCTGTGCGTCTTCAGTATTTCCCAAGCCAGGTGTGTGAAAGCAGTCCTTAAGCTAACACGCTTGGACTTGCCTGACATGCAAGTGATTCATAGGGGCAAGATCTGTTCATCTTAGTTTTTATTTCCCATTCAGTGTCCATAAAGTATCCCCTGGCTCCCAAACGTTCTCAGTCCTCGTCTCTGGCCGCTAATGGTGCAAAGCGTTCACTGAAATACTGAGATCTGTTTGATCTGCAGAAAGGGGAAAGAAGGCTGTTGGCATTGCTTCCACTGTAACCGGGCGCCAGCCCTGCCTCGGCCTGCACCCCACGCACTGAGGACACTGGAGCCACCCTCTCCCTGCTACGGTTCCACCTTTCTCTGCTGCTGTCCCCTCCTCTTCCTAACTCCCTAGAGCTTTCATGCCAAACTTCAGTATCCAGTGTCCTAGGTCACCCGATCTTTGCCAACACGCTCGAGCTTCACTCACCAATGACCAGGGACATCTAGAACCTTGACCTTCCCCTCCCTTGACTTGTCAAACGCGCCCTCCTGCCCGACTCCCTCACGGCTCTGCCTCCACTCCTGAGACGTTGGGGCTAAGAGGCCCCTTTGGTACCTTCCCTCCATGTGGCACTCCCTAGGTGACCTCAGCCACACACACCAGTCATCTCTGTTCCCCACGAAAGACCTGGCCCAAGATCCAGGATAGTTAGCTCCCTGGCGGCCTTCCCCAATCTCTCGACAGCCCACCACCCAGCGAGGCCCATCTGCATTTCATCTCAGCTGATGGAAGCCCCTGGCTCACCACCCCGAGGATGAACTAGCGCCTCCTCAGCTGAGGGTGGGGTCCACTTCACTTCGATCTTATTCTATCCACAGACATCTACTCTGTCTGGGCCAGGTAACACAGGTAGAGAGGCGAGTCCTCCCCTGCAGCTCCCAGTGTAGGAAAAAGGTCAGCATTGAGAGAAGGAAGACAGAGCAACAAGCACGAACTGGGGCAAAGCCCTCCGGGAGATAGGACAGGGTAACGGTGCCTGTCTGCTGTAGTGCGCATGTTCAATATCTACGTTCTTAGATTATGAGCTTGCCATAGGATGGAATGCGAAGAGGCCTTTTAAAAGGATCAAATAGCTCTACGCATACTGGTGAGGCTATAACACAAAGCTGGTGAAGAAAGCAAGTTCGGAATATTAGGTATAAATGGTGCCATTTGCGGGATAAGAAGACTTGAAACCATTCACCGTTCACGGCGATTCTCCGCGGGCAGCGGGACGGTGAGGAGCTGCTCCCACAGCACATACTTACTTCCAAGCCTGAATTTTTTACAGTGTGTATGTGTTACAGCGGTATTCACAACACTGATTTTCGAGGCAAGCAGGGGCGGCCTAGGGCCCGTCTACACCATGGAGGGTTAAAACACTCCAGGCTGGAATACGCCTTTCAACCCAGCACCACAATCCTGCGCATTCCCAGCCTCTGAGATGGGGGGCGGAGAGGGTGAGGAGCCACGGTCAGATCTGATCTTCGGACAAAACCGCCCTGGCAACCATGCGGGGGATTAACTGGAGGCAGAAACCAAGTAGGAGGTCATGGTGACAGCCAGGCAAGCGGAGGCGGGAGACGCGGAGGAGGAAGAGCAAAGGCAGCCTCGGCTGGCCTGTCAAAGGGCGAGGTGGGGGCGGGATGTGAGGACGGGGCCGGGATGTGAGGACGTGAGGACGGGGCCGCAGAGGCGTCCAAGCTGGCCCTGAGGGAGGGGCTGGGAGGGAAGATGAGCCGGGAGAAGTCTATGGTGGGAGGATGACACGCGGGGAGCAAGCGGGGACAGGGACAGCTGGCGGCCAGGCGGGTGGCTGCGGGGGATCCTGGGGCACCTTGCGGTGGGGGCGGGGCAGGGGCCAGGGAGACCACCGGAGAGGGCCCGCGGGCTGGGGAACATCCGGAAGAAGCGGGCGGCCAGCCACGTGTTCGCGACACAGCACGCGCTCGAAGCGCGGCACGGAAGCAGGCTTCGAAAAGCTCTTCCTGTTTGATTCCATTTTCATGAAAATTTAGTAAAAATTATTCATATCTGTAAATTTTAAAAGCCAAAAATCCAAAAATCCGAAGGAATACACACAAGCATGTTAGTAGCATTTTCCTCTTGGTGTTAAAATTTCAGGTGATTTTTATTCATCCTTTGTGCTTACCTATAGTTTCCCAAATTTCCACAGTGAACCTATTTTGCTTTTGTTAAAAAAAAAAAAAAAAAAGGCCAAATAAGTTTTGGTGGTTTGATCTGGTTTGGGTTTTACTTTTTGTGCTGCCTTGGGGTTTGGGCCTCAGAGGTCAAGGCCGAGACAGTGCTGGTGTTTCTTCCAGGAGTCCCGGGGCCCTGGTGGGCTGTGGGGAGAGGTGCGCAGAAGAGCCAGCTGGGGAGAACAGGGGACACTTGCCCCAAGTCCAGCAGGAAAGGGACAGAGCACCGGAGAGCACCGGACAGCAGGGGGCCTCAAAGCGGAGGGAAGGTTCATTGGACTCAGGAAACCCTAATGGGGTGCCAAGAGCCAGGAGGAGCAGAGGACAACGTCCTGAGGCTGGAAGGGCCGGAAGTGGGGAGCCTAGGTGTCCCCGGAGCTGGCTCCTCCCGGCCGCCCCCCTGCAGGACAGCCCAGCTTGGACACCTCCTCCACCTACCGGAGCACGGACTCCACAAACACCCTCAGCGCCTTGATGTGGATCCAGGCAATAAAGGCTTCGCTGAAGTTCACCTTGAGCCAGCGCAGCAGGGGGCCCTGCGGAGACAGGAGAGCCGTGACCCCTCCGGGCTGCTCCACCCAATGCCACTCCAAGAAAAGACACAGGCTTGACAGAGCGAGCCCTGAGCTGAGGAGAAATGCCAGGGGCCAGCAGAAGCAGCGAGCTGGTCGGACGGGGCCCAGGCAAGGCCGAGGGCCGCGTTCTCCACAGCGCCTGGTGCCAGGGAAGCTCAGCGGGCAGCCACCTGGCACATGCGTGGGGCCATCTCGGGCTGGGCCGCAGGGGACTGGGCAGCCCCTGACCTAAGGGCTTTCAGCATGTGGCTGACAGGCTTCCGTCGGACACTGTACTGCCAAGAGGCCCACCTTCTTGGAAGGCTCTGGCCCAGGCTGCAGGTCATCCACCTGCTGCCGCTCCCTGGGGGCTCCTCGCATGCCCACAGCCCCTCAGGGCCGTGGCAGCTGTCACTAATGCAGGTGTGGTCATCTGAGGGATCTCAGAGTCTTGGAGCAAAGACTCTGAGCTCCCACCTGAGACCTCCAACTGTTCGCACAGGTCAGGGGTGGGTCCAGCCTGGGCAGGACAGCGGAGCTGCCCAGCCACCCTCCCCCAGCCAGGGCCTGCCCCGTCACCAGCTCCAGCCACCTCCAGGCGGGGCAGAGGCACCCTGGCCCCCAAGCACCATCCACTGCTGGGGGTGGCAGCCCCAAAGAAGGCCCCACAGATTAGGAAGAAGGGATTGTCCGGGACTCCTCGAATCGAAGCCGTGTTAGGTAACAGGAAATGCAAGGATTTGTTTTCTCAGAAGATGCCTGCGCTGGCGAGGACATGCGAGCCGGGGCACCCCAGGGCTCCCAGGGGCGTTGCTTACCTCACCCTCGCCCTCACTCTCTCTCTCTCTGTCGGTGTGCCCCGCAGCTGGCCTATCAGGGTTACCTAGCGGGGTTACCTTAACCTTGTGGTCCGGGAAGGTGGATGATCCCTTTTTAAGAGCAACACAGGAAGTTTGCTAAAGGCACAGAAATGATTTATTAATCTTTCAGGAAACATGCATCACGAATACACAGAAATAAATCTCATCGCCTGAAAAGCACGGGAAGGCAAGCTCGAGAACGCTGGCCCAACCTCGGACCTGGGTGCTGGCTGGACTGGAGATGTGCCGGGGTAATGTCGGTCCCCGAGGGGTATTAAAAGCCTTTGTTTGGTTCCACATTCCGTGGAAAGAGCCAATCGATTGCTAGCAAAGAGGTCAGTTCCCACATCTCTGCCTCTGGTTGGCCTGGGTCAGGGCCTGCCCGCATCAGCAGACAAGGACAGGGGCAGCTCTGGGAGGTGCCCGTGGAGCTGTCTGTCTGGCTGGCTCGGTCGAGGTGTCTCCACCAAGCCCAGCCCACAGTGGCCTCCTTGGAAATCGGGATGCTCTTAAGCATGCTACTTGCAAAACACCGGTCGGTCACGCTGCTACGACGCGTCACCCTTTGTCCTCAGTCTCTCAAACAAGTAGAAAGCTCAGGAAACTCCTACCCTGCGCTCTCAAAGGAAAGTGACGACACCTGGGGCCCGGCGCGGCCCCTCTGGTTGACAAGCCGCCAGTAGGATGCAGGGTGCTGCCGTACCCACCTCCAAACAGGCTGGGGGGTAAGAGATTCTAAAGACGCTGGGGCGCAGCTGCCCCCAGCTGTCCCCTGCTCACTGGCACACAGCGAGAGCCTCAAAGGGACTAAATGCTTCTGAGTTAGTGTCTCCTTCAAAACGCCATTTACCCCCACGCCCCACAGAGATACCCTGGCACGACTCCCCGGGGCAGTGTAGGGGTGCAGAAGTCCACACCGTGTAAAAAATCACCAGCTGGCAACCTGAGACCCAGGCGGCAGGCGTAGGGCTCGTGTGTCGCCTTGATACTCGGGGGTCTGTGCCAGCACATAGGCAGGTGCCAAATGCCCAACCTGACCACCTGTCCGCTGGGCAGGGCCTGCAGCCCGGCCCCTGTGGAAGCTGCTGTTATCTGGTTTCCATCCAGACGCACTGCAGGAAGCATGGGCCAGGACTAAGGCATCTGGGAAAAGTGTCGACTACAGAGCCTGCGGGAGCATTCCCAGGGTCAGGGCCTCGGACCAAGAGGAAGCCTTTGGGTTTCAACTCTGGCTGGTGACCCCTTTCCCACCTGGGCAGGTGGGTCTGAGGCCTCAGGACCCAGGACGCAGGCTTGGCCCTTCGTCTCAGGTCTGAGAAGTGAGTGAGTCCGTTTGGTGTGCACACATGTCCACACACACACACGTGTGTGCGCATGCGCTTATGCTTGAGGGGAGGAGGGTTAAAGTCCCCCACAGGCACGTTCATGTGATCAGTTCCCATTTTCTCTCAAAGGGGACAGGCCAGTCCAATGGGGCTGTGAACCCCATCTTAGGGGCCCCATGGCTGGTGCTCTCTCCTGAGGGGTGACTTGCCTGCAGTCCCTCTAAAAAGGCTGTTGACACAGACAGGTCAGGCCCGGGGTGCAAAGCCCCCAGCCGATGTCGGGGAGGCTCCGGGCAAACACTTGGCCGCCAGGGAGGGAGGAAGTTCTTCACTCAAGCAGGGACTTTCCTCCCAGAGGCCTGGAGCACATGCTCCTCATTCCCGTCCTCCTCTCTGCACTAGAGCTCGGGGCTCCCAGGACCTCCCCAGCGAGCGGACTGAAAGCATCCCACCCGCTCAGCCACCGGCTTAGCCCCACCCTGCCCCTGGAGGCCCCGTGGCTGGAGCGCCTGTGTTTTACAGAGCGGCAATGACTTTCCCAAGGCCACACTTTTTTAACATTCCAAAAAAAGAAAGTCTGGTTTTTCCCTCCTGAGCTCACCTGCCCTCACACATGAAAAGTTTCTGAGTGGCTGTCGTCAGAAGTCTCAAGGATAAGCACCCACTCTTTACTAAAAACATAAGGGAGGTGGATCCAGGTGCTGGTGATGGAGGCGGCCACATCACGCCTGGGAACCACACCGCTGAGCACAGCGGGGTGAGCGCAGGCCTCACTCAATGAGTCGGTGGCACTGCCTGCTTCGCTGGACCTCAGGGGCATCGAGCAGGGTCCCCTTCCCCGGGCCAAGGCTCGCTAACCTCTCAGAGCCTCAACTTCTCATCCGAGAAATGAAGTTACGATCCCCTCCAGGAAAGGCGATGCCGGGCCTTGGTGGGATCTAGCACAGAAGGCACCCAATGCCAAGGCCACGGTTTAGACGCCGCCTCCACAATTACTTGTGCCTGTCGCCTGTCCCCTGACCCTGCTCTGGCAGCCCCAGGAGAGCACATGTTCCTCAGCAGCATGCTCCCAGGGGACTGGGGACAACGGAGGCCTTTGGAGGGAGCGGGAGGGGCCGCTGAACGTCTTGCCTGAAATTCCGCCAGCCTGCATCGCGTACTCACATATTGTTGCTTCTTATCGGACAGCAATCTGGTCATCTCTTCCCTTTCCCTTTTAATTTCTGTTTCATCATAGTAAAATTCACGGACAGTGAACCTTGAAACGAGAGAACGACAGGCTTTCGCTACGAGGCTCGGTGGGAGCGGAGGCCCCGGGGAAGCCGCCGAGGCCTTACTTGTTCTCTTTGGCTTTGGTTTTGAAATCGTCAATCACTTTTCGAAACAGGGTCACTGTGAAGAGGCCGCCCTCCTTGTCCTCAGCAATCAGCCTGTTGGAGAGAAGTGTCACATGGGGACTCATTCCCAGGCCTCATGCTGGAGCCGGCTGGCACGGCCCGTCCTCTCCCTCAGGAGGTAGGTCACTGCAGAGGTGGCTCCTGTCACCCTCAGCCTGGTGGCCTTGGCATAGGGGCCCCGACGGCATTGAGGGTGGGGAAACTCAGGCTGTCCCCGATGACTTGCTGACTCCTGGCCCTGTGGCTTGGCTGCCTGCCATTCCCCCTCCTGTCCTGTCCCTCACTTACCCTCCAAGCTAAGGCTCAGTGGCCTGTAGGCCATGTAAGCGCAGGGCCTTGAGGGGAGGAAGGGGTTGCAGTCTAGCTATGCACGGTGATCTGGGCTTTGGCTCCTATTTATGAAATGCCACTCCTGGGTGTCTGCCACCCCATGTGCACCCAGGGGCCCCTGGGCCTGACACGCTACGGTCACAATGAAGCAGTGCGGTGGAAGCCATCTCCCAGAGGCCATTTCACATCCAGTGTCGCTGTATTCCAATTAGACACAGCCTCCCGGTACGCCTCGAAGTAAAACCACGGTGGCCACTGTCCCCAAGGACATCGGGTTGTTGGGGCCAGTGGTTCAAGCATCTCTGAGTCCTGCTGGCCAGAGAACCCAATCATGGGAGCCCTCGGGCCCAGGCAGGGTGTGGTGGCATGCTGGGTGGGTCCCCTTTCCAGTTTCTCAGAGCCCACACTCGTAGGGGCTGACCCTGGGCTCCAGAGACCTTTCCAGAGTCACCCCTGCCGACCCTCGGGTGCCTACTGACAGTGCAAGGTCCGGAGGCTCTGGTCTGAGAGGCCAAGCCTCCCCCAGGTGGAGTCCCCGGCACCTGGCCACAGAGGGGCAGCGCTGGACAGCAGCGTGCGCTCTTGCCAGTCAGGCCAGCGTCAAGGGCCAGCTCCTCCGCCAGTCTGTGCCCCCTCCTGGCCCATTCCTTCATGTGACCTCAGGCTGTGACTGTCCTGTTCCCTGCACCCCTCAGCTTAGCTCCCGATCGCTATCTCCTGTGAGTCATGAGCCTGGGAGAGCCAGCCCTGCAGCCGACGCCCCAGGCCAGAGGCCTCCGGGCTGGGATGGCAGTGGGCAGGGCCGCCCGCAGGCCGAGCTCTGTGTGCTGGGAGGCAGATGAGTGGGCATGGCTGCCCAAGCCTCACGGGCAAAGCTTTTAAAATTACAAGGCTATTTCAGACATATGAAAAGGCATAAAGAGTGACCAGTTCCTAGGTATCGCCACCCAGCTCAGACATCAAACAGTCTTCACTCGGCAGAAACCCGTGGCCTCCTAACTGCATTCTGCTCTCTGCCCCGAGGTCGCCCCTGTGCCGAGCTTGGCATTTCTCATCCCCAAACACCCCGATGATTCTACTCTGCACCTGCAGAGGCCCAAGTCACACGGGGTTTAGTTTCGTCCATTTTTAAACCTTAAATAAATGGCTTCCTGCTGTGTGTCCTGTCTGCACCTTGTCTTTTTCCACTCAGCATCATATAGTGAGTCCTCCCCGGCTGCTGCACGCAACTCCCAACCGCTGGTTTCCCCAGCTGTGTGGTGTTCATGGTGTGACTGGATCCCTTTTCCCCTCTGGCACTTTTCCGGCCCTCGCTAGCCGCTCCCGCTTTGGCCCCAGCAGGCCACATGCAGAGACTGTTTCCCGCCCCCGCCCCACTCGGCAGCCGCCATGGCCAGGCCCTTCCTTGACTCTCAGGTGGGGAAGCAGAGTGGAGTGCAGCCAAGGAGGGTAGTCAGGGAGGGCTTCCCGGAGGAGGGGGCAGGGAGGCGGAGTCCTGACAGGTGGACGGAGTCCGGCATGTAACTGCGTGTGTGGCCGTGGAGGAACCCCAGGCCGAGGGGCTCCTGTGGGCACAGTGTTTGGTGGTTTGGTGCCCCGGAGCACCCACACGTGCTTCCCAGGGCTCTGGGGTCAAGCTGGGGTCTCACTTACTTGGTCGACCGAGGGACTACCATGTCCGAGAGGGATTCGTAGGTTTTTTGCCACTCTGTGTAGCTTGGTCTGTGACAACACAGAATGGTTCAGTGAGTTCTGCAGAAAAGGCTGTGGGGTGACCTGCGTGTTTAGGAAGTAAGTTGCCTACCCCTTTTCCTGAAGGACGCAGGTGAGCAGCGCTGGCACTAGAGAGAGCCCCAAACCTTCCCTGAGGCCCAGCCATGGGCACCGGGAACCCACTGCCCAGCCCCATCCAGCAAACCAAACCCGCGAGGCCCTAGCACCACGGAGGAGGCTGTGTGAAGGACTCAGCCAGCGACAGCCGCTGGGAGCTTGCTAATCCTGGCCCTCGGTGGCCTTGGGATAGACAGTGACCACGGCCACCCCCACGCCCAAGGCTTGTGAGTGAAACGGGCCTGTCCGTGGCATCCGGCACTGAGCAGGCGCTCAAAACACGGCTGCTTCAGCCGCTGCCGCCACCAGCACAGGCACCGTGCCTCACGCCTGCGGCCGCCGCACGGCCACCACCCAGGGCCGGGATCCGGGCCGTGGGGGCTCCTTCCTCTCCATCGGGCAGCGCCAGTTTCCTTCCACGATCACCCACACAGGCCGAGACCCCAAACCGCCCACCTTCCTGGCCCACTTACTTGGGGACGATGACCAGAAGTGTGATCAGATACTCAGAATCCAGCACAAAGTCTTCTTTGCTCACAATATCACACAGTGTCCGCGTGAAGAGGTTGCCCCTGAATCCACGTGGGACAAAGGGGGTGCGGTCAGCAGAAAGACACACGGGGGGCCACAGACCCCGGCACACCAACACACGAGGGGGCAGGGCACGGACCGCAGCACACCCACGACACACAGGGGGGCCACAGACCCCGGCACGCCCATGACACATGGGGTGGGGGGCACAGACTCTGGCACACCCACGACACACAGGGGGGCACAGACCCCGGCACGCCCACAACACACCCACAACACATGGGGACGGGGCGGCGGGTAGGAACTGTGGGGGATTCAGGGTGTCCCCTGGGGAGGGCGGGGGCCTGGGGTTCCGTGTGCCCCCAGCTCTGTGTCTGGGTGGCCAGAACTGCTGCAGCTGGCAGGGACTCAGGTGCTGTCACCCGTCACCTGAGGGGCTGCTGAATCCAACACCTCAGACACCTGCAGTGCCCCTGGGCACAAGCCACTGCTGTTGGGAGGGGGCCACTGGTGGCAGGCAGCTTAAGTTACTCAAGTGTCAACACAGGGGCTGGCCTGCGGAGCCAAGTGGGCTGTCCTGGGCAGACAGCCCCAGAGGGAGCTCCAGTTCACTTTACACGCCTTACAGGCGCGGCGGCCAGGGACACTCACCTGAAATAGCTTTCTACGTGCCCCGTGGAACCCGGTCTGCATTGAGGCCATGGTATTTTTAGCACATGAACCAAGGCTGCTCTATCAGGAGATGGGCCAAGATATAGCTAACGGACTGTCTGTACCATTAGCACTTAGGCTGTGATGTTAGCTAAATTATTAGCACACGGTGCTTCCTGAATAAATACTTCTCAAGCGCTTAGCCGAAGCCAAAGCTCTGGGTAACACACTATCCCACAGAGGCTCCCCAGCCTGCCCAGGGAGCCTGCGTTCTCACCCTCCTGGGTTATCACTGGTAAGTCCCTTAGGGTCCCTCACCAAAGGCAACATGTATGTGCCTCCCATGGCCCATGGTCAATGCCGCGATGGATCTCTGCCAAGGTCAACATTTAGGGCTCTCTGTCATTGGCACCCTGCCCTTCCCCCATCCTTACCTCTTCCTGGTAGGGCTAAGGGACCAAGGGGGCAAAATTCAGTTGGTGCCCATTTAATTTTTTTTTTTTTACACCTACAGCACCTGGTCTTCCTAGGTGGTACTTGGTGGTCTCCCATCCAAGTACTAACCAGGCCCATCCTTGCTTAGCTTCCCAAGATCAGACAGGATTGGGCGTGTTCAGGGCGACATGGCCATAGACACATTTAGTTTGGATACAAAGTCAGGCAACCACGGTTGGCTGTACATTTCTCATGAATGTGCTATGTGCCTTTTTCACGAGAAGCCAGCTGGCCCAGTAACCGTTATGAGAGAGGAGTGGACACTGAAGGGACCTCCCTGGTGACTTTTTCTTTGCTCACGGCAATGAGCCAATCAGAGGGATGGCCATCCGAGGGGACAGCTGGTTCCGAGCTCCCCCAGGCCATGTCCCTTCTCTGGAGTATCTTTTGGGAATCGCCAGCAGAATCGGATCTAGGGGGTACTGGAAGGGTCCTCCATGCCAACTCGGCCCTGTTCATAAGCACCTTCCAGCCTCCCCAGCAGAAGCTCATCTGGCTTCTAACATGCTTCCAACAACAGGGAGCTCACTACCTCACAAGATGGCCACCGCCTCATGACACTGCTTTACTCCTACACCCCCAGCACCATGGTGACGGGTCGTGTCTGCTGGACCAAGCAGTCTGCTCTCTCTCCCATGTGGTGCTCCTGAGTCCCTGAGGCTACTCCGCTCAGGGCCTCTCCGTAGAGCCCACTTTCCTCTGCTGGTCATCACCAGGGTCAGGCTCTGACAGCCCAGCTCCCGCTGCTTGTGTGAGCAGGAGCCCCTGGACCCCCACAGTGGGAGGATCCTGGGCACTTCGGTGCTCCCAGCAACCTGGGAGAGGCTGGGAGAGAGACAGGTGCCTCTTCCAGCATCATGTCCCTCCCCGGGCTGGGGCAGGGAGGTACCACCAACCCCTGCTTGGGCGTTCCCCCACCCCCCCGATCTGCTCCAGGTCCTTCTCTCCCAGCATAGCTCCCGGAGAGGCAGGAGCCTCTGCGTCCGCCTGTCCGCCTGTCTGCCCGCCCATCTGTCTCCCTCTCGCTCTCGCTGATGCAGACGTGGGCCGGGATCCGGACGGCACACGCGTAGGCCCGGCCAGCATCCTGCCGCAGCCAGGCTCGGAGGCCGCAGGCAGGGCGGGAACGGGCCACTCACATGGATTTCTTCTCCAGGTTCTCCAGGTTCGTCTTCAGGGTGTTGAAGGCGGCCGTGCGGGACTTCAGGTATCTGTGCCAGTTGCTATTGGGGAAAGTAAAAGTGTCCAGAGTTGGTGGAACTTTTCCAAATTGCCACAAAGGGCTCCTGGTGCCTTTATGGAGGAAACATTAACTGCCCACTTGCCAGGATGGCCCAATTTTCTCCCCTCCACTCTCCTGGACACTCCATATTGGGCCCTACCGTGAGGCCCTGGGAGGCAGGACGGGGTGAGGCTCGAGGCACGAATGGTTTTTCTGGGATCACTCCAGGAGCTGAATATTCATGGCATTTAGAGCCCTCCTCATACCGTCATGGCACCCACAGCCCTCCACACCATTTGCTCTCGGGCTGTGCCAGAGGTCAGCTCGGGCTGACCCCCATGCTGGCTCCTGCGGGGACTCACTATGGCTCAGCCCCGACAGGGTGCAGGTCTCCAGACTTAGCTGCGTCCCACGGCAGCCCCTTCCTGCTCCCCCGCAGTGAGAAGGCTCCTTTTAGCTTGGAGGCAGGTCACCAGCCTGATATTAAGGAGATCCCTTTGTTCTAGAAGGTTCGGGATCTCAGACCCCCTCCTGCGGTGGGCAGGGAATGTGACAAGCCGTGGCCCGAGACCCAGCTCTTCTGCCTCAGGTGCCACTTCAGCCCAGCCAGGAGGATACTGTCTCCCCAGGGGCCTGAAACAGTGAAAGAAGAATGCCTGCCAGCACCCAATTCGCCAGACGCCCCCAAAACACAGTAGTTTTTAAGACAACTGCTACAAACAAGTGTTCTGAGGTCACTGGAGCAGACGAGGCCATCTGTGAGGCCACAGTGAGGCCGGCCATCTTCCGTGCTGGGCGCTGTCAGGAATTAAAAGCAGCCCACCAGCCCTTGCACTCCAGGGCCCACACTGCGACAGCACAGTCCACAAAGTCAGAACTGGTCCACAAAGTGGGACCCCCGCCCCCCGTTACGGATCACTGCGCACGAGTTGGGTTCCCACGCGCTGGCACATGTGGGGTGCGGAGCCCGTTTCCACGGCTCCTGGGAGAGACTGACCGTCGCCTCCCACGTCTCTCTCCTCGGCCCACGGTCAGTGACACTTCACTGGTGACTTGCAATCAGCCACGGGGGGCGGGGGGCGATATTCATGTCAACAAACACAACAGATCAGCACGTGCTGACGTGGAGACATCTCCAGAGTCGTTACGTGAAAAAACGAGGCAATCTTTACAATATGGACAATTTTGAGTTGAAATATATATAGTTTTTATATAGATGGAAGGATCTACTTTAAACTTTTAATCACGGGTTACCTTTAAGGGCAGTTAAAAGGAGCAAAAATGGGGGGTGCTGCTGTAATGGGAGGCCTTTCATGTTTCTACCTTTACATTTTGATATATTCGATTTTTTGGTAAAATTGATAATTTTTTGTTACAATTTAAAAAAACTTCTTACTTTGAAATGACTGTAGATTCACAGAAAATTAGAAGAATGGTACACAGCGATGCCGTGTTCCGGTGTCCCCATCAGTAACATCTTACGTGACAACGGTACAAATATCGCAACCAGGGGACTGACATGGGTACAATCCACAGATCTTGATTTTGAAAATAAGATTTTTTTTTTTTTTAAAGAAAAAAAATCAAACAAGCAAAAACATCCCACAATGACCTTATTTTTCTGATTTCCTCCAGTCAGAGCTGGAGTGGCCTCTCCCAGCGAGGGCAGTCCCTTTGACTGTGATGTGTCTAGGAACAGATTCAGACCTCCCACTGGGTGAACCGGCCTGAGCCGGGGCTGCAGCCACCACATGTGAGTCCATTGTGCAGGACGGGCTGGGGGCGCCAACACCCGGAGCCTCTGCCGGGCTGGCCTCACAGAGGAGGCCCCTTGGGCAGGGAGCCTCACACACAAGACCTGCATCCCGCACCCCCCCACCCCATGTAACACCTCACCCCTGCAGGCCCTGGGGCAGGCCACCTAACCTCAGCCAGCCTCCATCTGAAATCGGAGGAAGGTGACACCTACCTCGCAGGGGTGACACGAGAAGTAAAAGAAACAAAAGCCCAGTGTGGCTCCAGACAGCCAGAAGTGCCACCAAACCCGTGCCCTCCCCGCCCCCCACCAAACCCGTGCCCTCCCCCCACCTGCTTTTCTGCTGAAGGCACTCGGTGGATCCCCTGGACTAGAGAGAAGCCAGGTTCTGTCCTTCACCCATCAGCCAATGGCCTCGTACACTCTGGGGCCCTTGTCACAGGTCTGGAGACCCCAGGACCACCATGCTGGGGAGCACTGTCCCAGGGTACTCAGAGAATGGTGCTGACCCCACCTAGCTCAAACCCGGCATCATACCGCAGGGCGGGGTGCAGCCAGGCCCACAAACTACCACATGCCTCCAGGTTGGTGGCGAAGGCACACAACGCCCTCCTGGAAGCCACGCCTGGCCCGGGCGCTCCAGGCAGCCCCTCCTCAAAGGGCCTTCCAGAATCATTGCCCAATTGTCCCAGGAGGGGCTGGGACCACTGTGACGCAAATGGTACCCAAGGAGCCGCACCCAGGTCTCCGAGCCTCCTGGCCCCACCTGTGTTCCCAGACACAGGCCGGGCAGCAGCCTGAGGTGAGGAGATGGGCCAGCTGCACGGGATGGGTCCCAGCGGTCATCTCCTTCTCTTGGCCCGCCCGGCCACACCCAGGTGGCTCTGCCACTCAGAACAGACAACAGGAGGGCTTTGTTCCTGGCCTGGCTGAGACTCTCTCCCAGACACCTGAGCTAGGAGGAGACCTGACATATCAGGGGCTTGGTGGATCGGGGCGGCGGTGGTGGGGACAGGCAGTCGTACACTGTCAGCGCCCACCCTCAGTGAGAAAAACAGGAGTCGGCATGGCTGGGAGACCTGCCACAGTGTCCCCACAGACCTGTGCTGTAGTGCTTTGATTCACAAAGCAAAAGCTAGAGGCCACTGCTTACCCAGTGGGTGGAGCCACGGGGGCAGTGCTGACCAGCCTCCTTATTGTCACAGGCACCTCAGGCCAGGGGTAGGACCTCCCCGGGATACCTCCCAAGAGTTTGGGCTCCTAAGCCAAACTCCACTGAAGCAGAGTTTGCCCAGTGAATCAGCACCCTGGGGGTGGGCTGGGTTTCAGATTCTAAGAGTGGGCCAGGGTGGGCCGACCCTCCGTTAGCACCTTGTGAAAAGAAAAGAGGCACAGAGGGTCGCGGTGAATGGGCTCAGGGTGCAGGGCAGACACGGGCGGCGCAGACAGCCCGTCTGTCCAGGGACTGTCCGCTGAGACGCAGCCACCTGGCCAGACGACAGGGCTAGGGGAGGTGAGCAGGTGGTCACCTTTCCTGTCTCCAGGGGTGCCCTCACACCCGACGGCCTCTGACCTTGCCCAGGGCATGGAAGGCCATGCCTCGAAAACCCACTGGGGCCCAGGCAGGGCCGGCAGGAGGCCGATGGAGAGGGGAACCTGCAGGGCGAGAACCCGGCCTCCGGCCTCTGGCCTCCTGGAAAGGCCCTCTCTACTTCTTCAGGGTCCAAACGCCATGTCGATCCACAGCAGGCAGTCTGATGTCCCCGGCCTCAGGAGTGTGAGCGTCCTCCGAGAGCAGGTCCTTCTCTTACCTTAGCTAGAGTGTCCACCACGCCCACCAGTGGCTGCTTCGCAGGGTATTTGGCCATGTCCCATTCGAAGTGGGTCACAAAGGACGTTAAATCAGCTGGAGGAATACAAACAGATTTCCACAGATGAGCGGGCTCTCCACGTCTCACGAGATCGCGGTTTCTGAAACCCAAGCCAAGCACCCCACTCACAGCAGGGGAGCAGCTGGAGAGCACGGACTCGGGGCCCGGAGGCAGCAAACGTTCCCCGTGGGAACACGATGCTGAGCCAACTGGCCAACTGTCGACAGTACCCTGAGTCCCTCCAAAAAACACACCACTGGCCACAGGGACACTGTCGCAGGCGGGACACTGTGCCCAGACTCTCGCTGAGGTGGCTGCCCCAGAGACCTGTGTTTGGGGGAGGTTTCTTTTTTCCCCAGGAGGCGAGAGCAAAGCCAGGGATATTCCGAGGGCCCCAGGCTAGTTCCCTGCCTTTGCCAGTTGCTCTGGCCACAGGCCCCCATTGGGTTATCTTCAGAGTCAAGGTGTCTTGAAGGCACGCCAGAGAGCCCCCAGCCAACCCCGAAGACCATGCAGCCAGTCACAGTTGCCACTCGCTCACAGGACGACCCATCTTCCTGCCTCCTCCACCCAAGCACTAGCCAAGGATCCCAGGTCTGGATCCTTGTGGCAAAGTCATTCCCCCACCGTAGTGTGGCAAACCAAAATCTACATTCATACTAAGTTAATGCCTGAATCTGTGAATCTGCCCATTCGTGCCAGATACTAAAAATCACATTCGCAAATTCCGATAGTTTGCTAATGTTTAAAATGCCTTCTTTAAAACAGACGTGTGTGTCGAAATTGCTTGGTGCTCGGTGGCCGAGCACGCGTGTCTGATGAATGAAGAAGGATGCAGTACAGACTTCCCGACAGAAGCCCCTCTCATAACTGTGGCCGCCTCCTCCTCCTCCCCTGGCATGCCAGGAGCACCAGCTCCAGCTCCAGGCACTGACCACTGCCCCGGGTCGCATGCCCAGGGGCGGCCTTGCCCCGGCCACGCACATTGCTCTCGGTGAGAACGTGGTCTCACGGGGTCCTCCGCCTTAGCAAGTCGCAGCCCCCCTGGGCCTTCAGCACATCCAGTGCCTCAGCTGTCCCTGTGCCCACTTGGGAAAGAACTGGCCTCTCCTCCCTGCCCCTGGCTGAGGTCAGCGAAGCCCGGTCTCCTAGGCAGCAGTGCGGAGCCTGGGCAGATGGCCTGTGACGTCAGGCCATGACCCAGAGGGGCCCACTCTGCATCAAAGCACGCCGTACACAGGGGCGGCTCTGCAGCAACGGTGATCACACCCGAGAACCCAAACCAGGCCTCCTCGGCGGGCAGGAGAACGCGGGCCGGTGACCGCCGCGGCCGCAGCCTGCTGCCTGGGCAGTCAGGCAGGCCTTCTGGTGTCTACAACCCCTGGGCACATGTGAGGGCCCAGGCCAGACAACAGTGTGTTTGCTCAGCTTCTGCAGAAATCAAACATATCTCTGCCCTTCCACGCCCAAAGCTCAGCCAGGGGCAAAGAGCAAACAATTAACAAAAAGTGCCCAGGTAACACGAGAGCCTGTAAAGGGACGGAGTCCACTGACAGGTGAGAAAACCAAGACTCAGAGAGGTGACCTGTCAAGGTCACAAAGCGCATTATGCAGCAGGACCAGGTCCGACCGCTCAAAGCTGGTGCTGCTGGCCGGCCACACAACCTGAATTCCCAGGTATGTTCTAGAAGAGATTAGACTAAAACCCCACGTGCCAGGGCTACACTGAGTTCCTCCAATTAGTTCTGTCAATCACCAGTTCCCTGCTCTGCAGAAGGAAAAGGTTTCCCCATCCAGACAATACCCAAAAAGCCTGAATCAAACTAAGTTTGTTAAGGTTGCTTGGCTGCGGTACTTTTCAGAGCCTTTACTATGCCGTAGCATCCTTGACTGTGGTTTACACAGGCCTGGTGTATAGAACAAGCTTTGGAAGTTCTAGTCCTGGAAGGCACAGGGGACCCGACTAACAGGAGGCCTAGAGATAATGAAAGAGACTAAATAAACAAATAAAGCTGAATTTCCCCCTCCTGAGAAGAGGCAGCATCTCTGAGAGTTGGTGCCATCTGGACCGAGGATGGACATGACGAAATAATGACATCTAATATGAAGTAACGTGAATGTTGAGTAGAATGTCAGCACTTGATGACTATTTCAATGTGAGCTGGAACCCTCACGCCCTAAAGACCAGGTTTTAATGTAGAAAAGCAGCTCTCTACCGTAAGTCACCTCTGCAGTCTGGGGCCCTACGAGTTACCTGCTAGAAATAAAATCAACCATTTTTTTTAACAAAATAATTTTTTGGTCAGCATCAGAAAGAAATAGTGTAACAAACAGATTGCATTTGGGAAGGCATTTGGGTAACTTTCGATCTGCAAAGATTCGTATTCATCCTAAAGGGATCTGCTGGCTTTAACTCTACCAGTTTGAGCCGAGAGAAGAACCCCAAAGAAGTGGTTCCTTCTAATGCAGAAACCAGAAATAGCTTGTGTGGGTGCAGGGGCTCCCTCAGGAGGCTCGAGGGAAGCAGGTTCCTGGCATGCATAAGCCCTGCTAACGCCACACAAAGCTAAGCCTGGCATTTAACAAACAGCCAGCCTTCAAGAGCAGGCAGGCAGGAGGACGCTGGGGACAGCCATTAAGGCACGAAGTAGACTGTGAGGCAAAGATGCAGAAGTCCACTTGGAACCCCAGAGTCAAAGCATCCCCACTCAAAGAGGCATGCAGAGCAGCTGGAGAGGCAGAGGAGGCACGGGGCAGACGGGAAAGGGAAAAAACGGTTGCTACCTGTGTCATACGGATAGAGTGACCAAGCTGTGAGGTTGCTACTTAGGGCATCTGTCATAACCTGATCACTGTACCCCTAGAACCAGACCAAGATTCCACATTCCCAGGGACATGCAGGCCCCACACTGAACACCACACAGCAAACAGCGCATGACCTACTCTTTAAACATTTCATTTTTTCCTTCAAACCTGCAAGGTAATAAGGTGGCATTACTCAACCTCGTTCACACACAAAGCCAGGTTCAGACTTGGGAGCATGAGGATTTCCGTGCATCAGTTTAAACGAGCGAATAAAAAGCTTGTTAAGGTTGCCAGGAGTGGGGGAAATGTGAATTTCTATGTAACGAATGGTATCAATGTTAAATACAGAACCTATACGCTCATTTTCAGTGCACACGCATGCATAAAGTTTTAAATATTTATTTAAACACCTAATTCTGGAGTTTCCAAAGTTGCTAACTTTCTGTCTTGCACACTTGGAGTGCAGTCAAATTAGATGACACAATTAATGGACCCAAACATTTTTGGTCTAACTCTGGGTACAACTTACGACTTCAGTGCGAGGCACGCCTCAGTCCGGGAAGGCGTCTGCGGTGCAATTTTTTTTGTGGGGGGGGGAGCGGCGGTGGGGGACGGGGTGGAAGGTAGGGAGCAGGATGGAACTTCCTGTGCAGGATAGAGGGGATGGGAAAGACCAAACGACCATTATTCCGCTCTGAACCCATTTCCACTTCAAGTTTCATAGAGGATTTGAGCTACAGGGTAGAAATGCTGGATGCTTTAGAAATCAGACAGTGGGGCGAGGAACTGGCAAAGGGGCATGTCTGCCAAACACAGGTGCTGCTGGGCTAAAAGCAGGGTGGAGGCCTCTGTCCACTCGGAGCCTCCAGGGTGAGGGGAGGGGTGCACATGACTTCGGTCGTTACCTGTGGCCACAGCTAGGGCCACCGACTGGGCTGGCATGAGCCGAGAAGGCACTGGGATGAGAACGCTTGAGTGACTCACCTCCGTTGGCCAGGAGGTTCTCCTGAACCTTGCCCTTGGCGTCTTCCATGACTTCCACCACGCTCTGGGCCATTTTCTTTATGAGGCTTTGGGAGCAGAACAAAAGGCTGGTTAGAGTAGGGCATTCCATCAGAAGATTCTCGAGCTCTGCTGGAGGGACAAGCCATGGGTGCCGTGTTTGGGGGAATAATTTGGCAAGATGTAGGGAGAGACTTAAAATGCTACTGGCCTCCAAACCAGTATTTCTACTTCTGGGAAACTATCTTAAGGAAATAGGACAAACAGAAAAAGGTTCAACAATAGGAGATTGTTTAAGTAAATAATGGTATATCCAGCCGAGGGGTTATTAGGCAGCCGCTGAAAATAAGATTCACAAAGAATTTCTAATATCATAGAACAAGGCACGTATTATAACGTTACATGGAAAGCAAACAAGATGTGAACGTTTATAGAAAGCATGGATGCAACCGTGTGACAATGTTCTTCCTGCTTTATTTTCTTTTATAATCAGGTATTGCTTTTATAATTAGGAAATTAAACCTTTTTAAGTCTCTGGAAAGTATCCTGAAGGCTTCAGAAAGTATGAGAAAGGAAAGTAGCACACCCAGCTCCCGATTGTTGGACATTTGGGTTGTTTCCGCTTTGATAGGATGCTGCGATGATACACGTCCTTTGCCCACTTGTGCAGGTGCATATGTAGAATAAGTTACTACAGAGTAATGACTTGAATAAGAGGTATAAACATTTACAATTTTAGCAAGTACGCCAAACTACCCTCCAAAAATACACAGCCAATGTACACTCCCACCAACAGTGAGAGAGCCCTCTTCCCTAAACCCTCGCCACCATCAGCTGTAGTGAGACTTTAATTTCTGCCAATTTGATGGTTGCAAATTTACCTCATCGTCACTGTGATTTGCATCTTTTTCATTATCAGTGAGGCTGGACATCTTTTCATAGGTTTACTGACTCCACAAATGGCTGTTTTCTTCTGTGAATTGTGTGTTCCTCTCCTTTGCCAGTGTCTCTACTGGCTAATCTTTTTAAAAAAAATTTACTTATAAGAGTTCTTAGTCTTCCCATTTTAAAAATGAAAAAATTAAGACTTAAAGAGCTAAGAATCACCCTCTACAGGGTGACAAGTGTCAGAGCAGAAGTTGACACCCAAACCCACATGACTCCAAAGGCCAAGTTCTCCAATGTTAGTCTAAAGTGAACTCCGACAAGTTCCTCTAAAACACTTGACAAAAACTTAGACTAACCCGTATGGGAAGATGTAGAAATTACACTTTTAACTAAAAAAGCAAATTGAAAACAGTATGTAACCCTGATTGGGGTGTTAGGTATACTGATGCACCCAACAAAATTCATCAACCCGTCCATGAAAGCTGTGTATATTTCACCCGATGTAAATTCTACCTCATGAAAATCAATTTTTTTGCAGTGGCTAATTTAACATTGCCGGAGTCGCGGAGATGAACGGCGTGGCGTGTGTCTCCTGATATGGCACTCCGAGAAGAACATGGCCTCGCTTCTGTGGTGTCCCGCCAAAAGCGGGTAACCCGAATCTAGTCACGAGGAGACATCGGACGACTTCAGATTAAGAAGCATTGTACACAATAACTGACCTGTACCCCCCAAAACACCATGTCCTAAAAGTCGAAGAAAGCCTATGTAGCTGTTCTAGTTTAAAGAGACATGACGATTGATTGTAAAAAAAAGAAATAGGAAGCTATGTGAGTGTCTACCATCTGAGAAAATAGGAGATTTTCTTTGTTATGTGTAATGGACACTGTGCAGATAACTGGTCATAGCCAAGTAAAATCAGTAGATGGAATAATACTGTATTTCTGATTTCCATCATCGTACTAGGTTATATAAGAAAACGTCCCTGTTTTTAGATGATACACATTAAAACCTTTAGCAGGAAAGGGACGTTACACCTGCAGCCCATTTCAGGAGACTTGAAAAGAGTGAGAGAGAAGTTAAAGCTGACGTGGTAAAGGGACTATGGGAATTCTTTTAAGTCTTGTGACTTTTCTCCAACTCGCGTTAACTCAGAATAAAACGTTAAAAAATGTCTAAGCATGTACAGCATATAATCCCACTTAAAAATTATACATCTTTATATACATAAATGAAAATCCTGAGAGAAAAGACACCAGACTGTTGACACTGGTCACCTTCATCCCAGGTACAAGAATGGGGACTTTCCCCCTCCATGTATTTCTATAACATCATGTTTGAATTAAGACATATTACTTTTGTAAGTAAAATAATAAAAGGAACGAAATAAATAAATCTAATAAGATAAATAATGAATAAAGATGAACATACACAGTAGCATTATTTACAATAGCCAAAAGGTAGAAGCAATCCAAGTGTCCAATAATGGATGAATGGAAAAACTAAATGTGGTAAATCATAGACAGGAATATTACGCAGCCCTAAAAAGGAAGGACATTCTGGCACAGGCTACAACACGGATGAATCCTGAAGTCATTATGCTAACTGAAATAAACTTGTCCTGAGAAGAAAAATACTGACTGTGGACAAAAACAAACAAACAAAGTAACTAACACAGGTTCTATGGAAAGTAACCTCACGGGTGATCTGATCATAAATTCCTAACTGGGCAGGTCACGTGGGTAGTTATGCCCCAGGCATATAACTTTTTAGCTTCTTAGTTCCCTCCTTAATTTTAAATGCATAGAAGAAACTTCAAAACTGTTATTCTCCAGACTTTTGAGACCTTGCCCCCTGGCATATGTCATCAGTTTGGCTCAAATAAACTTACAAAAATTCCCTACAGTTTTGGACATTTCTTACGCTGACAGTATGATTCCACTTATATGCGGTACCTAGAGTCGGATTCCTAGAAACAGAAAGCACAATGGTGGTTTCCAGGAGCTGGGGAAAGGAGGGATGGCAGAGGTGGGATTTGGATTTTAAAATAACCAGCATGTATTAATAACAACAACAACGACGACAACAACAAAAACTTAATAATGGTATTACGAATAAACAAAATAATAACTAAGATAAAGGATAAGGCAAGAGCGTCCTACCTGGGCTCAGCCTGGTACAGTTTCTTTCAGATTAACCTCCTTTACCTTGGCAGTCAAATGGGGAGCCCCAGGGGAGGAGCTGAGGAAGTTGGGGGCAGCTGGGTCTCCCACAATTCTCTTGAGAAAAGTGTGGATATCAGGTTGCAAGGTCCTGAGTGCAAATCTCTGCAACGCGAAAGGGAGGGCTCCCCTCTTCCCGGGCCCTCTCAATACTGCAAGCAAAAGCAGGCTGAGTTTGGTCCGGTTTTCAGAAATCACCCCAGCCTGGGAGGAGAGGGCCAACAGGTGGCAGCTGGAGTTTCCGTAGGGTTTGGAAGCAAGAATAACAATAGTGTTTATCTAGTGAGCAGTCCTCAGCCCTCAGAAAGGCACTTTGCATAGAAATGTACCCAAATTCTCATGACTAACGAGAGGAAGCCTCAAAGAACCAAGAAAACCGAAGCTCAGAGAGGCTAAGAGACTTGACCAAGATCTCTCCACTGGTGGCTGCGACATCAGCTGGTTCTGACCATGGACCTCGCCTCTAAAGCAAGCCTCTGCCTACCACACCAGCTGCTCTCAGCACACCAGGTGTCCCTCCTAGATAACCGACACCCCAAGCATGCTCCTCAGTGCTAACTGTTCTCAGTGGCGCCACGGAGGGGCCACAACAGGCCCGGCTCCCTCTGCAGCCACACGGGAACCCTGAGACCAGCTGAGGCCCAGAAGCATCCACACAGTTAGTGACTCAGGGAGCCTCAGGCACCTCACCCAACTCCTTTGTCTCTGCTGCCTCCTGCACCGAGGGACAATGAAATCAACTCCACGGGCCTTGCAGCAAAATCATCAGGGATATGTGACTGGAGAGCAATCCCAACCTCAGACACCCCGCTTCGAATGTGGGTTTGCTTCTCAGAAACTGGAAGTCGCAAGAAGTGGCTATTTCCACTTTTCCAAGGGCTCCCCTCTGCATGTTATGAGTAGAGCCACTCGGCAAAATTATCCATCACACAAAAACAGAATTCGCTTTAGCCAAGTTGGCATTATACGGTTCTATTCACCCAGATCGTGGCATAGTAATTCTTGATCCTCTTCCAAAGCCAGCCTGCCCTGAGAGAAAATGTGCCCCAAAGCGGGGCAGGGACAGAGCAGGCTCCCTGTTCCACAGTGTTGCTCAAATGCTCTAGAGTCCTGCAGTCTTAGGGACTAAGTGGCAGTCCCCTGAACATCCAGATTACAAAGGAAAAGGAACAGTGCACATGTGTTGGAGAGTCGGCCAGAAAG
>NW_011888886.1:2538150-2545761 GCF_000151845.1 Pteropus vampyrus | reverse complement strand
GTTTCCCAAGATGTTCAAATATTGATGTTCAAGCTCCTTAGTGGAGTTTACAAGGAACACCCCGGTCTGCCCAGCTTCCTCTTTCTCCACCCCTCACCCCACCCGTGCCGTCCTGCGGCAGCCGTCTGGAGCCACCTGGAATATCCTGAGCTACCTGAGTGCTACTCACCCTTCGTAACTGCCCAAGTGCCCCCTACTCGAGGCAAGTCGCCCCTGATATCCAATACGACAGTGCTGGATAACACCCCCGCTCGACACGTGTTGCTTCTTGCACTCAACAAAAACACACTGAGTGTCCACTGCACACCAGGCAGTGCTCTGGGGAGACTGGGTGGACAGACCGGAGCTGCTGCCCCCGCGGGGCTTTCGCTGGGACCCTCCCTCCACCATCTCAGTTATCACACTGTCGGAAGTGGGGTTCCCTCATCTGGGTACGCCACTAAACAGACAGACCTATGAAAATGTATTCACTGCGCTATCACCAGCTCCTGCAAAAATATGGGAAATGCACGGCTGCCAGAAAATGCTGGCTGACTGGCTGGCTAGACAAGGACCTTAAGATGAAACAGGACATCAGTTCAATGTTCCTGCTTCACTCACATGTCACCCAGGATTGATTGTCTTGTCTCTTTGCTCATCTACCTTATCTCCGAGAATGTGAACTTTTCAAAGAATGGACATTTCTTATTTAAAAAAAAAAAAACAACAACAACAACCCAGTGTTCCCCGTGTCTACAAAACAGTCAGCACTCAACGCAGCTGTGATGTCAAGCGTAGTCCATGGCAAGGGAGCTAGGCCCTGGGACCTTATGCTTTAGAGGGTCCCAATATTGCCCTACTGTAAGCTACATCCATCCCATGAGATCACAAAGCAATCCAAAGGTTTGAGGGTCCCAGGGGCTGTGTGATCTGACACTTTGGGTACTCAGGACCTCAGCTGCCTCAACAGGTAGGTATTTACCCAAGAGAAATGAAAACGTGTCAATATAAAGATTGTACATGAGTATTCATAACAGCTTTATTTTTCATAGCCCCAAACTACAAACCACCTAACTGTCCCTGGTAGCTGAATGGATGAGCAAACTGTGGCTTACCCATGAAATGGGATACTATTGGGTAAAAAAATGACTGTTAGTATACACGCCACGACACGGACAAATCTCAAATGATGATGCAAAAAAGAAAAACCAGACAAAAAAGAGTACATACTATGTTATGCCATTTATATAAAAATTCTAAGAATACAAACACTCTGATAGAGACAGAAAGCAGATCAGAGTTGAAGGAGGTGCAGGAGGAAACTGAAGACAGAAGAACACGTGGGAACTCTGGGGGGGGCGGTAATGCGTATGTTGATTGTTTCGACTATGGTGATGTTTCATGTATACATGTCAAAACTCATTAATCAGATTGTACCCTTTAAATGTTGCCGTTTATTGCATGTCATTTACATATTTTTTAAAATTTTTGTAAGAGTTGGAGCCGGACTGATGACACATGCCAGGGAACAAGATCTCAGATGCTCCCATTTATGTTTAAATAAAGCTTTGAGGAAAAGAAAACCTGCAGTACACAGTGGGAGCACTTCCTACCTATTGGTTTGCAAAATTCCCCCATTTGGCAGCACGCTTCATTAGAAAAGTTCTAGGAAAATGGAGACTCCCCTTCACTGCTGGCAGAAATGCAAAACGGTCAACCCAGAAAAATCTGGCAACGCCTATCAAAATTACAAAGGCATATGACCTCTGGACCCGGCAGTTTGCTTCTGAGAATTCATCCTGCAAATACGCCTGCATTCTTATACGTCCACAGCAACGACGGAGGTGCACGATGACACGTGCATCGCGGCTGGGAACAGTCCCCTGCCTCACAAAAGTACGTAGGCTGAGTGTCCATCCTTGGGCTGCTTAGTCCTCCACCACGTGGGATGCTAGGTAGCATAAAAAGCCAGAAAGCTCTCTACGCACCGATGGGAAAAATCTCTGAGGATGTATTGTTAAGTGAACAAGAAGCAAGATGCTCCATAGCTCCTGTGGCTTCCTGCTTTATGTTTAAAAGGGGGAAAAATAAAAATATATCCTGGAATTGTCTTGTGTTTGTATACAGAAGCACCAGAAATTTATCCAAGCAACTCATAAAAGTGGTTTTCTAAGTGGGGGCCAAAGGGGGGGTCAGATGTGGGGACAATGTCGGGGAGACTTCTCTTTGTACAGCCTTTTATACTGCTCCACAGTCTGTTGCATGTGAAGCACTACTGGTTAAAAGGAAGACTTTCTGATAAGCTTTTTAATGGGCATTTAGAATCGCTGGCCTTGAGATTGACTGCTTAGAAGTATTTTAGGATTAAATGGCATATGGCTGTGTAAAGTGCTTATTGAATGATAGCAATGTGTCTCAAAGTCTCAACCTCAGAATCACCCCGAGAATGTCAACTCCCAATCAGTGTCCCCGGACATGGTACCCAAGGACCTGTACCTTTTTTTTAAAGTTCCCCATCATCCAGGTGCTCAGAGAGGAGCCCCACCACTGGGAGATGATGGACATGCATTCGGCACCCACTTCTTCAGCACCCACTGTGAACCAGGCCCCACTCCAGGAGCTGGGCATAGAATACCTTTCCCGTGTCCTTGGGACTTACACTTGACGTAGACAGAGACAAATAAGGGAACTATTAAATATCGGTATGTGGAACCGGGTGCCCTGGAGAGACTAGCCTGGAGGTCTCTAGAGGAGGCGACATTTAAATGGAGATTGGGATGACAAGGAGCCCAACCTGCAAGAGTGGGGTGGGGGCGGGGTGTTTAGGGGCTAAGGTTGTGCACAGCCCAAGACGCAGTCGGGGTGGTGGGGGCGAGCAGGCCAGTGGCCGCGAAGGAGGGCAACGGGGGCCCGACGGGTGAGGGGTATGGACACCAGGTCAAGAGCATGGCCTTTATATTGAGGGTGATCAGAAGCCACAGGAGGGTTTCGAGCAAGAAAGCCATGTGATTTCATATTTCTGTAAAGAACTTTGGCAGCTTTGTGGAAAGCTGGTAGGAGGGGAGCAGGAGATGGGGTAGGGGTTTGTTGCCAAAGCACAGGAAGTCGATAAGGCGGCTTGGATGAAGGTGAAGCACTGAGAAGTTGGCAGATACGGAACAGGTTTTAGAGGCGGAGCCCACAGGGCTCCGTCCTTCCTGGAGTCTCAAGTGCACGGTCGGGAAGGAGGGGCCCAGACGGTCTGCTCGAGCACCGGGCATGTGGGCCCAGGGAGCCTTTGCTGAAATGGGAAATACCAAGGTAAAAGGAGAACGTATCCATGTAAGCTGTCTGCTGAGAATGATGTTAATTTAGGACATGAAGCCACGCAAAAAAGGACCATTTAAAGTCATCCCTTAAGCTCTTGAAAAGAATGACAGTCTAAGTGGCTGCCATCTACTTAAGGTGTGACAAGCCAACACGGAGTGCAGAGTGAACGTGACGGGGCTGAGAGCTGGAGAACAGTGGAGCCGGGGATCCCAGGAGTTGGCCGAGGTGTATGATGGACGCGCCTTGTACTAAATTTAATCTCCGAGAAATTGTTTTGTGAATTTCACAAAGTCGCCTCAGGCTGGCCCTCACGCACGCATGCTCTGCAGAAGCGGCCAGCCGACATTCTTTCCTTCCCTGACGGCTGGACTTCTGGTTTGGTAAGAGCTGCTCTGAGTTTGGAGGGGGGAGGGGGCCTGTCAGGTACTAAGCCACCTAAAGCAAAGCAGGGCCTGGAGGAAGGGGTGAAGGCAGGGCAGGGCAGGGAGCAGCTAACTGCCATCTGTCAAGGGCCTGTGACCACGGAAGTGAGAGAAGCAGGTTGACCAGGTTAAGGCTTGACGTGCATCAGCTATGTGACCTTGTGGAGGTGACTTAACCCTGTAAACCTGAGTATTCTCATCTATCACGTGTGAATATTCGCTCGGTGCACAAGGCTGTGGTAAAGACATGAGGAGGAAATGGAGAAACGGGAAGCATCAAACCCAGGGCCTGGCGCTCAGCGTGTGATCAATAAACGGCAGTTACCAAAACAGGGAAGTGACAGTCATTGGGTGGTGCGGAACTCAAGCCGGAACACAGTAGAAATGGGCACTAGTAAACATCAAGTCATAGAGATTGACATATCCGGTAGTAACAGCAAAGGGTACAAAGCATAACGGTGCGGACATAGCAGATATGAAAATCATTGATAACGTCGCTCTAGGAGACTCGCCTATCGACTCTGTGCAGTGAAACTGGGAGAGCAGACCCATCCCAGGTACTCGGATCCCTTAGAAAGAGCAGCACTAGATCAGGTCACAACGAAAACCTCCCATTCCCAAGGTAAAAACAGCACTTACTCCATCCTCCAACAACAAAGCAATAGAATTAGAAATGAAAAACAAAAATGGAAACCACCATCAAAAAAACTCAACCATCCGGAACTAAAAAAAAAAAATCAAAAACTTACAGAACATCTAGAATGAATGGTCATGAAAATTCCACTCGTCAGAAGTTAAATAAAACAAAAAATTTCATTGCCCTGAGCATTACAGAAGAAAACAAAAATTAATTAATTAGTTAATTAAGCATATACTTCAGTACGTTTTACAGAGAAGAGCAAGAAATTAAACCTAGGTAAAGTAAGAGGAAAGAAATTAGGAAAAATGCAGAAATTTAAAAATTGGAAATCAGAACAGTGATAACTGATTTTTAAAACTTGAGGAAAGAGCTGCTTCTCATAAACAGAGAGTAAAATTGATTGGGTAACTTAATCAAAGAAAATGAAACAGCAAAAAATGATAAATTAACAGAGACAATTATAAAACTCCCAAAAAAAAAACAGGTTGGTAGGCTCCAGGCAATTAAGTTGGAGAAGCTGATGAAATAAATTATTTTCTAGGAAAATGAAAATTACCAACATTGATACTCCTCTTCCCCCAAAGAGAAAACTAAGAGAGACCAATGATACCGGCACATTTTGTGACTAGAACTTCTAAAAATACAGCAAGTCCCAATAGGGCACAATGACGTATTTTAAACCTTCTGGGAACAGACCACCCCATTACCAACTAAAGCAGCTATTCTCAATCACGGTGCCGGGACCAGCACCTGGGAACCTGTAGAAATGCAAATTCTCAGGCCCCATCTGAGACCCGTGGAATCAAAAATTCTGGAGGCGGAGCCCAGTAATCTATGTTTTAACACAACCTTCCAGATGAGTCTGATGCACACTGCAATTTGAGAGCCACTAATTGAAAGTGTTTGGAGATGCTACCCAAGTGTGGTCTGCTGACCAGCAACACCAGTATCCCTGGGAAGCTTGGAAGGAGTGCAGAATGCTAGGCTCAGCCCAGAACCAGAGTCAGAATCTGCATTTTATCAAGATCCGCAGCGAGATTCATGTGTGCGGTTGGGAAGTACTGTCCAGCGCTGTCCAATAGTAATATATCTGAGCCGCATACATCATTTAAAATTCTCTAGTGGCCACGTTTAAAAAAGTAAGAACAGCGAAATTAAATTTGTAGTTTGTGTAACTCAATATCCAAAATATTATTTCAATAGAAAACCAACATAAAAAAATGTATTAATGAGATGTTTTACTTTTTTTGGAGGTGGGGTACTAAGTGTTCAAAATCTGATAGATGTTTTATATTTTACACATCTTGATTCAAACCAGCCACATGTCAAGTGCTCAGAAGCCCCATGTGGCTGATGGACACCACGTTAACCAGTGTGGGGAGGAGGGGAGAAAGGAAAAGAACCTCCAAATCCTTATACAAAGCCGCCATCTTTCTTACACTATTATGGCTTTCTAATTTTGTGCTGTCACACAATAAGCCAATCAAAATATGGTGGTTAAGACTGAGGGCTCGAGAGCCAGGCTCCCTGGTCTCTAACCTTAGCTTTATTGTTAATGCACATCTCTGGGAGGTCACTGAGGGAGCACTCAATAAATGTTAACTATTATTATGTCACGGTGATAACACTATGATGTCAATAGCATTATTCGTACGTACTAAGGCAAAATCTTAAAATATTAGCAAATAGAGTTCAACATTCCAAGTAGGGCTTCTCCTTGGAATGTGAGGATGTTTCTATAATGATATTTATTAATAAATACATCATATTAAGGTCAAAGGAAAAATAAAACATAAGGCCAATTTATTATATGCCACAAAAGGAATCCGAAAAAAAAAAAATGCAACACTCATTCTAGATAAACTCCTAGTAAAAGAGAAACAGATATTTCCTTAGCACAATAATGTATATTTTGAAACAAGAGTCAAAATGATATTTAGTGGTGAGACACTAGAATTATTCAAATTAAAAGTAGGAACAAGACGAAGATGTCCACTACTATCACTGACAAATTAAACATTTTTTTTTCAAATATTAGCTGATACAATAAAGCAAGGGGGGGGGAATAAGAGAAAATAGGGAGAAATTATTACTTGCAGACAGTACAATCACATGCCTAGAAAACCTTAGAAAATAAGCTGAAAAACCATTAGAAACGATAAGGAAATTCAATAAGTTGGCAGCTCATAAAGTTAATACATGAAAATCCCTATTTACAAACGATAAGCATTTAGAGAAAAGATCTCATTTATAATAGCAAGAAAATAAAAAATGTAATACTTGGGGGAAAATGAATAAGATATTGTGCAGGACCCTTATTGAATAAAACATTAAAGCTCTACTAGAGGAATAAAGAAAAAAAAATTCATTCAATTGAAAGATGAACTGTGCTCATTAAAACACTCAAAAGTATAAGAATATCAATGTCCCCTAATTTCAGTGTAACTTCAAATGAATTATCAGTAAGATCTTTGCACCAACCACGTGCCAGGTTCTGCTCTAGATGTTTGGGATATATCTAAAAAAAAAAAATCTGTTTGTGCTTAGTAGAGAGCTCAAAATAAGGTGTTCAGGATTTATAAATATTTGAACTGGTTCATGAATATATGTGAGTGTATGTGTGTCTTTTGTTTTATTTGGTTTGTTTTGCTTTGTCTTGTTTTGTTTTGTCATACCAGAGAAGGAACCATACGACACCCTAACAATAGTTACCTATGGGGAGAGGAATTGGGGTTCAGGTAGAACTATTTTCTTTTTGTACCTTTTTATACCATTTGACATTTTTTAATGTGGAAATATATTACTTTTAAAAAATGTCAACAGTAATTATCTGAGCAATGACTAAGACATTTTTAAATGTCTGCATTTAAAAATATTATTAAGTGTCATCACAAATAATAATGATCGATCATGCAGGCTGGGAGGGTGAAAGAGAGGAAGAAAAGGTCCTTTTTTGGTTAGTTCATATAAAGCCCAGGACACCGAGTCCTGCTGGGTTCTGGTGGGGACCAGTTAGGGGCAGGGCAGGCGCAGACAGACAAATGCAGACAGACATAGACAGACCCTTAACAGGCACGTTGGTGAATCTGGATCAAGGATGTACTTCCCCTCAGCCGCGCCCAGCCCAGCTAGCTCTTTCTAGGAGCATCTTTCTTGGCGTGTTTCCTCCTTCTGAACACGGAGAGATTGGATCGGATCTCTAGAGGCCGTGCAGCTCTGATATTCTAGGAATCTTCCTTCTTTTCATTCATTCTGCTGGTC
>NW_011888886.1:2531450-2536670 GCF_000151845.1 Pteropus vampyrus | reverse complement strand
ACTGAAAACAAACAAACAAATAAATAAAAAGTGGCAGTAATAATCCAGGACCACAGAATTTTAGAGGTGGAGGGGGCTTCAGTGAATAAGAAAGAGGTTAACGGACTCGTACTAGGGAAGAAAGTTGGAAGAAAGAAAGGTCTGGAAAGGTAAAATGCTGAGCAGCTGTCGTTTCTGCAGCAGGCCTAGGAACGATTCACGCTTCTTAAGCCAACATTGCTGCACCTCGCTGCACAGCCTCATGCCGTGTGGTTTGTCAGGGCTACTGAGAAAACTGAAGGTGACGGCCAGCCAGCCCAGGGCAGGGGGCTTCCACGGTATCTGTCAGACCCGCCTCCCCGTGGTGCACAGCGGCCCGAGAAAGGAGTTGCTATTTAGAAATCAAGCCACTTTTTCTTAGAGATTAATTTTTCACAGAACATGTCCTGGGTTTTGACAACACTTGACAGAGCAGGGTTTTACTCCCCTTCGTTCTTCCCTGAAAGCACAGAGATGATCACCGGCACCCCATTTTACAGATGAAAAAGCCAAAGGTTCGTTTTCTTTCTCAAAGACCGTGAGCTGCAAACTGCCTGGTGTCGAGGACTGGCCTCTACGTGGTTAGGCCAACGTCCCGCAGAGAGCGAGATGTTCCGAAGGAAGTCTTCGGCCACGGGAGGGGAACAGCGACCGCACGCAGAAATTCTAGTTCCCGGCCCATGTCACCCAACTGCAGGTTAGAAATCCTCAAAGTGTGGCCACTAGAACTCCTAATTATACATTTTCCGTAAAAATGCTTTAAAAAAGGCAGTAGCTGCCATATCGCCATTCCCCTGACAAGAAAAAAATAGCGCCTGTCCACAGGCCCTGAAAATCTGAAAGAAACCCTCTACAAAGGCAGTGAGGTCAAGGAGTCAAACCCTGGGTCATCTCGGTGTGTGTATGACCCGGCTCGTGAAGACTGTCTCCTCGTCTATCCCATCTGCATTTTTTAAAAATCATCTGTTAAACAACAGGTTCTTATCTTCACCGGAACAAAGGATCACTATTATTTAAAAACTACCTAATAAATCATGGCTAATCTATGTAACATAATATTACAGTGGAATAGTTAATGGTGAGATAGAAAGAACAAGACCCGAAGGGAAAAGCAAGTTAAGTAATATGTATAACATGATGTCACCTTTATTAATACATACATGCATGAATAATATGTGTAGGAAAATCAGTTTTCCTACACATATTATTCATGCATGTATGTATTAATAAAGGTGACATCATGTTATACATATTACTTATAACAACGGTGGTTATCTCTGGGTGGCGAAATTACGGATGATCTGTATTTTCTTTTCCATGCTTTTCTATGATCTATAAATATTTTCAAGGGTTTTGTACCGGATTTGGAATAATTTTTTTTTAAATGATTTGCAGACGCTAAAATATCCTCATATACTTTGGGTGGGAGTAAAAACAGGAACAGCTTCTCAGAGGCCAATGTGGACAGATGGATAACATGTGACATACAAATACACTTTGATCCAGCATTTCGACTTTAAATTATCCTACTTCTACTTGTGTACAAAGAAGTACAGGAAAGGATAGTCGTTTTAGAGTCTTCGTAATAGCAAAAGTCTACACGAAATTTAATGTCCATCAATAAGGAAATTTAAACAAATTAAGGCAACGTCTATTCAAGGTAATGCAGCTAGTACAAAGAACGTGCAGTCATGGAGTGACATGAAACTATCTCTAAGATATGTGATTAAGTGGCACAAGCAAGCTGCAGAACACATGCTATCATTCGTATAAAACTATTTTTAAGGCTATATTCACATTTACTTGTACAAGTACTGGCTGTCTCTGGGTCTCCTAGAAAATTATAATAACATTGCCTTGAAAGAGAAGAAATGAAGGAAGAAGAAAGAGGAAAACAATTTTCACTGGAGAACCTTCTTTTTGTACTTTAAACTTTTTACTATGTGCACACGTTACTACAAAAACAAATGCAAACAAAAAGCCTGGGGTTGGGGGGTGGATTGCATCGACTCTTTTTCTAAGTGTTCCAGCACCTTATGTACATTCGTCCTCTTCCTTTTGAAAAACGCTGCCTCCAGCAACAAAACTATGTAAGGACCCCGCAAGCTGCTGTTGACCAGGCGCCCTCACATGGACCCTCCCTGGCTCTTTCCAGTGACTTCTAGGACCAGGTTAGGACAAGTATGGGCTCAGCCAAAGCAAGAGCACTGTGTCCTCTGACAACAATGTCGAATTCTCACTTGTGTGTAGTAAATAAGAAATATTTTACCTTTCAGCAAAGGTATCGAGTTTCCCCAACTCATCGGAGAGGCCAACAAGGGAATCCAAGGTCCCCACCTAGAAAGATCATAAAGTTAGAGGCTCCTGTTTCATGGCAGAGACGTGTGGGTGCCTTTTCAGTGACAGACAGTGTGAAGAATTCTGTAACTTCCATCTTGAGTTAGTTGACCTTGGTCAACAGCCAAACTGGAAGCTGGGAAGAGCTCTTCAGGGAAACCTGAAGATTTGGGGTTGTTTATATGTGTGCCAACAAGACAGACTGTCACATTTGTCTTAGGAAGAGGGGACTACCGTGTCGTGGTCTGCCCTCAGCTCATTTTCCTCTTAGAATGGTGGTCTGCTAGTCATGGATTAATCCCCACAGCCGAGAAAGAGCTATACCAGAAAGCAAGTTAAAGAAGTTATTTCTAAAAGCCTTTCTCTTCCAAGAGAATCCAACCAACCCCTTTCCCTGCTCATCTCTGAGGTTACGAACGATGATCTTGCTGGGGTAGGGGGCTGCTTTTCCTCCCACCTCCACATTCGTGGAAGCCCTCTTCTTCTCTGATTACTTACAACGATCTGTGTGGGGATTATTACAGAGCACAAACTGTATTTCAAGGTTTATTCACAGAAGAAGGGAAACCATGTTGTCATGTTACCAACCACAAATCAGGCATTAAAAAGTAATGAAGAAATTATGAAGCCTGAGTATCTCTAGTAAGTGACGTTGCTGCTTTTCAAGCAACTTGATTTTAAGCAGCTTTGGGCAAAGGTCCTGTCTTTTTTATCTGTGTACCCTCCAGACTAGCTCAGTGCCTCACACAGAGTAAATGATGAGTGTGCTGAACTACTGTCACGGTGTCTGTCCCTGGACAGTGGCGGGTTTGAAAAATCAGCAAGATACGGATTCAGAACCCAGAGCTGCCACTTACTGGCTCTACATCCCTGGTCTTCTTTCTCAGACTGTCCCGATCTATAATGTGGGACTTGCAAAGATTCGAGGTGACGCGTTTAAAGTGCCAGCATGCGGCTCAAAAAATGCCAGTAAATGTAGCAGCATCACCAACAACTATGGCAGCGGAAGGTGTGGCTCTTTCGGCACAGGGGCAAACTGAGGTTTAGAAGAGGTTTACACTGCACTTTGCTAGAAGAGTCACCTCTGGGTGAATAGCTAGTGCTATTCCTCCATCATCCACAATGCCGCGCCTCCTTGGAAACCTACAATCTTAGGAAGCGCTGCTGAAAGTCCACTCTGGTGGGAGTAGAAGATTGTACCTCTCTCTCTCCTCTTTCGTGTTTGTTTCTTAACTTTGTTCTCCAATGCGAGAGCTCTTAAACACTCACGCGCGTCAAATCTCTTTCTGCCACCAGTTTTCACTAATCTCCTTCCTTCCTCTCGATCAGAACCAGAAGGATCTTGGATTTCCCGCCCTGCCCCCAGTGCAAGAGGACAATCAAGGCTGAAGCTCTCCAAGCCTGCATTTAAACTATATTGTTGGTCTTAGATGTTGAAGACAAAACAGGAAGCATCCAGGAGAAACTCACAAGAACCCTAGTGTGTAAGATGCTGTTCCCATTTTTTGAAGACACTGCTCCCCACATTCCTCTCTCCCTATTCATTCCATCCTGTGGCTCTAAGTCCATAGGTACCACAGTTAATTTGGGCTATGATGTGAAGTCCCATTCAGACCAGTGACTGCCCCCGTCCACACTCACTCCCAAGCTGCTTGTCAGTGATGCTGCCTTTGCTCTGTTCTTTTCTCCTTGGCTCCCCAGAAGACACCCTCCCACCCCACCCAATCCATCATCTCCCTCCTCCTCCCCAGGAACTTTACCTTGAAGTCAGGAATCGCGAATTTGGTGTTATAAGACAGGTTGGACTTGGAGGTGACTGTGTTCATCCTCTCCAGAGCTTGCAAATTTTCCTTATCGCCAGGGGCAGAAATTAACCAAAACTCTGACATGTTTCCAGTCTTCTTTTATCCAGTTACTGACCAGAACCGCAGCCACACACACAAACAGAAACAGGAGGAGAGAAGTGTCAAATATCTCTACTTCTTCACCACTCCCTTTCCTCGGAATTAATCCTCTTCGGGATCTGTCACTTTTCCTCGTTTCCCATTCTTTGTCCCTTTGACCTTCTAGTTCAGATTTCACAGTTCCAAGGACACCCATTTGCATGAAGCTGACCTCCAATACTCTTATCTCCACCCAGAAAGCCCTCAGGTCTTCACAAAGACTCCGGCAGGTCCTCCCCTGAGTGGTTCTGAGTGGTTTTCAGGAGGAGAGGGGGGGAGGGGACATGCTTCCTTTTCCTTCCACTCTCCCCTCTCCAGTGAAAGACCCACACCTGACCCGGCGGTACGCAGTGCGCTGGGCTTGGGCTCCTGCTGGAGCCATATTTCCCTCCCTTCCACCATGCATCTTCTGGGATGCAGGATGCAGTGGACGCAGGAATGAGACAAGGAGGCGTTCTCATGATAGGCTGCCTGGGGAAACCCCAGATCTTAACTTACCAGCCTTGAGGTGGGTGCTAGCTTTAAAAACAGACCTCAGAAGGACTCATCTTCTTATAAAATAAGAAGGGGGAAAAAAAGAGTGGTGGCGGGGGGAGGGATTACTATCGTCATTTTCCCGCAAGATTAGGTGTCCACTCTGCAGACGGGGTGACTTGTTGGCCAGGCAGGTAGTTTCTGTCCAGCGCCTGTGGCCTCTAAAGTTCATTAGTTCTGACCATTCAAACGTGTAGACACCCACACATTTCTCCCCTCGGCCCGTTTCTCCCTTCCCATTGCCTCCCCACAGCTCCCCGGCTAGAGAAAACAAAAACAAAAATAAAACAGACTAGCCACGGACCCGTCGCGGAAGCTTCTTTTTTTTTTTTGACACCCATCTCACTCCGCTCCAAGATAATCTCAGCTCCTAAGCCCGCGCACCCCG
>NW_011888886.1:2527887-2531400 GCF_000151845.1 Pteropus vampyrus | reverse complement strand
CCGGGCCGCCCGCTTCCCATCGTCCGCGCGCTGGGGGGCCCCGGGCCGGCCCGGAGGACAGCGGAAAGCCGACGCCGCCCCTCGGGTCTTGGCCAAGACCGCCAAACGCCTCCCCGCGAGCAGCCTGGGGCCGGGTCTCCGAGTGGGTCGCCGGCCCCACAGCGTCGCAGAGCAGGCGGGACATGAAGACCACCGAGAGGAGCGCGAGAGACCAAGCTCTCAGGACCCGGGCACTTAGCCCTCGGCTGCCGCCGCCTCGCGTGTCCCCACCCCCACCTCCACCCCCCAGGGACGGGGGACGGGGGTCCCAGGGCAAGAGAGACAGGACTGACCTGTGGGAAGCGACGCGGCAGCCTCACAGGTGTTGGAACGCACCTGAGCAGAGGAACAGACCTTCCTGTGGACGTGGGCGTGAACTTGCCTCGTTGCCCGGGAAACTCCCCACGGCGCGAGGCGCCCACCTCACCTTACTCGCTTCCAAATGACCCTGGATCTGGGAGGGACTTAAAACCTGCTGTCTAATACCGCGATGTGAGTTCAGGATCCGTGCTGTTTGAAACAAACCCCAGAAATTCACGTGCAAACGTTAAAGAAAAGAAAACTCTGAGAATTCATTTTCCCTGGAGTAAAGCAGGAAACGTTAGTGCCTCCTTCTCAGTGGACAATGTTTTCAGTGCTTTCTGGGAAAGATAAAAAAAAAAAAGTCTCAGAATTATTCCTTGAGAAGGTGTTAAAGAAGGTATGGTCCCTCCCCCTTATCGTATGAACCTAAGACCGGCAGCCTATTATTGTGAACACGCTCAGATCTTTGGAAAGAGTAAGGTGTAACCCCATACGCTGGGATGAGAAGGTGGCTTTTAAGGTCATAACCGAGCACAGTGCAGTCCTATTGTGGATTTGGGATTGGCAGTTTGAAACTCGCAGCATCTGTGCTCTGCCTCCTCCTTATTGGGACACTTGTGTGCATTAGTCAGTCCTTGCAACATCTTCCTAAGGGAGGGCACCTGAAACCCAGGGATGAGGAAACCCAGTGGGACAGGGAAGGTAAGTGGCAATTCCAGAGAAGGAGTGGCCCACTTGGACATTGATGTGGAGTCTCCAGTTGTGGGCTTTCCCCAGGAAGGCCATTCTTTCCAGCCGGGGCAAACAGAACCCTAGAGCGGAGAGCAGACCTCATTCACCGATGAGCGTAGGGATGCCCACAGAAGTTTCCAGAGCTGCTGGTGTCACAGGACTGGTTAATGGCAGAGCTGTGAGTGGAACTCCGGCCTCTGACCCAAGTCTTGTATCTGTCCCACTGCTCCCAGGGGGCCTGCAGGACTAGGTCGTGACCCTGAGAGGGAGCCCTAGGTTTCCATGTCAGTCAATGTTCTTCTAGCCTTCAGCGTTCAGAACTACTTTCTAGTCTTTCACATCTTAAACTTCTCATTAAATATTGGAATTCATAATTATTGATGACTACCGCTGTAGGGGTAACTTTTTTTTCAAATGCCTTTTTTTCTGCTTGTAAAGGTAATTCTATGCTCCTTATAAGGAATTTGGAAAACACAGAAGAGTATAAAGAAGTAAAAATATCACCTGTGTTTGCATAATCTGAAAATAACCACCATTAACATTCAAATTCTCTTTGTTACTTTTTAATGCATATTCATACAGTCATATGGACTTTTTGGCGTGAGCGAGATTGCAAATATCTTATACATAATGTTTGGCATCTGTTGATTGCTTTTTAAAGATCAAAAAATTTATCAAATCTATCTTATCAGTGAAGTTTAACCCAATGTCACCAGCAATTTACCACAGCTCAGAGCTTGAGTCAGAGGCATTTGATTTCAAAGGCAAATAAAGAGATCTTGTTGGACAACTTATATCTTCAAGGAAAGAGAGAGAGAGAAAGAGAGAGAGAGAGAGAGAGGGAGGGAGGGAGAAGGGAGAACCACACTCAATTGCCCAAGGGTTTTTTGACTTGCAATTGTCAAAGGCACCCACTTATGTACTTGTCAGTTTTGAGGTGGCTTGTGTTATTCTCTCAAGCTTCCCTATAAAGTGAGATCAGCCTTTAACACAGAGAATTAGGGAGAAATCAACCGAAAGTTGCGGAGCCTCATCCCTTGATACAAGGAGGATATCAAACAGCATTTCCATGCTCGAAGGACAGCGGTTCCCTCCCATGTATCAGCCCAAAGTAGCATTTATCAACCTATTTTCAACCCCCTCTACTTCCCCCACCCTCCTAAAGTCTCTAAAATCTGCAGCTAAATGGCTACAAGTTTATTCGCCTTGATCATTGCTTTTAAAATACCCCCAGGTTATGAAAAGTGCTTCATAGACACAGACTGAAAGAACCCGGGTCGTAAAGAATACCATCTCTTCCTGCAAATAAAGGCCAAGGAGGAAGTGCCGTCATCCTTGAATCATCTCCAGCTTATTGTGATTTTGGCCGTGGCTCGATAGGCCTGAGATGTCTCTGCAGTTGGCACTGGTTCCGCATCGAGCCAGCTGACATCTGTGCAAGATCGAACCGTCCGGTCAGGTTTGGGAACCAGAAGAACTGGGCCGGCCTAGCTGGTTTGTTGTTCTCCGGCCTCTCCCGAGAACGTCCTTTTGGATCTCTTTAACTATTTCTCCGTGGAAACAGCCCACAGAAGATGCTCCATCCAAATTAGCACAGACACGTCACTCCGCCTACACCTGGCTCAGGTGAATTTTTCTAGGCTTTGCCGAGAAGAACCCAGGGAAGTTTTTCTAGAGGGACAGCTCTCTAGAGGAGAAAAACATAAGCGGACTCGTCCCTCGAGAGTCACTTTGGTGTTGTAGAAACGGATTAGGCTTTGGAGATAGACCGTTGGATAAGCTGCTTCCTCTCGCCGAGCTGCAGATTGTTCGTCTGAAAAAATAAAGGAGAGCAATCGTGCCCATTTTCCAGGCTCATTCTGAAGACAAGAGCGACTGGCTGGGGAACCTAGGACAGGCTCTGGGACCCTTCACTTCTCACTCCCTCTCCTTTCTGAGATGGTCTTTAGGGTTTTTCACTGTGAGTGTGGCACGTTGTAATAACACCTCGCTATCACCAGCATCTTTCTTCGAGGGCCCGACGTACTTTCGTCTACGTTTTCTCATTCAGCCGATACCCATGCGATCTAAGGACAGCCATCGTGATGGCTTTCACTTTTTTGTTGGAGAAACAAAGTCCGGAAAATTCTCATGATTTATTCGCCCAGGTGGATACCACGAGGGAGAAGTCTCTTCTGTTTATTTCTTCATTTAAGAAGTGTTTGGTGCGTGTGTGTGTGTGTGTGTGTGTGTGTGTGTGTGTGTGTGTGTTTCAGTATCTGCAAGGTCGCGTGGGGTAGGCAAAAATAAATCAGAGTTTTCAGACTAGTGATACAGCAAAGCAATTATGCTACCCAGAAATCTGAGCCATCTCAACTCGCTGAGGTGTGACCGCGAAACACCCAGCAGGGTGTGATACAGGCATAAAAGGACAAAGCATTCGAGAAATGCCATGACCCT
>NW_011888886.1:2524153-2526467 GCF_000151845.1 Pteropus vampyrus | reverse complement strand
CAAGGAATTTCAGTGCTGGAGAGTGCCTGGGGAAGCTGAGTGAGAATTTTTTTTTGTTCCTCTTTAATCTATTCTGTTTTAGAAGTTTTACATGGTTCGTAAAGGCCATGAAGATGGAGCCCTGTGTATATAAGTATTGGGCATGTACGTGAAACACAAGTGACACGCATCATCCTTAAGTCATGTTTATAAGACTGAAAATTGGAGACAACCTACACGCCCAGCAAAAGGGAATTGGACAAATTAGTAATGGTGTGAACACACTCTGGTCATTTCTTCGGGTCTGTGTGCTCTTGTGAAGTTTCCCACGTACAGGCAAAAGTGTGATACAAAGTACGTGCTTTCCTTCTAGCAATCTGTCTCATGGCTGTTTAACTCTCAGCCCCAGCCAGAGGCACAGATAAGGTGGAGAGTGTTTCCTCCCCTCTAATGCCACTTGACTTCTGACGAGGAACCTAAGTCGAGCCCTTCATGCCGTCCAGTAATTTACTATAGTTTTTCTGATCAATTCCCTCTCCCAGACAACTATTTCAAACTTTCTTCTTTCTTTCTTGGTGCGTCCAGTTCCTCTTCGCTCATCTCCACCCTCAGCAGAGGACTTTGCTAATTCTCTGAGAAAACTAAAACAATCGAAAGAGAACTTCTGCAAGCTCACGTCACCGTACACGGAAAATTAACTTGTCATGGATTGTAAACCTAAACGAAAGGCCCGAAATTACATAATTATCAGAAGAAAACATTGAGGTTTTGTGATCTCGGGGTAGGAAAAATTTTCTTGGATATGACGCCAAAATCACAAGCAACAAAAGAAAAATAGGTAAATGGAATTTCCTCAAAAAAAAAAAAACAAAAAAACTTTTTGTGCTTCTAAGGACACCATTAAGAAAGTAGAGGGACAACCCAGAGAATAGGAGAAAATATTCGCAAAGCACATATCTGTTAAGGGACTCGTATCTAGAATTTATAAAGAATTCTGACAACTCGATAATAAAAAGAAAAATAACCCAATTAAAAATCGGCAATGGATCTAAACAGACATTCTCTAAAGAAGATATACAGATGGCAAGCAAGCGTATGAAAGGCGCTCAGCGTCATTAGTCATCAGAGCAACACAAATGGAAACAATGGGATGGCGCTTCACATCCACGAAAATGGCTAAGGATATACCGATAAGGATAGGTGAGTTGAAACACACACGGCCTGTGGGACTATGAAAAGGGTGGAGCCACTCTGGAAGGCAGTGTGGCAATTCCTTAAATGTTAAACAGCATGATCAGATGGCCCAGCAATTCCGCTCCTACTCATACACCAAAGGAATGAAAACTTACCTCCATGCAAAAACTTGGACATGAAGGTTAAACAGCGCTATTCATCCCAGCTCCAAAATGGAAACAACCGGAATGTCCATCGGCCGATACACGGATAAATAAAATGTGGCATAGCCATAAAATGGAATATTGTCTGGCAAAAGGAAGGAATGGGGCGCTGATATATGCTTCAACGTGGGTGGACCCTGAAAACATTACGCTAACTGAAAGAAGCCAATCACTGCAGGCCATACATTGTGCGATTCTCTTTATGTGAAATATCTAGAATAGACCAATCCATTGAGGTAGAAAGCAGATTAGTAGTAGCCTAGAGATGTAGGGAGAGCAGAGAATGGGGTGGGGAGAGTTGAAAGAAAATGAAAAGTGACTACTAATGGATGTGGAGTTCATTTGGGGGTGATAAAAACGTAAAATTTATTGTGGTGATGATTGTACAGCTGTGAATATACTAAAAACACAATGAGTGGTACTGTTTAATTGATGAATCGTATGGTACGTGAGGTTTATCTCAATAAAGCTGTTTAAAAAAAAAAAAGAAAGAAAGCTACCACAAATACCATCTACTAAAATAAATTTTAAAAATGTCAGCTCGAGTGTGACGTGCCTGTGAAACCTTTCCAGATTCTTGTTTGAATTCCCACCCCGGCATCTGCCATCACCCCCATCACAGCTTTCGGTGAGCGATGCTGTGATTCTGGGGTACCCGTCCGTCCCCGTCGCCAGACTGTGCATCACTCAGAGGGCGGGCATCACTTCTCTGTAGATGTGCTTCCTGAGCGAGCACGCCTCACGCGTCTCTGATTCACCCACACCGTACCCAGCACAGTGCCCGGTGCAGGGTAGTGTGCCAGGAAGTGTTTGTTTAGGAAGTGAATTCTCATACTTACCTTGGTAAATATTGTGGTATTGAATTCATATATCAATCAGGCGTTTAATTATTTGGTAAATATGTGTTATTCATTGTCATAAATAATATGTCCTTGGTG
>NW_011888886.1:2507600-2523182 GCF_000151845.1 Pteropus vampyrus | reverse complement strand
CTTCTCGGTCACCCATGCTTTTCCCCACCCTACTGTCCTCACTCTTCCGTCCCAGAGTCCTCTGCGTCTCCTCCCCAATCCCGAAGCCTCAGAGAGCCATCTTCCAAAACAAGTAAACTCGTCGTGGTCAGCTTTCCTTTGCTTCTTGACGGGGCCGTTGTACCCTGAGGACACCCATGGGAACAGCTGGTGCCAGGCCAGATGCCTCCGTGTCCGGGGAGAAGCCCTGCTTCTGAGGCTCCTGCCACCCAGCTGACCTGGTGGCATCTGCCCCCCTGGGAAGGGACGGAGAAAGCAGAGACTTGCGTCCTTGCTGATAGGTCCTCACAGGTGACAAGACCCATCAGGGAAAGACCTGTGCCTGCCTAGCTCACCGTGGAATCAAGTTAACCAACATAAGTACTTCCTGAATGAATGAACGAACGAATGAATGAATGAATGAATGAATGACGAATGAGCGAAATGGCATCATCCGGCCAACTTCCCCTCTCTCAGTGAAGACTCTGGCATCTGACTTTGCTGCAGTATTTCTCTCCGGCCCCAGAAGGGGTCGCTGGAGTGTCCCCACGGACGACATTCGCCCTGCTGCCGAGCTCCTGGATCTCCTCCGCTCCAAAGAGCCTCCCTCTCTTGTCTTTTCAGCTGCCCACTCCTGCGGCCACACCCTGCACCTTGTCATCACCTGAAACTGCTCCACCTTTGAAAGCTTAAATACCAAAATCCCACTCTCTAACCAGAGCCTGCCATCCTTCCCACTCCCCGTGCCTAACGCCCACTGCACCTCGGCTTGCTCGTAAACACACACGCGCACACGCGCACACGCGCACACGCGCCCCGCCCTGCTTTGTCCTGCTCTGCCGCCTCCCGATCTGGCTCGTTATCCCGCCGGGTCTGACCGTCTGAACATCCCGCTCATCAGCTCCTTTGATTCTCCCGTGCTGTGCTCCTTCCACAGATCGTCCCCACCTCGTGTCAGCAAAACCCTAACCTAGATCAGCCTCGTAATGTCTTCGCCACTGACACCTCGGCAGCTAAGCAGGGACAGAAAGGGTCCACAGGCGCTAACCGGCGCTGGCTTTGGCGCATGGCTCTGTTGTTCCAGAGGTCCCTTCCCTTCACTCACTGGCTCATTCACGCACTCAGCAAATGTGCATGGAGCACCCACCAGGGGCCAGGACTGGTCGAGGTGTGAGGTCCGAGTCGTCAATAAGACAGGCGAGGCTCCTGCTCTCAGGAGACCTACCTGCTGGTGGGAGAGACAGTGAGCGGACACAACCGTCAAGTTGCGTTAGCTCGTTTAGTATCGCTGTTCTGTCCCTTTCCTGCCCTTGGCCGTCCTCATTCTGTAGATGACCTTGGCTCCTGCTTCAGAAGGGACACCCTCGTTTCCCTGTGAATTCTTTCCCCTACATGTCCCTCACCCCCCCTGCTGCCCTTTGCCTTGGAGGGTGGGACTGGTTCCCCGGCAAGACCAGTGTCACCTCCTGGGCTCGCCACCGAAAGCGCTCACCTCCCCCTCAGTTATCACCTCGCTCTCCTGTATCTTCGCGAGCCGTTCTTCCCATCCATCCCGCAGCTTGCGGCAAGCCCAACTGCCTTCTATCCTAAAACCGTCTCCTTGGGTCCTAAGTCCCTAGTCACTACCCAATTCCTCCTTTTCCCTCCTAAACTTCTCAGAAAGGATGCCTCTGGCACAGTCTTTGTGTCCTTACTGCAACATACACATGCGTTCACTTGGCAGCAGAGGACCTACTGTGTGCTCATGTCTGTGCTCACTGCTGGAGTAACGACAGGGGCAGGGGCACGACAGGCAAGGCCACTGACCTCAGGAAGCTGACGTTCTGGTGTGGAAGGTAGGTCATATGCACGTGTGAGAGTTCACAACAAGTCACCCGAGAAGTGCCTCAGTGGTATGCGGGTTGTTTCGAGAGTAAGACAAGAAAGACCCTGTAGGCTAAAGAGAAACTTCTGCTCCTCCCCCTTAACTATCTGGAGGAATTTGAGGAAGAAGCCTTGCCCATTGTAAGAGATCGTGAGAGATCATCTTTTTCTACCTGTCTACAGGGCAGGGCAAACCACTAATTAGGAACATCTCTTCTTATCACCCTTTGAAGCCCTCAAGGCACCTGGCCTCATCCTTAGCTCAGGATGTCTTATACACCATGTTCCCTTTCTGTCTCTGAACCTCTCGTGTATGTGGGGTCTCTGACTCTTTTATGTATGTGGGGCTCCCACACACACACACAATTAAATTTGATTTTCTCTTGTTAACCTGTCTCTTGTCGATTTGGTTATTTGGCCAGCCCGAGGAACCAGAGGAGAGAAAGGATGTTTTCCCTTTCCCCACACAGGTAAACAGGTAATAAATATGAGAAATTCACTTTTTTCTTTCTTTTTTTTTTTTTTTTTTTACAGTTCTATGAAGAAAGGGGTGATGAGACCGAGAGCAACGAGGAAAATCCACTTTGAATAGGGTTCTCTCTGAAGAAGCGACAGGCTGGAAAGCTTAGAACGACGCGGATGCCGGAGGAGCAGAGGGCGGAGCGCGTGGGGCCGTGAGATCCAGAAGTGCCATGTCTGCTGGCAGGAAAGTGCGTGGCTCAGTCGGGAAAGGTGTGTGTAGGTGGGACATCCCCTCCTCAGGCCACCTGAATCTGGTTCTACCCTCACCGGCTTGGAGACATTTCTGTCTCACTTTTGAGCCCAGGGGACAGGTGCAGTCAGACTCAGCAGAGCCCCTTGTTTAACATCCTCTTCTGGAACCGCCCCTTCCTGGGACCTCCAGGGCTTCATACGCTCCCGCGATCATTTACTTCCTGGCTCCTTCCCACAAGTCCTTTCTCTGACCTCCCTCTATTTTTGGTATCCCCGAGACCTTTCTTGGCCACCTTTACACCAGAGGTTCATGACTTTTTTTAAGGTCACAGATCTCTTTGATTGCTGCTCTCTCTTCCTGGAAAAAAATAAGTGCACATTATACATACAGATGATTTTTTTTTTCATATAATAGGGAGGTTGCCAGCCCCCTACTGTCTCGAACTCCAGATTAAGAAGCCTCATCTATATATTTTCCCAGAGAGATATCACCCACTCTCACAGTACTATGTGCTCTCTGTAACTTTTAAAAATTGAGGTATAGTGGGGAGGGAGGGGTGAGTAAGCAGAGTGCATACTTTTTGTATGGTGTGAAGTAGGACTCGAGATTCATTTTTTTCCCATACGGACATCCACTAATTCCAGCATCGTATTTGTTGAAAAGAATTTCCTTTCATCAATGTATTGTTTTGGTGCCTTTGTTGAAAATCAGATGATGACATTAATTGGAGTCTATTTCTGGGCTTTTTATTCTCTTCCATGATCTGTGTGTTGAATTGCACCATCTTGATTACTGCAGCTTTATAATAGATCTTGAAATCAGGTAGTATAAGTCCTGTAACTTTGTTTTTTTTCTCCTCAAAAACACTTTGCACTTCTACATTTTAGGATCAGTTTGTCACTGTCTACCAAAAAATAAAAATAAACAATAAAAAAAGCATGCTGGGATTTTTATTGGTATGACATGGACTCTAATGTGGTAAGAATGGCATCTTAAGAATAAATCTCATCTTGAGTTATTTAGTTACTTCCCCATCTCCCCTCAAAAAACAAAAAAACAAAAAAAACAAAAAAAACAAAAACTCTGCTCTTACACTATCTGCTACCTTGTCCGACTCTGAAACCGGGAGGCATCCTTAACTTCGCTTTCTTCCTTAGCCCTAATGACAATCATCAAGGCCGGCTGGTTTCGCCCCCCTAAATATTTCCTGGATCCAGTCTCACCTCTTTGTTCCTACTAGTACTATGCTAAAGCAGGCCTCCCTTTTCACTTACCTAGATAATTGCAATCACTGCTTACCTAGCTGGACCCCTCAAATCTAGCTGCAAACGAGCCTCGGAGACTGCTCATGTGGATCTGACCCTGCCCCTCTGGCTGGAAGTCCATTAGCTCCAGGACGAAGTCTAATTGCCTTAACTTGAACTGTACTATGTTCATGATCTGGCCCTTTTCTACCTTTTCAGCTGCATTTTCTGATATTCCCTGTACCTTTTTCTTTCTGGATGCAGAAGAGGAAGTCAGAGAGACACACTCCGGCTGGCCTGAAAGAAGGCAAGCATCCTCTGGGGGGCCACATGGGAAGGACCTCGGAACAAAACAGCCCCTGAGAGCTGAGAGTGGCCCCAGCTGATAGCCGACAGGAAAACAAGGGATGTCTTTTTTACAGGTGCAGAAGACTGAGTTCTGCAGACAACAAATGAGCCTGGAAGCTGATTTTCCCCTTCAGAGCCTTCACACCAGAACTCGGCCTGGCTGACAGCTTTGTTTCCACTTCATTGTACCCTGAGCCAGAGAACCCAGCCGTGGCCTGCCAGACTTCTGACCTACAGAACTATGAGTCAATATTTATCTTGTCTATGGTAAGGCGCTATACGGCAATAGAAAACGAATCCAGCTGTTAATGGTGTTTTGAAGGGTGGAAAATTCCTCCACAGGTTATAGGCAAACCTCAGCAATGATCAAGGGAAACAGAGAGATGGATGGGCTTTGTGTGCTGGGCTGGGGAGGGCTTGGCTAGCCATCAGGCATTTCAGTCCTCCAGGGAAATTCAGATACAGCAGACAGACATGTCTGACGGGCAAGAAGACCACGAGATCAGCAAGGGCCTGCAGGACAGAAGCGTAATTTTTGGTGATCCCTTAGAGTAGCATCTTCCTCTTTCATTCATTCAACAACTACTTATGTTCCTTTTATTCTCAGCGTTGCCTGTAATTCCATACATAGTGGTCAGATGGATAAGGTCCCTGTTCTCACGGGGCTTAGATTCTGGCGAGCATGCAAGAATCAGAGTATAAAAAAGCTGATGTGCCAAAGAGTGAAGCCATTTCAGGTAATGAACACAATAAAGACATAGTAGCACATGGATGTGATCAAGGCTGCTGGGGTGGGGTAGGGGCCTCCATGGGTCGTCAGAGAAGGCATCCTAAAGGGGGTGACATTTCAGCTGAGATCTGGATGGTACAAAGTAGCCAGCCATAAAAAAACTGAGGCCAGAGCATTCTGGGCAGAGAGAACAGCAAGCACAAAGACCCTGAGGCCAGAAAAGCAAGAAAAGCAGTGTGGCTGGAGTTGAGCACTCTCAGATAAGGTCAGAGAGATAGGCTGAAGACTGGTTGTGTAGGCTGCAGTCAGCATCAGGAAGGAGTCGGGATTTAAATGTGAGTGGCCGGATACTAAGCAGGGGAGTGATACCATCTAGTGCACTTTTTTATTTTTATTTTTTAGTGCACTACATTTAAGATTGTGCTGGGGGCTGAAGGGGAGAACTGGCTGCAGCAAGGGAAGAATAAAAGCTGGGAGACCAACCCACAGGCTCTTCAGATAGCCAGGCACTAGGTGGCGGTAGTTCGGACCAGAGGGTGGCCGTGGCAATGGAGACATCTAGAAAACCTTCTTTGAGATAAAGCAGATAAGACTTTCTGGGGGATTCGATTTGCAGGGTGAACAACTTGGTGGATGATGATCCCATTTATGGAAGTGGGGAAGGCCAGGGATGAGGGGAATGAAAGGTTCTGGTTTTCTAGGTGAAGGTGGGAAATCTATCCACAGCCTATCATAATGCTTCGTGGAGAGAAAATGAGGTAGCCAATTCTAGAAGGAACAGAGAAGCTCCGTAGGCCTGGCGAGCAGGGCCACTGGAAGACTGACTGCTGCAGGGTGGGGGGCACTGCCTGGTCCGTGTGTAGCGCTGGCCAACTTGGGCGGGGCTCATTTCCAAGACCCACAATCCAGGCGGTTGATCCTAACATTATTCAGGCCCCAACCCCTTTAGGAATCTGATGACAACTGTCTGTTCCATAGGAAAATGTCATGTATAGATATTTTGCATCAGCCGTGGAGGTTTTAGAACTCCCTGAAGCCCACCCATGAGGTCCTGGCCCATGGCCCCCAGGTCAGTATGCTCAACTGGGAGGATCTACAACAGAATCATCCAGGAGAAAGGCATCAAGAGAATTCACACAGGCCGGAGGCCTGGGACGCGTGTGGCGTGGACATTGGTTATCTTCGCCTGCCCAGCATTTGAACCCTCCTCTGAGGTTTGTAGAACGAGGCTTGGTACAGAAGCCGAGCGCATCAGGCCTCTCCTCTCAGCCTCCCGTGGAGTTTGGGTACGGGCCAGTGACCTGGGTTTGACCTTTCAGATCTAGAACAGGTGCTCAGATGGGAGTAAGTCAGGTGAAGAAGAAAAAAGCAGAGCGCCCTGTCCCCTCGGAGGCGGCTGCAACGGCAGCAGGAATGTCCAGTTTGCAGGGGCAACAAACTGTGGAGTCTGGGGTTAGTGGGTCCTCACAGGGTAGATTTAGACGGGGTCCAGCCTCCCTATACCTGCTTGGTTTCTGAGCTGGCTTCCTCGCTTCCCTGAGGATTCTGTGAGCCTCTCAACAGCCTTTCTGCAAATGCCTTTTCCTTTTAGATGACCAGCGTCTGTGACTGCTGTTGGCAACGAAGAACCCTGGAAGATACGGGATATAAATAACCACAGGGAAAGGGCAAAGGGGATGGAGGGAAGCAGGTGGAAGAGGAAGGGGCGGCGGCGGGGGAGTAGGAGAAAGTGACCTGCGGTCACACGGATGGGATTTGCACCCTGCCTCTCTCAAGCAACCTGGGGCAGATTTGTTTTTCTTTCTAAACTTTCAAACCTATAGAAAAGTTAAGAAAATAGTATTTTCAACAACTCACATATCACTTACACAGATTGAACAATCATTAGACATCTTAGGGCAAGTTTCTTTTTTGTGAACCTAAGTCTTGTTTTTCTCTTTTTTCTCATCTGCAATGTTGAAAAATTAATACTGCCTTCCTTGTAAGGTTTTGGCGAATATTTAAAAAGATAACTTGTATAAAAAATTTAATTCAAAATGCCTACTGTGCATACAATGAACTATGGTGATTTGATTATTGTTAATTCTCTCAATATACATTTATGGAACATCTATGTGGGGTGAGATTTTGGAGGCATCAGAGATCAGATGTTGTATCTTGCAGTTTGGGAATCTCTGGGGACATGAATAAGTAAATAAATCATTACAGTATAAGACAATAATATTCAACCTTGAATAATGTTCAAACACGTAAGTGGGAAAAAAAATCTTGGACTTTCAATGTTGACTTAACTCTCAAAATTTTTTATTTAAAAGCAATTTTAGATGTATAAAGAAGTTATAAATATTGAGAGTTCTCATATGCATTTCACCCTCCTCCCTCTATTTGTACTATTTTACGTAACCATGGTATATTTATCAAAACTAAGAAATAAACATTGGCATAATATTTTAACTAAACTACAGATCTTATTCAGATTTTACCAATTTTTCCGCAAATGTTCTCTATCTCTTCCAGGACCCAGTCGCGGACACCATGTTGAAATTAGGTCTTAATTCTTTTTAGTGTTTTACTTAAAGACGTACAAACGTAAACCTAGCTATAAATTTATCATGCTTTTAGCTCTTGCATTACTATACATCAAAACAAATTTATACATTAATTTCGAGCAAAACTTTAGAACTTCAAACCAATATAATTCAAATTAATTTAATACGATTGATATTGTTTTGATGAATATCAGTTGCTACTTTGCTAAATGAACACATAGCACTGTTATAGTGTGGGTCCCAGGTCTGGCCATGATCCAGGCTTGCGGCTAGGAATAGGACCCGGATTTAAAATGTTACATTAGAGTAGTACAGCACCTGGGCCTAACACACGTAAGCATGATGCAGCTTATTGTATCACATATGTGTGGCAGAATGCCACTATTGTTTTCTGATATATATAAATCCCATGCTCCTGGCAATAAAGTTGGTGCCTGTCATTTCATTCTCATGTCGGCCCCTCGTGCCTTCTTCCGATTGGGCGCCTCACCGCAGAAACCTTCCCTTCTCAATCAGCTGGGTGCTGACATATGGCATGAGTCCTTTTGCCTTCTCTATCCTTACACGATCAAGTTGATTTACTTTTTCCCATCACCGTCTTCTATTTGATCAATTGCAAAACCTCTTTCACACAGCAGGCCATGACGTCGTTGGACTTTCACTTGGGTCACACTTGTCCTTCTCGTATTTCTTCATACCATCCCCCTCTCCTTCTAATCGCTGAGGGGAGACGTTGGAAGTAGTGGCACATGGGTGGCACCGGTGGGTGAACTGTAAAATGCAAACTTGGTGCTCATACAGAACGGTAGTGCTTTTCAGAAGATGGCCAACTGGATAACCAGATACGCTTATGTCAATTGTTAAAAAGATCGTCATTGAAATAGGAAAAACCCTAAAGGTTTTTTTATGAATACAACTGGAAGCCCCAGTTTAAGGTACACTGCAGAGATTATATGCAATGTATGATGAGAACTTCATCCTAGAGATGAAGAAGAATGAACGGGAATTACCAAGGTACGCAGAGGGCGGGGGTTAAAAGAAGAGCAGGTGCAGAGGTGCCACCATGGAGAGAGAGGGGCTGGGATTTTTTAAGCTTCGAGAGTCTAGGGAATGAGGGGCAGAGGATGGGAGAGAAGCGGGGGGCGGCCTCAGCTACTGTGACTGGGAAAGTCAGAAGGAGCCAACAAATGTGTTCAGATGTGTTCTTTTAGGTTTTGAGAGAACTACAGTTTTGAGTTGGAGTGTGACCTGATCAGATCTGCCCATTAGAGAGATGACTTTGTTCCTTGGGGGAGATAGATTCGAGGCAGAAAAACCAAACGAAAAGGATGGCAATGGGCCAGGTAGGAGAGGATGAGGGTTTGAGCGCTTATGGCAGTGGGAACATAGCGAAGGAATCTGGCATCTGACAGGTAGAATCAGAAGGATTTGGAGATGGATTGGCCATGGAAGTAAAGAGCTGAGAGAGGAATTTTGAACGTTACTTGAAGATTCCAGGAATGGCAACTAATAATGGAACACTTCAGGTTGTTTGGAATCTACAACGGAACTGGGTTTTTTGTTTGTTTGGTTTTGTTTTTTTGTTCTTTGTTTTTGGTTAAACAATTTTTTAATGTTTTGGTTACTGGGAGAAAATAATACTATCTGATGCTTACATAGTGCTTACTCTATCAGGCACCTTTCTATGTCCTTCATGTGTACTGTATTTTATTGAATCTAAAAGTCCATTAACTCTAAGATGCACCATTACCTCCTGTACCACTAGAGGGGAAAAATACTGTCAATTAAACATGCATGGTACACAAGCCCCATCCCAATTTCAAGGATGTTAAAAATAGATGTCCTGGACTCAGTGATTTATGGCATGTGCTCATTTATCTTTACATTTATCTTTACAGCCCTTCAAAGGGTGTTTGGCAAGTGAGGAACCAGAGGCAAAGAAAGATTAACTTCCCTTGCTCTATCCAGGTGTGATCAGGGTGGCTAGGATGTGGACCTAGGCAGTATGCCCCTGGAGCCTGCGCTCTTGGTTCCAAGCTTAGTCATCTAACACAGCACTACATCCCACGGACTGAATGCTTGTGAGCCTAGAAACACTGGAGAGACTGCACCGTCCTCAGTGGAAAGCAACCCTGGAGTACAGTAGGTCAAGCCCCCAGGCCATGACTATGTGATGGGAGCCATTCTGGCTCCGAGGACCAAGAACAGCTTGCTTTATCTCACAGGATACACTGTGTTCCCTCGCATGTGGTTTCTGACTCTAAGCTATGACATTTCTTGTAAGAGAGACAAGATTTATAAATGGACTTGTTTGAAAAAATAATCACCTGGCACAGAGCTACGCTGTTTTCAATATTACCAAAGGCCAAAATGTATGGACCAAAGAATTAGGACTTTGGGTCAGGATGAGGAGTGATAATTAATTGATTCATTTTTACTAAGAAATATTAACCGAAAGTGTGCTATTTACCAATAAAGATATAATTGCCATAGAGGTATTTACACAGTACAGTGAAAGCATAGAATGAGAAAAAATACTCAAAAGGCGAGTTTTGAGGAGCTGGTGGAATCTGGATATAAGAAGGGGAGTCCAGGTTAGCATAGGCTAAGATTCAAAACCAGAATAACGAAACTAATGCTAATGATACAGAAGACAAATCTAACGGCCAGTGGGAAACAGGGTTGAATAAAAGTGAAATGGTCTAGGGCCCTTAATGATCAAGGTTAGGGGTAGGATATATCATATATCCTATTTCTAATACATAACACGAGTGACAGATAATATTGTGCTTTACAGGCAATGGGTTTTTCAATATTCTCAAAAATAATAAAAGGAGTATTTTTGCATAAAATTATTAAAGGTTTCTTGAAAGTCAGCCTGCATTATTTTGGAAAACAAGCATATTCCATTTTTACGACTTGCTTAAAAGGCCTATTATCCCTCTGAAGCCCATGATCTTTCTACCGTGCCACACTGCCTCCCCAAGGAGGATGATCTTTCTACCGTGCCACACTGCCTCCCCAAGGAGGATGATCTTTCTACCGTGCCACACTGCCTCCCCAAGGAGGATGGCAGTCCTGCATGTTTCCTCCAAGTACGTCTCAGGAAGAAGGTAGAATTTGGACTGGGACTTTAAGGACAGGTGAAATAGAAACAAAATTGTTTAACCCAGAGGTCCTCAACCTGCCATTAGCTGATATAGCACGTGCTCAAAACGACCCTTCTGTTACACCATGAGTACTATGTTCCAATTTCAAAAAGGCCCATTTGATTGCCGTTAACCTACCCTTTCCCTTCATTTTTGTCGAAGCCAAGAATTCTCAAGTCCTCAGATCTGGGCAACAGTAAAAGCGGTTCACTAAGAAACTGGAAGATGAACAGAGTCTGTGAAACGATGCGTACGTGAGGGTCTGTGTCTGTCGTTGCTGTCACACGCCCGTCTCAAAAAAACCAGATTCGAATCCACTCCTTCCCTGATCTCCACTCCTTTTGCTATTTTCTTTTTTTAAGTATGCTTTTTCATGTATAACCCTCCTTAGTTGACGAATGTCAAACAAATCCAGACCAAAATAATTCTTAACACACCAATTTTAAAGAGCATTTATTTGTAATGTAATGTTGCAGAACACTGGAGAGAAAAGAATCTCTTCCATTCTGAATTCGCACACCGGCCGCCTTCGCTGGCTGGGTCCCCTCTGCCGAGCCCGCAAGGCCTCGGGTCAGCCCAGCTCGCCGGGGGCCGCGACACTTCATCCTGAGCAGAGACGCTTAAGGGCTTCCTGCCGCTGGGGACACTGAGCAGAGGGAGAGCGACTCCTGCCCCTCCCCGTATCGGGGTCGCCACCAGCCCTGCAACCAAGCCAGAGGATCATCCTCCACCGACCGGGTCGCCCCCTCTCCTTTATCCCGCTACTTTCTCTTCCGGGCCCCGGGCGTTCTGGGACCCGGAAGTGCGTCATCAGCCTGCGCCGGCGCCGCGCGCCGCGGAGCGCTGGGAGCTGATGCTCGCGTGCACCGCGAGGAGAGGCACCCGCACCGGAACGGGGGTCACCGGCCCCGCCGCGCCACCATGCAGGTCTCCAGCCTCAACGAGGTGAAGATTTACAGTCTCAGCTGCGGCAAGTCTCTTCCCGAGGTGAGTCACTCCGCGGTTTTCGCGGGGCAGCCGCCCCTCTCCTCGGCTGTGTCCGTGGCCTGTTTAGCTAGGACCGGATCTACCCCCGACTCGGGGAGGTCTGGGTGCTGGTAGAGGAGGACACTGTTGTCACCGCGCCAGTGGCTGGGTCGAGGGGTGATCAGGGTCGATGAGCTTTGCTTGAACTTTTGTGAAGTTCTCTAAGGCCGAGGACGCGTCCCTTTGGATTTCTATGTATGTTCACAGACCTTGCCACACCGAGGAGGAAAACCTGGACAGATTGGTTCCCAGACATATCTCCTTCGTTTTAATGCCGGTCCATCAGCTGTTCGTTGAGTACCTATTATATGCCAAGTGCTAGATATACAGTAGTGAGAAAGGGAAATGCAGACTTTGCATCTGCAGAATTTATGGTGTAGATGGCACTATTTTTGAAACTTGCTGAACTTAACTTGATTTCGTTGAGTCTTAGGACATCAGAGTTGGAAGGAGCTGGGAAAATCAGTGATTCTTAATCTTCTCGTGTTTAAAATATGCAACAGATCCGATGAGGGGAAGGCTGACTTATCCAGCGTCACGCACTTAGGTTCTGCAGTTTGGTTTTTATTTCTTATAACTGGAGGTCAAGTCTCCGTTCGCGCTTATAGTGAGAGGAAGCTTTTTTCCGAAGCTCATTTCCATTTTGAGATTACTTGTTAGATGGCGGTTTTAAAACTTGCCACCTTATAGCATGCTGCTGTTGGTCTGAGCCCTGCTCTTGGAGATCAGGATGAATATGAATATAGCTCTTTTCCATGTGTCTATCCCTGACAGATTTGGAGCCAATGATTAGATTCTTTCTCAAGAATTCAAGGTTAAGTAACTCCTTGTCCTTCACCTGTTCTTCACATGTGCTCTTTCTCATTTTGTTCATTCTGCACATTCGTTGAGAAGTGACCGTGTGCAGGGCAGCTCTGCTCTGAGTGTTGGGATACATGGTGAACATGCCAGATACCTTTCTCTGTTGGAAAAAGGTTAATAAGTGAGCAAATAAGAAAACTTCAGATAATAAGTGCTTTGAGTGATGAGTGCCTGGAAGAGAGCTGTTGCGGATGCAGTGTTTTGGATAAAGCCTTCAGGGAAGGCCTCTTGACAAGAGGTGACATATGGGCAGAAACTTGGGTGACGGAAAAGAGCCAGTCGTGTGAAGGTAACGGGAAGACTTTTCAGTGCTGAATGGAAAGCTTAAACGTCTCACCGTGGGAATATGCTTGCAAGCTGGAGAAACAGACGAGGCACAGGTGTGATTGTGGTATGCTGAGTGAGGGGGGCGGGGCAGGTGAGGCTGGAGAGCCCAGCCTCGTAAGCCCAGGTAAGAAGTTAGGGTTTTCTTCTTAGTGCTGTTGGAAGTTATTGTTGGATTTTAAACTAGGCTGCTGTGTGGCAAATTACTGTAGCTGGGGAGGGTGACTGGGGGAGGGGACGGGGTATGAGGGGGATGAGTCAGGCCAGCTGAGAGACTTCAGCGGCTTGGGCTAGAATAGAAGCAAAGGAGATGCTAAGACACGGTGGGATTCGGGAGGTGTTTTGGAGGTGGGCCGATGGGACTTGCTAATGGGTCGTATGGTGGTGAGGAGAAGTTAAGGTGAAGAAAAGGAAGGAATTGAGAGAATCCTTGGGTTTTGGATCTGAACAACTGGGTCCAATGGTGGGGAGAGGGAAGGTAGCAAAAAAGATCAAAAGTTGAAAAATTCTCGAAGATATGTTAACAGTGGGGTTAGGATTACAGAATATTTCAGTTTCTAGGTTGTACATTCCTATAAGGTTTAAAAATTTTTTTTAATGCGAGCATATGTTATTTTTGCCAACAAAAAAACAATTCAAGTAAATACATTTTAAAATAAAGTCTCTTCATTTTCTTTAGTGGCTTTCTGACCGGAAGAAGAGAGCACTACAGAAGAAAGATGTCGGTGAGTGTTATTTTTTTCCCACTTTGGCTACATTCATGATCCATGTTATAAAGCTTTCACTCATATATTGTTACCATATTTAGGTGAAGTTTCACACAAATGCAGTGGAAAATAAACTTTTTGTCCGTTTTCTTCTTAAGAAATCTTAAGGTCGATATGTTTCTAGTGGGTGTGGGATTTGGCTTTACCTACTTACAACCTAACAAGTCGGCCTGTTACTGTTTCATGGGTAATAGCAAGAGATGTAAGACTCCTGGGTCGGAGACCAGGACGCTCAGGCGGCACAGCAGCTGGTCTGAGCCACGGCAGCGTCTCTCTGTCAGTTCCCCTTGCGCTTAAGTGCCACGGGCATGCTCAGCGTGACCCACATGGATGCTGTGCATGCAGCGGGTTTGTGTCACGGCTGAGGAACACCTGGGAAGTCCATGCTGTAATAGCGGGCCGGAAGCGAGCCTGCCCCTTGTCCAGAGGAGACACGGCACCTCACCTGGCATAGAGAAATGGTCAGGTAAAGGAGTGGCCAGGACCCTGCAGTCCTGCCATACCCAGCAAGATGTGTAGCAGTGCTGAGACCCAAGGAGGACTGTCTCCTAATAGTTTCACAAGTGCTTCGCCCTCCAGCATATTGAAGTCTTTTCATTTGTTAAATCTGTTTGTCAGTCTTGAGATACAGAGACAATGAACATTTTCTTTCTGAATGAAGTAATTTTATGTACAGGACATATGAGCATGAACAATAAAAGATTATTGCAGAAGATTTTTTATTCTTTAAGTTATGGCAGCAGAGAAGATAAGGATATAAGATCAGTTTTTAATTTCAATTATTTTAGACAAATTTTCGTTACATTTTCTCCATTTTAACTTGTCATATATGAAAGATGACTTATCTTCTCATATATTTTATTTAAGTTATTCTCTAAAAATCAAAGACCGAAGATATTGAAGGAGTTTCTGCATAAGCGATAAATAACCCAAGGCAGGCATCTTAGAAGAGTAGGCTTTATTCTTACTGAAGTTAGAAAATTAAAGTTTAAATCAAAGGAAAACAAAAAATTGCTGATTTAGTATTGTTTACGGATTCTGTCTTCTTCGGATTCTGCCATTCTACTCCGGTACTCTAGAGCGTAAGAAAACAGATTCAGATTATTTAGAGGAAAAAATAGTTCACCGACTATTTCTCCCAGCCCATCTCAGAACTATTATGTGTCTTCCAGACTGAGTGGGCCCCTTCTGCTCATTTGATCCAAATCTTGTGTTTGTGTTTAATAATCAAGGCAATAATGTGCCATAGAGTCATGAACAGCTCTCATAATAGGCACATTGTTGTGACGGCAGCCAGCAAGAATTCCACACTTTTCTTGTGGGAAGAAACCAGTTTTTGTGAGAGTCTGAGTTAGAGTTTTGACCCAGAAAGATCTCGAAGTCTTCCTCCAGCCTGGACCCTCATAACTGCAGATCTGCAGAGGCAGCCTGGTGGCCGTTTCTTATATATACTTAAGATTTTGAAGGTTTAAACTTGTTATTATTCAGGATAAAAAAAATGGTAAGATATGTGTTTTAGCCATGATTGAGTAATGAAGCAGTTTAGTGTTTATTCTGTTCCCTCTTTATCCACGTCTTAAAACTGGACGTTTGATGCACTATTGTGGACTTTTTTTTTTTCTTTTCAATTAATGATGGTACTTTTTCCTTTCGGAAAGGTAAAAATAAGATACTTGGCTTAGAAAAATAATGTCCTAAGAAAAAAAACCTGTGTGTAGTGGATAGGGCTGTGCTGGTGTGCCTTCCCAAGGCTTGATTGGGAATTGTGACCTGTTTCTAGTGACAGCTCTGCATGCTCTGTCTTCCTGTCATACGGAATTAGCACATCATAATTAAACCAGCTATTTATTTTTTCTCTTTGTAGATGTCCGTAGGAGAATTGAACTTATTCAGGATTTTGAAATGCCTACTGTTTGTACCACTATTAAGGTGTCAAAAGATGGACAATATATTTTAGCAACCGGTAAGCATCTTTTTGGTGATGATTT
>NW_011888886.1:2505555-2507550 GCF_000151845.1 Pteropus vampyrus | reverse complement strand
CTCCGGTACTCTAGAGCGTAAGAAAACAGATTCAGATTATTTAGAGGAAAAAATAGTTCACCGACTATTTCTCCCAGCCCATCTCAGAACTATTATGTGTCTTCCAGACTGAGTGGGCCCCTTCTGCTCATTTGATCCAAATCTTGTGTTTGTGTTTAATAATCAAGGCAATAATGTGCCATAGAGTCATGAACAGCTCTCATAATAGGCACATTGTTGTGACGGCAGCCAGCAAGAATTCCACACTTTTCTTGTGGGAAGAAACCAGTTTTTGTGAGAGTCTGAGTTAGAGTTTTGACCCAGAAAGATCTCGAAGTCTTCCTCCAGCCTGGACCCTCATAACTGCAGATCTGCAGAGGCAGCCTGGTGGCCGTTTCTTATATATACTTAAGATTTTGAAGGTTTAAACTTGTTATTATTCAGGATAAAAAAAATGGTAAGATATGTGTTTTAGCCATGATTGAGTAATGAAGCAGTTTAGTGTTTATTCTGTTCCCTCTTTATCCACGTCTTAAAACTGGACGTTTGATGCACTATTGTGGACTTTTTTTTTTTCTTTTCAATTAATGATGGTAGTTTTTCCTTTCGGAAAGGTAAAAATAAGATACTTGGCTTAGAAAAATAATGTCCTAAGAAAAAAAACCTGTGTGTAGTGGATAGGGCTGTGCTGGTGTGCCTTCCCAAGGCTTGATTGGGAATTGTGACCTGTTTCTAGTGACAGCTCTGCATGCTCTGTCTTCCTGTCATACGGAATTAGCACATCATAATTAAACCAGCTATTTATTTTTTCTCTTTGTAGATGTCCGTAGGAGAATTGAACTTATTCAGGATTTTGAAATGCCTACTGTTTGTACCACTATTAAGGTGTCAAAAGATGGACAATATATTTTAGCAACCGGTAAGCATCTTTTTGGTGATGATTTGTATATATTTCATAGCAGGATATGCTGTGGTGGGGAAGGTCACTTTTTGAAATTACCCTAACATTTTATTATAAAAAGATTTCAAACATACAGAAATATTGAAAAAATTGTACAGCGACCATCCATGTACCCACTACCTAGATTCTCCAATAGTGTGCTGTATTCACTTTACCACATATCTGTCTGTTCATCTCTCTGCCCATCCATCAGTCCATCCTGGTTTTGAATGTATTTCAGAGCAACTTACAGATATCAGTATACTCCACCCCTAAATGCCTCAGCGTGTAAATCATTAACTAGAGTTCAGTACTTATTTATGTTTTTTTTTAAAGGAAAATTTACATATAGTGAAATGCACATATTTAAACTTTACTATTTGATGCGTTTTGACAAGTGCATACACCTGGCTAGCCCAAACCCTTATCGAGATATGGAATAGTCTTTGTACCCAGAAACTTCCTTCATGCCCCTCATGGTCGATCCTGCTCCCACCCATGCATGGGCTGCCACTGCTCTGACTTTTTCTTTTTTTGCTGTAGACAAGTTTAGCCTGTTTTAGAACTTTATGTAAATGCCATCATATGCTATGCATTCTTTCTGTGTAAGACTTATTTCCCCTAGGGTTCGTATTTGAGACTCGCACATTATTAGGTGTGTCAGTGTTTTCTTCTTAATTACCAAATAGTATTTCCTTGTCGGAATGCACAGTTAATTTATCCACTCTCCCTTTGGTGGACACCTGGCCTATTTTCACTTTTTGGCTGTTATTGCTAAAGCGCTACGTACAAGTCTATTTCGAGGACATCGCTAGGAAATAGGGTCGGGGCGTGTGGTGTTTAGTTTGATGAGAAGCTGCCAGACATTTTTCCACAGTGGCCAGATCATGTTACACTCCTACCAACAATGAATGAGAGTTTCAAGAAAGGTCACTTTTAATGTATGATTTTGCGTATCATATACTTAATATTTTATATGTCACTAACATTTTATATTAGCAGTATTCATCGTATTAAAAAGCCATGAATATAGGAACATTCAGTGTATCGTAATTTAGAATAGCATTACTCAACCA
>NW_011888886.1:2497244-2504868 GCF_000151845.1 Pteropus vampyrus | reverse complement strand
GTCCTAGCGTTGTAACATCATGGCACACCGCATCACTCACGTGTCTGTGCTCGCTGTCCGTGGCATGAAGTGCAGCAAGCGCGGTCACAGTTGTCCGCCGGGGTGTGTGCGCATGCGCTGCGGCACGGTCACGCAGCGATGAGCTCTCCTCCGACTTCTCGGAACCGAGCCCCGTCGTTGAGTGGCGTATGACTGCGTAGGATGTGTACGCGTGTAAATTTATATACTCTACTATTTTAAAATGAGATCTTGGGCTTTGGTACATGCCGGCAAACATAGGACTACTTCAGTTCTTTCTTTTTAAAATATCTTTATTGGTTTTAAAAATCTGTCTTTTTTTTTTCCTGATTGCAAACATGATAAACTAATATAAAATGCAAACATTATAAAAATACATAAGAAAGAATGTGAAAAGCCCTAAAATTGCACTTCATAGAGATAAATAAGCACTGTGCTTGTTTCTCCAACTTTTTTCTGTACAAAATCCTGACATTATCATTGCTGAGTTTCACAAAAATGGGACCTTGTGCCCCCTCCTGCAGCTCACCCGTGCTCTCTGGACCTACGTGCGCTGCGGAATGCTCTCCGCAGCTTTCCATGCCAGTAGTTAGTTGCAGGTCGGTCTGTCATCCTCTTTATGAGCTATACAATGATTTACCATTGTTTATTTAACCATTTCCTATCAGTGGACATTTTATTTGCTTTCAGTTTTTGGCTGTTTGTAAACAATACAGTAGCCAACATTCTTCATATCTTTGGTACACTTGTGCATGTGTTTCTTTAGGAGAAATTTGCATAAGTTGAAATCCAGATTCAAGATGTATGAACATCACATAGTTTACAGATATTGTCAGATTGTTCTCCAAAGACGTTGTAACAGTTTATACTGGTCGCCAACAGTGTACGAACATACTTTTTTTAACACCCTCACTGACACCGCGTTAACCATCTTTTCATCTGTACCATTCTGATGAACAAAAACGATTTTGTTTTAATGTACTTCGTTAGAATGCGAGGTATATTAGTTACTTATATTTCATTTTGTATAGATTGCTTGTTTATATCCCTTGTTCATTTTCTCCTTGAGATGTTGGGGAGGGCTGCTTCTAGATTCTTCTCCTTTGTTAGGTTCTAGTGAGTCCTACTTACCTCGAACAAAAAGTATACTCAATGTACCTGCAGGATATTGACAATGAAAAGTAATGTCCTTTAGGTTTTACAACACATTAATTTTTTTGTAGGAACATATAAACCTCGGGTTCGATGCTATGACACCTATCAATTATCCTTGAAGTTTGAAAGGTGTTTAGATTCAGAAGGTAAGTAAGGAGTTAAATTTGAATTCAAGAAAATAGCTTTTTATATTTGGCTGCTTTTCTGGTTGTTAAAACGGTAATGGGTTATGTATTATTTTTCTTTGCTGTGTAACAAATTACCATACACATCCATTTATTAGCTCACAGCTCCATAGGTGAAGTCCGTCCAGGCTCTGTGTACTTGCTCAGGGCTGAAATCAAGGTGTCAGCCAGGTGGAACTCACGAGAGGCTCTGGGCGAGAATCTGCTTGCAGACGTTCAGGTTGTCTGCAGGATGCAGTTTGTTGCTGTTGTAGGACCCCGGTCCCACTTCCGGTGGCTGTCATCCTGGGGCCACTCTCAGCTTCTAGAGGCTGTTATATTCCCTATCACCAGGTCCCCTTCACCCTCAAACCAGCAACAGGTCTTTGGATCCTTGTTCTCCTTCCGACTTCTCCTTCTGCCAGCCAGAGAAAACGCATGTGATTATAAATCTCCCCTTTGCCATATAATGTGACATAATTATGGGAGCAGTGTCTCGTCACAGTCACAGATTCCCCACCCACACTCTCCAGAGGAGGGAACTATACAAGAGGGAAGGTCAGTGGGGATCATTCTCAGAATTCTGCCTACCATGGAGGGCAGGTTGAAATGGGAACCTTCAGATATTTTTATCAGGTGACTTCATGTTTGAGATCGAGAGGAAAAAGCAATAGGATATGTACCCTTAAAAAAAAACTTGATGTGCTGCTAATAACAACTATTTTCACTATTTTTGTTTAGAAAATATATTATGAATGAGTAAAAAATTACTTTACCTTTTTAAAGCAATTTTTGAATGTTCCTTAATGTCTTTTATTTTGAACGTCTCAGAAAAACCATGGCAAAATTTAGACATTGTTATGTTTTGTGAATTTATCTATTTTTAATTCGTTTCAGTTCTGCAGAAATCTAGCTGATCAGTATTAAGAAATTATAAAGGTTTTCATTTTCCATTTGGTGTTTTGGGGGGCAACATAATATGGCAACTTTGTTCTTGTTTTATATAGGGGCAAAAAAAAAAAATCACAGAGGAAAAACCCAGCATTTTTATATAATTTTGTGTCGAATTAGTATCTTTGCATCGAGTTTGCATTTTTATTAAAAACATGGATTGATAATTGTATTTTTTCCTACTATTTCTTATTTTTCAGTTGTCACTTTTGAAACTTTGTCTGATGACTATTCAAAGGTATGTTTGATTAGTTTGTACTAGCTAGCTTCAAGATATGAATGAATGGAATTTATTTTTATGATAACTTTATGGTGTTCCTATCGTTAAATTAAAAGTGGATATATGTTAGTAAAATAAAATGTGTCATTTTCTATTAGCATATTTTTAGTTTGTCACATATATGATACAATACATACAACTGAGAGCCATTGGTCAGTCTAATATCAAAATTAATTTTCCATATCACATATAAAACTTTATCTGTATAGTGATGTCAGATGTCATCTTGAAGGAAAATTTTCTAAGCTGCTGGCTTTATATATTGTCTTTAGTTCTGGAAACCATGGAGAACATTTTATCCTTTTGCCTGTGGTAGCCATTTGTCATGTGTTTTGCGACATGTAATTTTATAATGTATTTGATCTAGATGTTGATAAATTTGCTTTTAAATACCATCTGCAGAGTTTAAAGATACCTTCGTAATGCATTAAAGTTCAGTTTACACAAGTTTTTCAATCCCTGTGTGAGATGATTAAAATGTATTTTTAAGTAAAATAGGCAATTACTCATTGGTTACTGAACAGAGCTCTAGGTTGTTAAGTGTTGGTGCCAGATAAATGAAGGGCATTGATTTTAAGTCTTTTAGTTAGAAGTAAGGTTTGCCGAAAAACTATCCAGGATGCAGGAAGGCGGTAAGTAACCACTGGAGAGGTTCGATTCTTAATCACAATTGTTAATCGTGATGGAAAAGTGTGTATTTACATGTGTGTGTTGACAGAGAGAAAGAAGATCAGAGGTTTTCTTATTTTGCCAGTTTCAGTGATGACCTAATAAACACTTTATCTAGAAACCTGGCAAACTAATTTTCTCGTTTAATTTTCAGATTGTCTTCTTACATAATGACAGATACATTGAATTCCATTCACAGTCAGGGTTTTACTACAAAACCAGAATACCGAAGTTCGGGAGAGATTTCTCTTACCATTATCCATCCTGTGACTTGTACTTTGTTGGCGCAAGGTATTGGGTCTAATCGCCCTTTGTTTTTTCATTCTACCTCCCTACACAACTTCTGTTCTTAACAACTAAGAGAATAAGACATACGATCCCTGCCTTTCTCTTGCTCAAAGGATGTGGTTCCATAGCGACTGGTTCTTTTAGGACTTGCGTCCTTGACTCATATTAGCACATTGCTCTAAATCTAGAGAGAGCCATGGGGTAGCCTAATAGGTCACACCGGTGGCAAAGTCAGTTTCTTAGCCTCATTACTTGGCATTTAAAAACTTTTTATTCTTAAATGCTACCTTCTTATATGATTGTAAAAATAATACATATCAATTTTAGAAAATTGGGAAAATATAAAAAAGATTAAAGGAAAAAAACATAATTATGCCACCCAAAGGAAGCCCTTATTAGCATTTGATTTTATTTCCTTCTAGTCTTTTCTCATATACACATATAGATACATTTTTGATCTATCCATGTTATTTATATATAATAGTCTACCTAATGACAATACCAATTCCTTGGCACATGAGTGGTTTAACTTTTATACATGAACAAAGTCACAAATAAGGTGATTATTTTTTAGGTTCAGAGTACATTTTTATATTAGTTTTACAAAGGGAAGTGATGCCTTATGAGTGATATATGTATATATATTTCTAAAAATTATTTTTAATTGAACTAGATTTTTAACTTTATGCATTACTTTGCAGCTCTGAAGTTTATAGATTAAACTTGGAACAAGGACGCTACCTAAATCCTCTACAAACTGATGCTGCGTGAGTATCTTTTAAAGATTGCTGCTGTGTTTATTTTGGCCAGGAGATGGAGCCAGATGCTCAAGTTGTCATCAAGTCATCTGCGTTGCATTTAAGCGATGCCCAGGGCTACTTAATAAAAAGAGCACTGTTCAGGTTTTTTCTTAAAAAATTCTCTAAAAGACCTGGTGATTTCTTAAAATTTTTAATTTTTAAAGTTCACTTTTTCATTAATTTTTGTAGTGTTCTTTAGATTTTCATTCATGATTTCGTTTTGTGATATTTTTTTTCCCGTGGAGAAATTTTGAATTAACTGGGAGGACCATTTAAAAGTTTTTAATTTTTATGTTTTTGCTAGCAGAAATTTTTTTTTTCAAGTTTTCCTTTTATCATACATTATAGTCTACACTTTTATTTAAAGAAAAATCCTTTGGGAATGAACGTCGTAATGACAATAATGTTGAGTGATAACATTACAGCAGTAATAGTGAAAGCACTTACTATGCCAGGCATTATTATTTTATGTATATATTGACTCATTTTAAACTTATAACAAGTTTTTACAGTAGGTACTATTATTATCTCCATTTTACAGATAGGGCAGCTGAGACTCAGAGAGGGTAAGTAGTTTGTCCAAGGTCACACAGCTAGTAAGGGGTGGAAGGTGAAACACTTCTCATCCATGTACATAAAGAACTTGTTGCATTTTTCTTATTTCTTTGAAAAGGTTTTAAAGGTTGAAAGAATAAGTAGTGATAAAAACTAGGTGAATTCTTGGTCTTTGTTTTCACACTGGCATGAAGTGCTCTTATTTTCTTTTAAAAATGTTAACTTCATGATGCATTTTTGAATAATAAAAATTTGCTTTTTAGCCACATCATTTCCTGTTTATAATAACAGCTGTAATTGAGTGTCTTGTAAACCGGTCACTGTGCTGAACATCACAGTAAAAGAAAGTGAGGCCTCACCTGGTTAAGCCTTGGCGTTGGCAGTGTTATAGCTTGTGTTCTTTTTGCCTTGGGAGAAGATATATTGAGGAAGTAGAATGAACCTGGAATAGAAATTCGGAAGGAAGTCCTTCCTTGTCGCATCCACTGGCAGACGGAGTGTCACCCTGGGGAACAGAAACTGGTGGCTATATACCAAGCAGTTAACCCTTTCGTGCCTTGCGGGTTTTCATATACAGTTAAGCGAGAATCTGCATGTCTTCTTTCTCTGCAGAATTGGGTTGACTGCTTATTTAGAAAGTTTAGATTATCCCTCCTCCTCAAGTCAATGCTAATACTTTCTTCCTCATTGCTTTACTGTTTTAGGGAGAATAATGTGTGTGACATAAATTCAGTGCATGGCTTGTTTGCCACAGGAACAATAGAGGTAAGCATACGCTGACTTTATCTTTTTAAATAGTTGTCTTATAGTTGATAGTGAATGGAGTTTTATTTAAAGACAGTTGCTTGGTTCATCGGAGCAGAGTGCTCACATAGCAACAGGAAACTTGGTGTAGTGGTGCACACAGGACTCAGCTCTTCCGTGTCTGCAGCCGCGCCCCATAAAGTGTCTGATGTGGCACGCATCGACATTAATCATGGGAAGCCTGATGCAAGTCATTGCTGGATCCTAGCTCCTGGGGAGCAGCGTGACAGCCATCCATGTTCTTAACAGGAGGCAGCATGTCAGAGTCTCAGCTCTCTGCTGCTCGTTACTGAATTACTTTCCCTGTGGCTGTTTCCTCGTCAGTGAAATGGAGACACACTTACCTCGCCAACTTCATAGAGGTGCTGGTGAGAGTCATGTGAAACAACCTGTGTGGAAACACTGTAAGCTGTAAAGGCGCGTAGGCTTATGATCTGAACATCCTGGATAGTAGCATTCAATAAATACACAGTGTTTTCCTTTTAAACTACTATACCTTGAATCAGTGTCCTTCAGATTTGTTAACTATTTTTCTAGATTTGCACTTTAAATTACAGTGTTGTTAACTACTCATAGAAAAAAAAAAAGACAAGTATGTCAGAAACATATTATTAAAAATGTGTCCTCTGTACCTTTCAGTCACCAAATCCTGCACCCCAGAGGTAACTCTGTAATGGTTTGCAGGTTTATCCTTTCGGGGTTTTTTCTGTGTGTATGCGGATATGCATATATGTTAGTAACATATATTTAAAGATTTTTACAAAAATGAAATTATACCATGGTTCTCCACTTGCTTTTTTTTAACATAATATGGCATATAAATGTGCATCTGTATACACTAGTACTTATGATTACTTGTATAATGTTGAACTAATGTTTTCAAACAGGTGGACAGGATTTCATTGTTCGAAGGCCCTATAGTTTATTAAACCAATCCCACGTGGATGAAATTTAGGTCTTTTTACTCAAAATATCTTTATGTTAAGAGATTAAGATTTGAAATGGGACACGTGATGTTGATTTAATGGAAATATATAAAACTATGTTGCTGTGTTATAATACTGTGATGCCTAAATTCAGGCCAGTGAAGCATTCTCTTGTTAATTATGTTTTTTGAGATTATCAAGGTGAAATTTTAAAATAGTTTTCTTTAAAAAGTGGTTTTTAAATAGAGTCTTTACGGAGCAACCTAGGCTGGGTGCCCAGAGATGCGCTCTGGAAGGGCAGCTGTGTCTTAGAGCAGGCTGTTCTAGCAGCTATTCCAAGGCCAGCCCTGAGGACTGAGGGGTTCAGACCCCTGTCCAGCCTCAAGGCGGGCGCTGCTGAAATGCCTGGGTTGTTGGGAGGTCTGAAATTTGATATCCATAGGCAGGCCAGACTTTAAAAATTCAGTTTTATATCAATTTGGATGATACATTGGATTTCGATTTCTTCTGTGGCAGTTAGCATAATGTTGTTAAAATCAGAGACTTAGGACTCGCTTTTTGTGTGTTTTGAAGTACGTTAGAGGGTAGGCTTTAGCAATAGCGATATTCCTTTTTGGTCACAGAAAATCAATATGGTTAGTGAAACCATTTTGTACTTATTCTGGAATTTATCTGCCTGCCCATTTTTAAATTTTTAAATGTGACTTTTCTTTTTTATGTCCGTAAAGTCTATTAACTCATTTTGAGAAGACATGGAATATTTGACCATTTATATGATCTATGAGAAATCTCTTTTATTTATCTTTGTGACAGACACATTTGTAATAATAGGAAGTGATTAGTGAGATCTAGCCTTCCAAGTATATTTGAGGTCTTGCTTTTGAGTTGGTTAATATAGTAAAGTTTTTTAAAATCTTTGTGTGTTTATGGTTTTTTATCATTGCAAAATCAAACAATACAGAAGGTAAAAAGTGAGAAGTGTAGTTCTCTTCCGCCCCACTCCAAACCTTTTCC
>NW_011888886.1:2493549-2496124 GCF_000151845.1 Pteropus vampyrus | reverse complement strand
TGGCGTTTGTCTAAAAATTTTCTAGTAACAGCCATTATTTAAAATTACTGTTTTTTGTTCATTTAGGGTCGAGTGGAGTGCTGGGACCCGCGAACTCGAAGTAGAGTTGGCCTTTTAGACTGTGCATTAAGCAGTGTCACAGCAGATTCAGAGTAAGTAGAAGTTAATTTGCACTTTAAATATTCATCAGCTTCTGATATAAACAGATGTTTCCATTTTAAATTAAAATCAGTTGCTTCAAGATAAAATTCTTTAGACTTACATCTGAGGTTGTAGTTTCTGTGATTGTTTTGTGTAAAAATCCTTTCCTGTAGAAGCTCACTAGGTACGTAAGCTAGATGGGATTCCTTTCTAAAGTACTACAAAGAATACTGTGCTTATTTAGTTGCTTTGGAATTTTATTAAAACACATACACTGTAGGAATTTATATTTCCAGTTTTGTAGGCTCTAGTGATGGAACCAAGCGTCCAACACTGCAGTTAACGAGCAAAAAGAGATGCTTGAATTCTCAGGTGGAGGGATGCAAGTGTTTCGGTATTTTCTTGTTCTTGTTTGCCACTTCTTACATTTAAAACAGTTAGAAAAGTAGTGCACATTTGGGGGATGAAAACCTCTGGAAGCCTGAATTGGTAAGAGGTATAAGCCTCCTGCCCTTCCCGCTCACTAGAGTGGTTACTATTGCCCGCTTTGGTACATATGTTCTCAGGCGTTTTTCTATGTGTGTATTAATGTGCATGCAAACTCCCACGCTCCTGGTCAGACCCCCGGCCTGGGGTTACTTGCTGTAATCAGAAAGAGCCTGAGGATATTGATTAAATACAGTTTGGTAGAAATAATAGCTAACAGATAGTATTTTCTATTTGCGAGGTAGTGTTCTGAGTTTTTTACATAAATTAGCTTATTTAATGTTCAGAACAACAGCCTTTGATGTACGTACTGTTATTGTATTTATTTTACAGATGAGGAAATACCGACCAATGGCATACATAGCCATTAAGAGTTGTGTTGCAAAAGCATACTTATTTCTAAGGAAAGTTATTCTGGATATACTGTTAAGTGGAAAAGCAAGTCATGCAATAGAGTTTTATCATATTTTCATTAAAAAAAAATAAGACGTACATATAGTCATAGAGAAAGAAATCTGGATGTGTACCAAAATGTTAAAAGTAGTTTCTCTTGCTGATTTAGTTTCAGGTGATTTTATTTTTTTATGTTTAGCTTAATTTTTTCCTACACAAACATTATAAGGTGTCACCTGTTATTTGACAGAGTGGAGTTCTGGAAGGCAGAGCCAAATACAGTAAGAGAAAGAAATAACTAAATATTGGAAAGAGGAGGACAGGCTCTCATTTTTGCGGATGACATGATTATCTGCCCGAGAAACCCAATAGAATCAATTGGAAAACTATAGGAACTAATATGAGAGTTAAGTAAATTCGTTACAAGGTAAATGTACAAAATCAGTGGCTTTGATATTTATCAGCAATATCCAATTGGAAAGATACAATGGAAACAGTTCTTATTTATAACAAAAATTGTAAAATACTGAGAATTAACTTAAGTACCTATGAAGAAAATGAAAAAAATTTTATTAAGAAACAAAAGAGTTTGAATAAGCGAAGAAAAATAACATATCACTGCACTGAAAATCGATTAGGGAGTTCATTTTGAAGAGTAAATGACTGCAAGTGATGTGCATGAGGGCCTTGGGGTTTTACACTGATGCTTCATCGTAGTTGCAGGCTGAGGCCTGAGGTAGTGTAAGAGACACAAAGATGCTAGCAGTCGATGGCCCGGGCTCTAGGACCTGGTGGGAGGACACATAGTAAGTTTTGAAATCAGGACCATCCGTCCACTGCCGACTTGCTGTCTAGCACCCTTTGCACCACAGATCGCTGCTTTCTGTGCTGAGAGTCTTGGTTGCCAAATGAGAAGCAGATTCCAGATGCATGGCCATAACCATTCATCATTCTTTGTTACTTTTGGAGATTCCGGGGTCCCCATTTCAACCCGTGTCTTTTACTTTACCTTGACATAGCTGAGTTTAAAAAGGGGAATGGGTCTGCCCATGCCTGAATGTAAAATATTGTTTCCTTTTAAGCAGAAAAGGGAATGTTTCTATAAATAACTTATCCTGCCTTAATTAAAAGATATTGTCATACTGATTCTTTTTCATTGGTTTTATATTTTCAAAAGCTTTTTTTTTGTTGTTTGTAGCTACTTTGAGATTATTTCTTGCAGTTTTTGAAGAAGTTTATTTACGGATTTTTAAAGGTAGATTATATATAAAACTTTTTATTTTGATTAAGGAAGTGTGGCTACAGTTGCCTTTTAAGCAGAAGGCTAGAAATACGAGTTTCTCCTTTAGAATTGAAGTGGAGCTTAATGAATTTGTTATTTGGAAGGGTTGGCCATATGTATACGGAAGACGAGTATCTTGCCTTACAGGATAAACAGCTTACCAACAATCTCTGCGTTGAAATTTAACGGTGCCTTGACCATGGCAGTTGGAACATCCACAGGGCAGGTAATGTATATTAAATATGTTTAGGTCAGAAGCTTCACACTTAAGTT
>NW_011888886.1:2489703-2491920 GCF_000151845.1 Pteropus vampyrus | reverse complement strand
TTTCCCCACCTTCGATTTTAGAAATGACACCTTGACAATAATTTTTTATAGTGTTTTTATTAAAAACTATTTTCTTAAGAATATTTGATGTTCTCTCAGCTCCAGGTATGATTTAGAAAGTAACAAAATTCTGTATTGCTGGTTTAATCTGTCTTCTGCTTTTCGCTTTAAAACCTAAGTATTTTGGAGAAGTAAAACATTTAGCAACTAAATGGGAAGAAAATCATTCAGTTTAGCAATTGCTTTAAAGAGTTCTTAGCGTTTAATTAATTGCAAAGTTAGCACCTTCAGACAAAAAGTGTCGCTTTTTTTTCTCTTCATTTTGAGATGAGCAGGGCTCTGAGTCCAGTGGCCTCGGCGTTGGTGGCGAGAGGGCAGGTGACGGTCTCACTCCGGAGAGCTGCCTGTGCTCAGGCCAGAGGCGCTGCCAGCAGCCCCGTTACGGTTCAGCCGCTTGTCAGTCCCTGGCTGCTCTGACCATCGCTTTTGTTTTTAATTTTCATTTCGTTCACTCCCAAAGTATTGAGCTCACTCGGCTGACTCTCGTTCCCTCCGGATCGGTTGTGGAGCGCGGTCGTCGGGTGTGTCCCGCTCCTCCGGCCCCAGCACTGCGTGGCTCCTGCGACCGTTTCTGCCAGGGACGAGGAGAAGGGGCTTCCGGCTTGTCTCCATTTTGGAAGAATTGCCCTGATGGCCGGTCACCAGGGAACTGACCACGCCGCTTGCGTGTGTTGGCCTTGACTCGGGAGGGTTTTCTCAGGGCGATTCATGGTGTCTTAGGCTGGAATTTTCTCTGCTTCTTTTCTGAGAACCCAAACTAATTTGCTTTAAAGCAGTATTTATTTTTAATACTACAAATGCATTTTATTTTTAAAAATTCACAAAATACAGGTAAAGTAGAAGTTGTCCTTGACCTGACTCGCATCCTACCTCAGGGTCTCGGCGGTCGTTGGTTTGGTTGTGACCTCCCAGGCCCTTTAACTGCTGCACGATTTTCCATAATGTGGCTTTCTGCTCACCGTGGCACCTTTTCCTTTTCATTCCATGCAATTGTAGTTCCCTTTGTCCCCTTCCTTTTTTCTTCCCTCTTTCCTTCCGGTTTCAGTGGGAATTTGAGAAGAAAGGGAGGTAGCTGTGTGAATGTCACTGTCTTGAATTAGAACTGGGCTGCCGTTTTCCACCGAACATATAACCATCCTTCCTGTACTTTAATTGTTACCTCCCCCGCTCCGCCCGCCACCGCCACGGGCGTCCCTGACCGTGAGCTCCTAGCTCCTGCATGCGGGAGCTGGTAGGCATTTCATCGCCAGTTCTCGAAGCAGTCCTCCTGCAGCTGCTGCGTAGTTTGACGTCGGCAGCGTCACGACTGCGTCCGCCCTCGGGACCCACACCCACGTTTCTTGGTTTCGCCTCACTTCTTCCCTTGTTTATCTTTCTCGTCACCGTTTTCCATTTCCATCTTCTTCTCTCTCGCTTTTCTCGGTTTTCTAAAAAGGAGTACACTTCCCCTCACACGTAAAATAAACATGTTTTAGGGTTAACGACATCGCTAACACTTGATGTATGAATGAGATTTCGCTTTGTAAGTTACTTTATACCCATTTTCTTATTTGATCCCCCTCAAAACCTTGAGATAGAAGTATGGCAGGGATCGTCATCATTTTACCATGTCAGCCATCTCTCTTTTACTTGCTTTGAGTGCAAGTTTAACTGGGGTATGTTTTTCAGATTAGAGAAATATTTTTTAAGTTGACGTACAACTTTATTTTAAATTTTACCCTGTCCTGCCGTGTAGATATTATCTTTAAAACTTTGTGTTTATTTTCTTGGTTAAGTCAGCTCTCCTCTCTTGGCCTCAGTTTCTTTGTCTCTAAAGTGAGAGTATTTGATAAATTGATAAAAGGAGTTCTCTAAGATTTTTTAAACTTAAAATCTGTGATGTCAATTCAGCGATTTTATTTCTTTACATACCATACCAGTATGTGGTTATGTCTCCAGTATGTTTTCTTTATGTGGCATTGCCAAAAGCTGTCTTCCTTTATTTTAATAATTCCTTTTTGTTTACTCTTTTAGGGGAAAATCTTTACTTCCTTGGAGCCAGAACATGACATTAATGACGTCTGCCTCTATCCCAACTCAGGTATGCAGTTCGTAGCCACGGTCATGCAGTGAGACGATGCTTTACTGGGTTTTAAACTCATTTTATTTCTTAGGACA
>NW_011888886.1:2487265-2489653 GCF_000151845.1 Pteropus vampyrus | reverse complement strand
CCGTCTGCCTCGAATCTGCCAGAACCATCGTCTCTGTGCCTTTCATTCTTGTTTCTGTCTCTTGCTGTGACAGCACCTGGTACATGGCAGGCCCTCAGTATATATATTTGTTGAGTAAACAAATGACACACGTTGTTACAGACTTTCTGTTCCTTTTTTAGATTGGCTCAGTAGTTTTTAACCGAAGTGCTTAAACATTATTCTCAGGGGTGAATTCATAAAACCATGCCCCCTAAGGTAATTTACAGGTATTTCTAGAGCAGTTTTGTTGGCTGACTTTAGAATCTTTGTACCTGGGTAAGGATGTTCATTGTGTTCATAAAAAGGTAATGAAACAAGTGGCAGCCACTTCTCTAAGTTCTAAAAGTTGCTGTTTAATGTAAAATATTTTGTTTATTTACACAGAAATAATTTGTTTTTTTCTTTTAGGTTTTATTATATGATCTTCGATCTGATAAACCATTGCTAGTAAAGGATCACCAATATGGGCTGCCCATTAAGTCAGTTCATTTCCAGGATTCATTAGATTTGATTTTGTCTGCGGACTCACGAATTATCAAAATGTGGAATAAGAACTCAGTACGTATTTTCTTTTGTTGAAATTGTTTGTTTGCATATTTTCCTAACGTTCCCTTTCTCTTGCCTTTTTTGAATAATATGAGTTCTTGAGAAAGAGATTAAGTCTTCACTGGGGAGCTTGGTTGGAAGTCAGTTTCTTCGGGATAGATAATATCCATGTTTACATAGAGTCGTCAAGATTGCTTTCTTCGTGTTTGGAAGTGTTCCTGCTTTGCTGGAACCGGCATGTGTCTTTGCCTGGACAGTTAGGTCGAGAGTAAATCATTATTTGAAAAACCTGATCCATAAGAAACCCCCGAGATCTCGAGGCGCTCCCGCTGCCTTCGAAAAGTTCGGAGCGACCACCAGTCATCTCTCCACGTCAGCGTCACCACACACCTCCATTTCACACCATTTCCCCACCTTCGATTTTAGAAATGACACCTTGACAATAATTTTTTATAGTGTTTTTATTAAAAACTATTTTCTTAAGAATATTTGATGTTCTCTCAGCTCCAGGTATGATTTAGAAAGTAACAAAATTCTGTATTGCTGGTTTAATCTGTCTTCTGCTTTTCGCTTTAAAACCTAAGTATTTTGGAGAAGTAAAACATTTAGCAACTAAATGGGAAGAAAATCATTCAGTTTAGCAATTGCTTTAAAGAGTTCTTAGCGTTTAATTAATTGCAAAGTTAGCACCTTCAGACAAAAAGTGTCGCTTTTTTTTCTCTTCATTTTGAGATGAGCAGGGCTCTGAGTCCAGTGGCCTCGGCGTTGGTGGCGAGAGGGCAGGTGACGGTCTCACTCCGGAGAGCTGCCTGTGCTCAGGCCAGAGGCGCTGCCAGCAGCCCCGTTACGGTTCAGCCGCTTGTCAGTCCCTGGCTGCTCTGACCATCGCTTTTGTTTTTAATTTTCATTTCGTTCACTCCCAAAGTATTGAGCTCACTCGGCTGACTCTCGTTCCCTCCGGATCGGTTGTGGAGCGCGGTCGTCGGGTGTGTCCCGCTCCTCCGGCCCCAGCACTGCGTGGCTCCTGCGACCGTTTCTGCCAGGGACGAGGAGAAGGGGCTTCCGGCTTGTCTCCATTTTGGAAGAATTGCCCTGATGGCCGGTCACCAGGGAACTGACCACGCCGCTTGCGTGTGTTGGCCTTGACTCGGGAGGGTTTTCTCAGGGCGATTCATGGTGTCTTAGGCTGGAATTTTCTCTGCTTCTTTTCTGAGAACCCAAACTAATTTGCTTTAAAGCAGTATTTATTTTTAATACTACAAATGCATTTTATTTTTAAAAATTCACAAAATACAGGTAAAGTAGAAGTTGTCCTTGACCTGACTCGCATCCTACCTCAGGGTCTCGGCGGTCGTTGGTTTGGTTGTGACCTCCCAGGCCCTTTAACTGCTGCACGATTTTCCATAATGTGGCTTTCTGCTCACCGTGGCACCTTTTCCTTTTCATTCCATGCAATTGTAGTTCCCTTTGTCCCCTTCCTTTTTTCTTCCCTCTTTCCTTCCGGTTTCAGTGGGAATTTGAGAAGAAAGGGAGGTAGCTGTGTGAATGTCACTGTCTTGAATTAGAACTGGGCTGCCGTTTTCCACCGAACATATAACCATCCTTCCTGTACTTTAATTGTTACCTCCCCCGCTCCGCCCGCCACCGCCACGGGCGTCCCTGACCGTGAGCTCCTAGCTCCTGCATGCGGGAGCTGGTAGGCATTTCATCGCCAGTTCTCGAAGCAGTCCTCCTGCAGCTGCTGCGTAGTTTGACGTCGGCAGCGTCACGACTGCGTCCGCCCTCGGGACCCACACCCACGTTTCTTGGTTTCGCCTCACT
>NW_011888886.1:2482250-2484840 GCF_000151845.1 Pteropus vampyrus | reverse complement strand
TTTGAGGGGCGGCAGAGAGGGACAAGAGAAAGAAGTTCTTCACCTGTGCTGTCCCGTTGGGTGGCACCAGCCACGTGTGGCCATCGAGAACTCGCAGTGTGATTCCTCTGAATTGAGACTTGCTCTAAGTATAAAATACACACCAGATTTCACAATGTAACATAGATCATTAATATTTTTATACCGATTCTATATTGAAATGAAATTATTTTGGATTAGCTGGGTTAATAAAATAGGTTCAAATTAATTTTACCTGTTTTTAATGTGTCTACTAGAAGACTTTAAATCACACACATGGCTGACATGACCGTTCGTGGGCCGGCGCTGCTCTGGACGAGGGGGACTGTAGCGGTTTAGGGGGCTGAGGCTGCCGGGCAGCAGGAGGCAGCGACGGGCCTGGCGCCCTTTCGCCTCCACTGCGTGGGGCTCTGACCCTGTCAGAGCCGACGCTGCTGTTCTGGTCGTTGGACTCAGCCCAGCCCACCTCGCCAGAAGAAGTCATTCCCGAATTCTCTCCTATTCCCAGTCCATTTCAGATTTCCCTAGTTGTGTCTCAAATGCCTTTTTTAGCCCATTTTTTAAAACTGAGATTTAGTACAGTTTGTATTACATTTAGTTCTGCATCTTTAGTTTCTTTTGATCCAGATTAGTCCCTTCGTCTTTTTTATTTTAATTTCTCCATGACACTGACTTTTCCAAGATCAGGTCAGTAGTCTCATGGACTGTCCCTCATCCTGGATTTGGGTGATCGTTTTTTGTGGTCTAAAATGTCATTTCCCTTGTTCCTCCAGCCCTTACATTTTCTCTGAAGTGGAAGGTAGGTCTAATGGCTTGGTGCGCTGTGGGTTCAGAGTTTCGGACAAGAGCAGTGCACAGGGCTGCTGGGTCCTCCGTCTCAGCCCGTCCCCTCAGGTCGGTCCAGTGCCAGGGAGGGTGGGTGTGGTCGCTGTGTTGGGGTGACCGCCAAGTCTCTTCATTGTGAAGTACACTTTTCTGAGAGGTAAAAATGTGAAGAGTGCCATTTTGGACCAGAGGCCTTACAAGAGATTAACCACATGGAAAACTAGCCAAATAATTTATTTAGCAAGCACAGTAAGACAAGCACCCCAACTGCTTCTTGGGGTTCGGATCTGAGCGTGGTTGACTCCACTGCTTCCTGTCTTCCCTGTGCTTTACCACTCCCTCCCCCTTTAATGCTGTTCTCTATGTGTCGTGCTTAATCTTCATGAGCGTAATCATGTTTTAGAAAAGCTAAAACGTTCCTCTTCCTTTACCATCTCACTTACTCACTCTGAAGTGATTAAAGTCGCATCACGATTACTGTTTTGTAGTGCTTTCCTAACACTAAGATTGCTCAGAATGTCGGGAAGCGCTTCCGCCCTCCTGGCTCCCCCAGGCCCCACCGCCTACAGCACCTGGTCTTCCTAGGTGGTCTCCCATCCAAGTACTAACCAGGCCCGACCCTGCTTAGCTTAGCTTCCAAGATCAGATGGGATCGGGCGTGTCAGGGTGGCCTGGCTGTAGCCGCCTCCTGGCTCCTCTTAGCTCCCGCTCGTGTTGCCCATTCAGCTGGCTCTGCATCAGGCAGCGTCCATGGGTCCGGGCGCTCGAGAGGCCGCGCTGCTCTGGGACTTGGGTGGCATCAGCATCACACATGCTCGCTGAGCTCACATAAGGCCATGCCCCGCCCCAGCTCTGTGGAATCAGGGTCACTGGTTCCGGAACCACTGAGAAGATTCTGACTCAGAAAGACCTAATTCAGGCTTCGTCATTATGCAGATTACCCAACTTCCATTTCCTCGCATGCCGAAGAGGCATGGAGGCTGCCTGCATCGTGTCGCGGGAAGTGAGTGGCCTTTTATTCTGTGTCACCCTCTCCGCACAGAGAACAGAGCTGTTCAGGTCATATGCATGCATCCTTGATGCCCCATGTAGTAAAACCGCATGCTCCATAGTTATGTCAGAGTTGAACACATAGGAAGAAGCGTCCCTGCCTCGCCCTCCTCCCCTCCACGCCCCCACGGTCAGGGCTCACAGGTAGTCTGTGCCCAGCTTTCAGGGTGGCGACTGATGCCATGTGTTCTAGTGCAGCACTTCTTGAGTGTATCTGGTGAAAGACCAGGGTTTTGGTTTTTATTTGTTTTTAAATTTCCAACCCATTGCAGATTAATATGATGCTTTTATGAAATATAATAAAAATGAACTACTAGACAAAGGACCACACATCTCACTGCGGTGTCGAATTGCTAATACCGGTTACTAAATCCTCCCTTTCAATCTCTGCACTTACCTGCCAGCTGGTCCGTCTTCAGACCAGCCCCGGGGCCACCCGCAGTGGTGCGGGCTCGGAGCACTGATTCTGATTTCGAACTGTGGGCTTCAGGGAGGCCCTTAGCACCTGGGATAAGTGTAGACAAGTGCAGGTTTCGGGGGGCAGGGGGAGCGCTGTTCTGTCAAAGTCTCCCTGCACTGTCCTCTGCACAGTACCTCGCGTGCCCTACCCGGTTTCATGCCGGAGGTGTGTTTTTTTGAGTCTAGGTGCTGATGTCCTTCCTTGTTTTTTAAAATTCATATTTTTATTGTTGAAACC
>NW_011888886.1:2456088-2482200 GCF_000151845.1 Pteropus vampyrus | reverse complement strand
CCCTACCCGGTTTCATGCCGGAGGTGTGTTTTTTTGAGTCTAGGTGCTGATGTCCTTCCTTGTTTTTTAAAATTCATATTTTTATTGTTGAAACCATAGTAAACGTCAATACAGAGGAAAATGTAAAGGAAAAGCCATACGTAATTTCACATACTCTTTTCATTGGAGAACTTCTGGGACTAATCGAGTGTGTTCATATGTTTTAAATTGTCCTCACAGTATATGTATATTGTTTTTTGCCTTTTGGTTTGACATTGTATTAAAAACATTTTTCAAGTTGCTACATGGAGTTTACATTTGCGCTTTTTAACGGTTATCTGATCATGCCGGAAGTCTTCGCTTTATCTTAGTCACCGGAGTTGTAGAGTCCTTGGGCTTTGGAGTCAGTAGAACATCAGCTCCACTTAGGAGCCGGGTAGCGACCTTGGCAGACGGTCTGCCTTCCTGAGGCTCCTCCCGTACCTGTGGCCGTCAGGTGCCTGGCACAGTGCTTCACTCCCCTGTTCTGCCGACGAAGTGGGGACTTCTGCGGGGCTGCCTCGTCGTCTCAGTGGTTGGCGTGTTCTGCCTCTCCCTGTCAGGAACGTCCAGGACTCCTCGGGCTCTGCGGTGGCTCGTTTTCCTCGTTGACGATTGGGTTCAGTCCTGACCTTGCCACTTCAGCTGGCTCGTGAGTCAGCTTGTATCGTTGTCCGTATATGGCCAGGTGAGAGCCTGCCCCGTTGTCAAAAGCAGCCCATTGCGTCCCGTCTGAATTCTGTCACGTAATCAGAGCGGAGCCCTTGTGTGGTGTGTTGGGCAGACGTGGCTCTTTCCTCGGGGATGTTCACTGCTGAGTGGTCGGTGTCCAGGGATGAGCCCTCAAAGCCAGGGAAGGGGCGTCTTCAGCAGGAGCCTTGTGGTTGTAACACGTCTCTTCAGTCGTAAGAACGTCGCCTTTAATGGTGTCTCACAGGTCTAGAAGCGTTGGCGGTGCTGCTTGTGAGACTTGGGAAGCACACGTGTCCTCCCATCACGACCTCAGGGAACCTTTGTGTCCAGGGCCAGAAAAGGCACCCGGGTGAAAAACCACAGGGGCTGCAGGCTATGGGAATGTCTCCGATTCTTGCTTTTCTCGACTTCACGATGTGCTTTTGGATGTTTTCGTGGTGCATGTGTGTGGTCTGTGCCTGGCTCCCACTTTGGAGTCCTGTGTGAGACGTGATTCTGCTGACACAGCCTGCTTTCTGCTCATTTGTTGACCTCGTCTGTCTCAGCATTTCATGTCTATAACAACAGAAATATCCTTTTACAAGCTTTTGCATTAACAAAAGCAGTAAAAAATACTTTTTAAAACAATCAAATCATTGTCCTTGACAGTTGGTGTATTTCATGACGATTGTGGTCTGATAATCCCAGTGTCCCCCCCGCCCACCCCGTGCATTCCTCTATTGTATTTTACAAATAGATCTTTAAATTGAATATAGTTTGGTCGATTTGTAAAACTTTAAAAACAAGAACTGCTGAGTTTGAACTTTAGCTCTAAAATTCTCTAGCTTATGATGCGACCTCAGTCCCTCTGAGCTTTGTTTTTTTGATCTGTAAAATAGGGGTGATGATAGTTCTCATTTCAGAGAGTTGTTGCATGTTCGCCAAGACAATACATGTGAAAGTGCTTAGTAAATTATACAGGACTCCCCCACATAGTGGCTGATTTCAGTTTTATTTTAACCGCATCACTCTGGAAGGGGGCTGTGAGGATTGGAGCTGCTTCAGGAGACTCTGGGGGAGGAGGAGGTTGCAAATGTGGCAGAGAACAGAACCAAACTGAGACCCCCGAATACTTTGCTTCTATACCAAAGAGTAAGTGATTCACGGGTTACAGTTGCTACTGGGGTTACTAGGAAATCTTCATTGAATGCCAGAAAGTTGTCCCTCACTTCAATTTTTGATTTCTTAAAATGCTGACCCGAGAAGACTAAATTATTAACCACTCTGTTGGTTGAGTCTATGAGTGAGTTATTTCAGCACAGTAACATGAAGTAACATGTTAGATTCCATGTAGGTCTTGGCTGGTGTAGCTCCGCATAGCATTTCCCGGAAGTCGTTTGTTTTCCATTCAGGTGTGAAGCTGTGATTCAGACATTAGGAACTGCTTTACCTCGGTTCTTTGATCATTGGCAGAAAAAAAGCCTTTCTTCTTAATTTCATCGTCATCATCCTCTTCATTATTATACATATAAATAGTGCATCGAAACTACATTTTGTCTATGTGTCTGAAGCTTAATATTTTCCCCCTTAAAAATGATGGCAAACTGTCTGTAGACCTGAGCACTTTATGGTGGAAACTGTTTATTCGCTGAGCCGATCCAGGTGATCTCTCTGAAACTTAAGGTGCTCCATCTGGACGAGCGAGGGACGGAAGCACGTGGCCTGACATCCAGGTGGCCACTGCCGCACACTGTGCTCTGAGCGCCTCAGGCATTTCAAAGTCGAAGACAAATAGGAAAGAGGCCTGTTCTTTTCCCATGTGTTTACCTTTTTGTTGTGTCTACCTTTAGGAATGCTTCTGACTGCCAGTGAGACCCCCAAGATGGGCATCTATTATATTCCGGTAAGTAATACAGGCGGTTCCGATGGAAACAGGACAAGCAAAGATCATTTATTTTTAAACTGGATCTGTTGAGAGATGTTGGGTCTGCATGTGGCTGTGTAAATGACACAGAGTGGACCGACTCGTAGGTTCACTTTGATTCCTGGAGCCAGTAAAACGATGCCTGACCATTCCTTTATGGGAGACTCCTTAATGTCACATTAAAATAGACATTAGAAATTATCCTTTATTCCTCTGATTTACATTTGTTTTTTTCATTTCACTGGAGTTTGTTTCTTTTAAAAATAAGTTAGTATAAAACAAACTGTCTTCGATCGACGTGAGCAATGCTGGCGTGCATTTTACAGTTCTGTCCATGTTGCTGTTGTTTCTTAAAGAATTCTCCCTTTACACATACCAGACACTTCCCCACCTTTACCTGCTGGTTTACAGCAGGAAAGAAACCTCAGGAAACAGGGTCCTCTCCACAGAAAAGCACACAGTACGGAGCTGGCAGCAGGTTGCTTTATGGGCGGTGGACTCTCCTGTTTCTGAGATTTGGGGGGAAGAGAGTGAGGGGTGAGGGGTGTTGAAGATCAGAACTTTGGAGTGATGAGCTCTCTACACTTCAGCCTCCGGTTATGAAGATTCTTTATATTTGTGATGGTTTTTTTAATAATAGCTCAATCGTGTGTGTATTCTCACCCCCCCCCTCCGCCCGTCAAAAAAAAAAAAAGTATTCTGGTTGATGTTGACATTCCGTGGTTTCAGGAAACTGATGTGTCGTTCAAAGCACTTCGAGATATTTCTGTTGGGTAAAGTAGAATGAAGGCCATTCACAGAGCAGCTTTTCCATTTTCCTAAGTTGTCATTTGTTCCTTTTCCCTGGACCTCACAGATACTGCTTTCGTCTGCCTTTCAGTTTATCCATCTTTCCTTGTCTTCATTTGTGCAATAGATGTTTATTGATGGCATCAACTCTGTGCCAGGCACAGTGCTACATGCTGGCAGTATAAGGGCGTATAGGACACCGCCCCTTTTCTCAAGGAGTTCGTCGTTAGGGAGTAAAACAAGAAACTAGGCAGTTTCAGTTGAGTGCGATGGCAGAATGACAGAGTAAGAAGGGGTCCTCCAGAGGCGAGACCCTTTACCCTGGATGGGGCTGGGGGCTGCAGGGAAGTGTGGAGGGCGCTTGCTCAGAGGAACCTTCCAGGGGGATTGATGTCTAAGGAGGGACCTGGAAAATGATTCTATGTAGTGGACGAAGAGGTGGGCGCAGAACAGGAGAAGGACTTGGCCGTAGAGGGAACAGTGTGTGCAGAGATTGGGGAGAAAGGAATCCTCATGGCTGAGCGTGAGAACGAGAGGCGTGGGGGTGAGAGCTGAGGCTGAGGAGGCAACAGCCAGGTGCAGAGCTAAGGAGCCAGGTGCGGGGACACAGGCCGAGCCATCCCAGAAAAGTTTTAAGCGATGGAATGATGTGATCGGATTTACATTTTGGAAGGATTACTTTGGTTCTGCCACAAGGAGAATGTATTCGATAGGATCTAATCTGGAAGCAACGAGAACAGGCTGGAGCTGTCTCCTGGAGAGATGATGGTACCTGTGATACCTGGACCAGGCCGCCCGCGTTAGTAGGTGGAGGCTTTGGGGTTCTGGGATGATTTGAGGGAAGTCTGATCTGGCAGGCAGTAACTTCAGAGAGTTATTCTCAAATGGCCAAATGGCACGTCTTGGCGGTGTTCATTGATGGAGACTCGTCCAGAATCACGAGAAATGCCTTCCCGCATCCGGCATCACACGGTCGTCTTCCAGTGCCAGCCCTGCCAGGGAACGTTGTCAGGAGAGGCGGAATGAATCAGCCTGCCCCCCAGCCTTTACTTCTCATCCTGGGAGAGGGCTCCTGTCATCTTCCTCGTCACAGTGCTTACTGTGTTTTCATCTTCAGCATCTGCCCGTGAGATGCTGATGTCTTGAATTGTAGCACTTTCCTGTGTCACAGTGTGTCACAGCTCCCAGTGGGAAGGTGAAAGCAGTCTAGGGATAGAGTGTGGAGGGCCGCCTTGGGAGTCTGGTCAGTGGATGAGGACCTGCAGGCCGAAGAGCCCCTTGGCATGGAGGCGGCAGGGGCCGTCCTGGACACTTTTGCCGCGAGGCCGTCTTACTGGCTTGTGCTGCGTTGGTGGCGATGGGGATAGAGCTGGAGGGTTTGTTAAGGTTGTGAAACAGGCCAGGTCATCGATTAGATATGGGGAGTGAGGAAGAGGAGAAAACCAAAAATGACAGCCAGCTTCTGCTTGGGTAAGCGTGTCGGCGAGGAGGTCAGTTCCTGAGTGCAGGGAGAGAGAGGGGAGTATTAGAAAATTTCCCTTCGGTATCACGTTCTGCGTCGTACAGTGACCTTTTAAAGAAACAAGCACACAGCTTTTTTGATTATGCAAACAGCGTCTGCATATTCCTATTTCTTCCAAGTGTTAACAAAATAAAAGAGGATAAAGACCCCCCCCATTTTCCCCTTGATATTAAGCACCGTTAATATTTAGTTGTATTGTCTTTCAATTATGCTTATGATGTTTCATGGGCAAAGTCATGTTTTATATACAAATTTGTATCCTGATTTCTTCAGTTAACCACAGAAATATTACTTCTAAGGCATTAAAATGACTTAAAACATTTTTAGTTATCTCTCTTATAGAATCTTACAACTGTAGGAAACTCATTATTCACCTGCCACTCTCTGGGTCTGTTTCTCAAGTAATGGGGACTTTAATTAGCACATGTGAGCGGGGCTGGGTGCCAGCCAGATGATGGGAAACTGCCTTCGTGACAAACGTTAGCTTAGCTTATAAGACTTTCATTTCAACTTTCTAACTCAGATGTAACAGAAAACTAAAAAAAATCCACAGACACAACTCCCAGGTGACTGCGTGTGGGGACAGTTAGAGCCTAAGTTACTCTTGCTCAGCTGAGCATTGTACTGGAACTCATTCTTGAGTGTTCCTTCCTGACCTACCTTGTCCCCTTGTCCCCTGCTGCCTTGTGCTGGGTGAGGTCTTATAGTGTCACTGTCTTTACTGAGAACCTGCTCTGTGTAACACTCCTTCAAAGCAAAGGGGGCCCAGGGGTCTGAAAGCCTGCCATTTTTCATAAGATTTGATCAAACTTACCAAGCTGACATTTAGTACAAAGATTTATCTGAGGCCTGCAGAATCAGAAAAGTATGTGTTTAATGTGTGATTCATGCAAACATAGGCGATTTGGACTGTGACTTGTATTGATGGCTTATAAATCAAGTATGAAAATTCTTTTCCCTCCTTTGGGTCCATGCTAAAAATGAAGACAACCTAATGTTCCTATAGCTTGTTGATTTTTTGCCTTTCTGATAGCATCTTTCTTAAGTACTTGAACTCTTTATAGATTAAATGCAATTCCTGATTTACCTGCTTTCTGCCACTTACACATCCACATAGCTAAGTAGGCTTTTATGACCAAGTAGATTTTCTCCAGCCTTTTTCACATTTTCTCAGTGACCAGAGACCAGAATCCCATTTTGTTTGTTTGTTTGCTTTTTGAATTCCAGGGCCTAATTCAACTGCAGCTCCTGAAACTAATGCCAGAAATTGTTTCTCAAGTTTGGTTTTCCCGACATGTAATTTAACCTTAAGTCGGTCCTTTATAATTAACACCATTGGCAACTATGTGGACTCCAGAGGGACGACAAGTCTCTGTGGGCACCCAGCCCCAAACCCTGCCGGCGTGGTTCCTGGCGTTTCCGCTGGGAGCGTGCTGAGTTCCAAGCCCCAGCGTATCAGCAAGCTCCTGAAACCACTTACCGGGTAGTTGATCGCTTGCCTGCTTTATAAGATATGTGCCAGAATATAATTTTTAGGCACTAAGATAAGAATCAGTTCCTTTGCTCTGCTAGTACATTCTAATCAGTCAGATCAGATAATCTTGGCGTGATGCAATCATTGTGTTTGAGAGTGCTGGCAGATTTCTAAAAGTAATGCCACATCCAAAAGATTTAATGATGATCCTGTTAACAGGCTAAACTCTTTCCTGGAAAAATGTAAAAGGAGAATGTGAAAGTATGGACATTTAGCTTTTGTTGGGCCATTTTTGAAATTTGTCCTAAAGTTAACATCTAGGATAGGACGGACCGCCTGTTTTAAAGGTTGGAAACAATACCATTTTTTTTCTTCCTGTGTGTACCTGTGCTTTTAAGCTGGAGTTTCTGGAAGTGCTGTTTATGGTCCCTCCTAAGATTTGGGTTTGAATCTGGACCACGATTGGTCCAGTTGATCCGTTTCAGTTCAAAGCAAACATGTTCCGTGGTGGTCTGGAAGTCAGGGTTCAGCGCTCTCAATTCAAAGCCAACACTGAAGACTCATTTATGGCTACTAATTTGACATTCAGTGAATTCCCAGATATGAGAGCTCTTTGGCCCACTAGTATATGCTGAAATGGCCTTGAATATATTAGTGTCTGTGTAGAATGCTAAAAGTGATGATCACACGTTCATCTAAAGTGCTCATTTAAGCAGACAGCTGTTAGACATAATGACAGAAGTAATTTTGTTAGAAATTCCTATTTTATGGTGCCAGTAGCAACACATTCTCCTGGTTTAGGGTGGTAGTGCCAGATGCAAAGAAAACAGTCCCCTGGGGAATCTGCCAGCATTCAAAGAATTTACCAAACGGAACATAAACTGAACAAGGAGTTGCTAAAATGTTTTCACACTAAAGGGTTTTTCAACATGCTGTAAGGAACAGTGGAAGCTTTTGAAACATTATAGCAGTAAGGGAAATTTGAGGCTTTGTAGTCCAACCCCTTAATTTATAGCTGAGGAATCAAGTTATTTGTTCAAGGTCGAACGCCAAGTCGGTGGCAGAGCTAGATCTAGAAGGCATTTCTTCATTCCTCATTGCACAGTGGAAAGAGCTTAGATTTTGGAATTAGTCTGACCTGAGTTTGAATACCAGCTTTGCCACTTACAAATCTCTTGACCTTGAATGAGTTATTTACCCTCCCAGAGTCTTACTTTCTTGAACTACAGAAGAGGAATGATGCTGTCAGGCAGTCATGTGCAATCGATGGATTCTTTCAGTCAGTCATTGTGGTGCCTGGTCCGTGATAGATGTTCATCTGATAATTGCTGTTACACTTTCTCGCAATGAGCTAAATTCAAGGGGTCTGGCGGCAGAGTATTTAGCGTTACATGGGCTTAGACCTTTTTGTAGCCTTTAGAAGAGTTGTGTTACTGAGCAAAATAAAGATACACTGAAAAGGTTGTGACAAAATCATAAGTGTGAGCCAGGAAAATGACTTCAGAAATGCAATACGGGGTGGTGTAGTCTGCTACAGATCAGAATAGGGTGGGAATTGTTGAATACCGCTGGTTTTGCTGTTAACTATTGAAACAGAAAGCCGCGATGAAATCTAGTTGCTAAAATAAGAAATCTGATTTTTGAAATCGAAGTCCATAACCCCCCACTTTATCATCAAAGCACACCTTTTGTAGAAAATGGCAAATAAAGACGAGTAAGAGAAAACTCAATCACCTTTCTATCACCCAGAGGTAAACATATTAACATTTTGTTGTATTTTTCCATCGTTTTAATCAGAAGCATTGTTTATGTGGTTTTATATCTTGCTTTTTCCCACTTAATTAATATTCCCACTTAATCAATAATTAATATTAATTAATGTTATGACCTTTGGAGATCATAAAAAACTTGGTTTTGTGTGGGACTATAGAAATAATATATAGTTTTTTTAATATTTAAATATCAGAAAAAGATGAAAAACCAACTATAGTCTTACTAGTCAGACTTTCTAATATTTTTGGTATACTTTCTTTGCATTTAGGAATACTGTAGTCACTTCTGGTTAGATTTACAGTGAAACCTTATAATTAAGTTCATTTAGCTTACATCAATTTAAATAAAAGTCCTTCAAGATGTTGAGGGTTGAAGGGGTGGACGGAGAGAGAGGGCAGTTTCAATTATGTCGCCACCTATGGTGGGCATGTGTCCCGGGCCACATTTGAGGTGTAGGAGCCCCTCTCTGTCTCTCTGTCTCTTTGTCTCTGTCTCTGTCTCTGTCTCTGTCTCTCTCTCTCTCTCTCTCTCATCAGACGGGATCAGGCGTGTTCAGGGTAGCATGGCCGTAGACAGGAGTCTTTCTTAACTGGGAGAATTCAGCTCTGAGTCCCTAAGGCAGCCACTGTGTGTTACCAGTTGCCATCTCTCCTTAGCATTTAGGAAGGTCTAGTTACGTGTCATCCTGGAGGAGTCGAGGTAGCGGTCATTTAACTATTGTGCGTTATGTGCTCGAGATGAGGAACGGTGTTTAAAAAGGCTGCTCGATGTCGTTTTCTTCAAAAGATGTTTGGCCCCAATACCTCTCAGCTCTACTGCGCAGAGTGTGATTCAGGTCATTTAAGGAATGGGCTTTTTTGGTACGACAAGGCCACTAGGTGAAACCCACTCACTATATCTGGTCCTGTTCCAACACCTTAGGAAAATGTGCTCTTTTAGATTCACTGAAGGACACCTGCAGGGTTCAAATGTAAGTTAATAGTATTCCGTTTCATCTTGTCTGCTTGACTTTACAACCTGATCTCTATGTAAGAGGTTAAACCAATGAAATGAAACTTCAGAAATGTTAAATGTGACAGAGGAAGAAAAGGGAAAAGGTTTTTAATGCAGCGAGCAAGTTCAGAATGGATGAGCTACGGCTTCACAGCAGCATCTGTCAGAAAGGATCTGGGGGTTCCATTCAGCTATAAGTCAAAGGAGTAAGTACTATGCAGCATCGGCAGTGATCCCACACACGAGTGGCGTGGGGGAGGACAAGGCAGTACGGCGAAGGGGTGATTCGGGGGCTCCTGATGTGGTGAATGTCCACTGAGAAGTATTTTACAGGGGGAGGGTCAGAGAAAGCGCAGGAAAGGGTCAGGACTTTGTCACCAGGTACCGTCAGGAAAAGGCCTGTTTCTAGGAGGTAGGAAGAGAATATGATCGTGGAAGAAAAGCCCCTTATGTGAGGTAGAGAAAATGATGGGGCATTGGACTAAAGAAGAACATTTTCATTGTCGAGAGGGCAGGAAGAGCATCAGAATACAGGAGGGCGTGAAGGACTGACCTTTCAGAACTTCTAAAAGGAAGAAAAAGACAAATTTGAATGTAAAGCACAATTAAGTTCAAAGATGTGTATTTTTTAGACGTCTTGTTTCATAATAATGCAAATGGGACATTGTTCATCAAGAAAAGCATTTTAAAGACCAGCCCAAGCCTAATAAGAAAGATCTGGAAGGATAGGATATCTTAGGAAAATTAAGACCCAATTTTATGAAGAAAAAAATGTGTAAGGCACTGACAGGCAGAACTTTCGGGTAGTGGGAGAGTTGGATTCCAGACTTCGTGCATTTTCATCACCTTTTTCTAATTAACACAGAGAGAGGGATGCGAAGCAGATACATGTCTTTCTAGTGAGTTTCCTTTCTAACCCAAGCTCACAGCAAATCTGTCATAATTGAATTTTATCTTATGCATGAAATTGCTTTATAAGGCTTGGTGTTCTGTTTGCAATTTTTCAGTTATATATTCATAAATATCAAATGGGAAGTAAGGCACAAAAGTCAGGTGGCTAGTAAAGTATTCTGTTCTAATACAAACAAGTTGTTTGTGTCATTATGAAGGGGAAATGTGGGCTTCCTATTTTAATCTAAACACTTAGAGGCAGTAACACAGTATCTGTGGCATTTTTCTCAACAGGAAATCCTTTCCATTTCCCATCACAATTTATTGGGTCACAAGAATAGCAGACGTACAGAAAGCATTAATGTGTGACTCTCAGGAAGTAATTTTCTGAGCATCCTGTCACATTTTCAAAAGTTAATTTCAGTTCTGCTGGGTAAAAATATATGTCATTTCCATATAGAAATATTCGATGCACATATGACTTATATTTTATTATGTTACTGTATTAGATGATACTTGTTTTTGTTTAAACAGTTACACATCTGGCGTGCTCAGCTTCTTGAAAATAAATGACAACTTCCTATTCAGATGCGAGTTAGTTTGAATCAATTTTGGACCAAAGCTCTTGTGTCCAGCTCTGGCTGGCACCTTAATCTCAGTGCTTACCAAGTTGACCTCTTTACCGTTTTTGCTTTGGACAGGATAGAGTGGGGAGTAAATGGTATTCCAGTGTCCTCTTGGTGTGGTCGCATAGGAGGCGGCGAGAGGCCGTTCATGCCAGGGGTTGGTTGTAGTTTCTGAGCGTGCCTGAGTACTTGGACCGTGTGGCAGTTTCATCGATTAATGTGCCCCTTACCTCTCTGGTTTTTTATTGTTTGGGTTTTTTTTTTTTTTTTCCTTAAAAATAGAATGCAAGTTATACAAATGGGCAAGAAATTTGGGCTACATTCTTTTAAAAGGCCCAGCTTATACAGAAAATAAGAAAGTTCTAGGACTTGCACTGTCTGCACCTCAATTCAGTGTTCTCAGTCCCAAGAAAGCTTGTCTTCTGAAACCACGTACTTGGATGAATGCTCCACGGAGGCAAGATTTTCGATTTACTTTTTGCTGTGTACCGTGCCTAGAACAGTGTCTAGGACTTTGTAGGCTCTCACTGAATACATGCTGAGTTGAAGGAATGATTATTATTGGTACTTTATTTTTTAAAACTTACGGAAAATTTTCAAATATCCATAAAAGCAGAGAGAAGTATAATGAGCCCCCTCTATCTCTTTGCTTCAGTATTATCAGCTTTTCCCCCTTGCTTTTTGGGGGATGGAGATGGGATTGGCTTATTTTACTAGCCCTTTAAATTGCTCTAAAAGGTAGTCATTGACAATTGTTAAATGTGGAAGATCTTGATCTTCACATTGGCACAAATCTTTAATTAGGTTACATATTTACTTTCTTGAGGAACAGGACATTATTCTGGGTTGAAAAACAATGTATAAACAATGGTAGTGAGGCATGTTGAAAGAAAGGTTAGATCTGCTTATCTGCATTTCTTACGTATCTGCACGTTGTATCACGCATTCATTCATATAATCGCCATTATTTTTTAGAGCGGTTTTAGGTTCACAGCAAAATTACGTGGATTATAGAGAGTTCCCAAAAATCTCTTACACACGCACACACACATCCCCTCCTCCACCGTCAGCACTCTGCTCCACAGTGGCACATTTGTTACAGTCAATGAACCTGCACCGACACAGCATTATCACCCAAAGTCACCAGGGTTCACCCTCGGCGTAGTACAGTCTGTGAGTTTGGACAGATGTATAATGACGTGTATCCACCACTGTGTATCAGACAGAATAGTTTCACTGCCCTGAAGCTTCTCTTGTGCTCTACCTGTCCGTCTCTCCCTCCCTGTCCCCTCAAGCCACTGGCAACCACTGATCTTTTCACTGTCTCCATAGTTTTGCCTTTTCCACAATGACATGTAGTTGGAATCATGCAGTATGTTGCCTTCTCAGAGTAGCTTCTTTCACTTAGTCATATGCCTTTAAGTTTTCTCTGTATCTTCTTTGTGGCTTGATAGGATAGCTCATTTCTTTTCTTGCTGAATACTGTTCCACTGTGTGGATGGACCACAGTTAGATATTCAGTCACCTGTTGAAGGACGTCTGTTGCTTCGAGTTTTGGCAGGTGAACATTCACATGCAGGTTTTTACATAGACATAAGTTTTCGACGCATTTGGATGCATAGCAAGGAGCGTGATCGCTGAGTCATGTCAGAGTATGTTTAGTTTTGTGAGACACTGCCACACTGTCTTCCAGAGCTGCTGTGCCATTTTGCATCCCCACCAGCAGCGAGCGAGGCTTCCCGTGTATCCACATCCTCGCCAGCATTTGGTGTCATCAGTGTTTTGGATTTCAGCCATTTTAATAGGTGTATAGTGGTGTATAGGTGTATAGGTGTATGTATTATCTGTATCTGTGTTCTGTGTCTTTGTCTTTTGGGAAATATTATCTGTTTTGCTTGGGAAAAAATAGTCTAATTTTTTAAAAAATTTTAAAAAATACGTAGCCTAGAAATGAGAAGTCGTTCATAACCACCCCCTCCTGCCACCATTATAATGTGACGAGTTGGTGCACATTCTTCACAGTCAAGTCCATTTGTCCCCCGCCCCCAACACACAAACCACACATATACACAGACTTAATATTTTAGCAGGTCGGGATCTCTTTATGCATACTATTCTAAAAGGCTTTTTTTTGTCACTAATGACATTCTGATTGGCACCTGTAAATGAAACCCATTTTTTTTTTAATAGTTGCATAGTATTTTGTTATACAGATATTTCATAATTTATTTACCTAGTTTCTTATTCATGGATATTTACCATCCATTTCTTTGAATGTTCTAAACCAGTGCTGTTCAGTAGAACTTTCCGCGATGATGGGAATTCTCTAGGTCTCTGTCCAGGTAGCTGCTGGCCACATGTGGGTCTTTAGCATTTGAAATGTGGTTAGTGTGCCCAAGGAATAGACTCTTAAGTTTTATTTCGTTTTAATTAATTTAAATTTAAATAGCCACATGTGGCTAGTGGCTCCCGTATTGGACAGCACAGCTCTAAACTATGCCAGAGCCAAGTTAGGTCATCAGGCTGCTGGCTTGACCACGTTACTTTGGCATTCATAAATTACAGTTTAATGGTGTTTCTTTGATGTTTAACAGTCAAATGAAATTTCTTTTATAAACTTCTTTTAAAGAAATATTGTTCAGTGTCGGAGTCCCTTAAGAAAGATCTGTGACATACTTCTTGAGTTTGGTTCCAAGAGTTTCTCTTCCAGACATATCAGTACACATACCTCCCTTTACCACAAATGACCTCTTCGTACCTTATCGTGCATCTCTTTTTACCTTGGTTGCCAGGGAGCCCACAGTTAAGTTTTTGGTTTGGCTATAGCAATTGGTCTTTTACCTCTCGTCATTCCCCCGGCCAAACTATATAACTTCCCTCTCATTCTGAATTTAAAGATATCATTATGTATATGGATTTCATTATAAAACTCTTCTCTTTTTTGAAAATGGTTAGATTTTTACATGAAGTTTTTGGAATCTATTCCAAGACTTCACTAAGAATAGATTAAGGCGATATCCACGTTACTTCCCGCTCACGGCCCTGCATACACATGTCACATATCCTAATAGGACAGCACAGTGTCATGTGCGAGCATCTTTTTCATCACCTCAGTGGGAAATATACATATTTAACACTCTAAAACAGAATTCTACCTTGGATTGTAGAAAGTTACTTAAGCAGTTAGTGGTTGGCCATTTTTTATTGAAGTACGAGTCAAAATTGGGTTTCTCTACCCTCTTCATGTGCTCTGCCAGTGTAATGTCCGCCTCAGCTTTCTCTGGAGATACATGGGAATCTTATTTTGCTTGAATTTGAAACATACCCTTCAGGATTTCCTAGTCCCATGCGTGGCGGCCTGTAGATAAACAATAACTGCCAAATGGTGGCAAAATATCTTTTGACCCTCCTAGATTAGAACCTTGAGAAACAGTGTACATAGATTTAAAAACATTTCTTTCTTCCTTTGTTTCTGCCAAGTTTCCATCCCTAGATATTTTTAAATATTAGGATACCCTTAGTTTTTACATAGACTTGGAAGGCGTACGGATATGCTGAGAAATTATTAATCAATCCCTTCGCCTGCAAGGAAGTGGGGTAGAACCAGGAAACTACTGATTTGGTAACCAGGATAGCACACCGAAACCACCTGTGTAACTCCTGGCAGCATGACACCACAACACAAGGGCTCCGAGAGTGCTCATTAGCAGGTGTGTGATCAAAAAGATAAACACATCCTCATGTGATACAATTGGCCCGGTGCCTTTAGCACCATGGGGTCGCTGTGTGTACGCATGTGTGCAGATACAGCCATCAGGGTTGGGCATTTTTAGCATAATGAGGAAATTGAGAGAGGAAAGGGCTGGACGCAGGGGACTGAGCCCTGACTGGAGTTCCTGGCACCGCAGACTCTGGCTGCGAACTCTAGAAACCGCATGGGATTCCAAGTGCGACGTGTTGACAATCACCAAGTGCCACCGATTTGTAACAGAGGGGCAAGGCCGGGCTCTGCAGGAAAGAAGGAGCGGGAGGCCTTTAAAGAACTGTTTTTTTCTGTTTAACAGTGGACTGTGAAGAAGATTGAGTCCATATTAAGATATTTTTTGTATTTTCTTGAGAATGGAAGGAAGATGGAAGTTGAGAATCTTTTCGTGCTTTTTATGGCATTGTTTGTGATGTTCATGAAAAGTAGACAGATGTAAAGCTTTTCATCCTACCTCAAATTACAACTACTTAGATTAAATATAATGCAATTTAAATTCTTAAAAAACCTAAAATTTGTTTTATGAAGGAATTTGGGGTGGATAAAATTGTTGCTCTCTTAAATCGCAGTGGTTGATTTCAGAGCAATTCTGTTTCCCTTGTTCTTTCATGTAGTAAGACTAGATGGTTGTCACCAAGCTCCATGTTCGGAATGTCGCTAAGCACAAAGTCGGCAAAGCTCCAGGGGACATAGGCAGCCAGTTCTCAGGAAGTTGCTCCTTTGGTTTCCCAGAGACCTGCTTGACAGTCTAGCACTTCAAATAAATTTAAAAGTTTTAAAAAGGAAAGGAGTGGTACAATTTTCTATGTCTCTTCATTCGGTGAAATAAGCGGGATAGTTTGTATATCTGTTGGCTCGGTCTTTTCAGATGTTTGCTAAAAGGTAATTTTGTATTAGCTTCTTTCAAAAAGAACCAAGGTGTGCCCCATCCCCAGTCCTCACCCATTTTTGTAGTAGATTTATGTGTGTCTAGTGGGGCGGAGGGTGTGGGGGGAGGTCTGAGTAGTTCTTATATCTTTCTGGCCTCCCTGCAGCCCAGGGTCGCTTTATAAGGAATTTGTGGCCTCGTTTGCTCCTGGGATATGGTCCTCAGACAAACCCATATTGGACCCCCTTTCCTGGAAACTCATTTTATACCCAAAATTTAAAAAAAAAAGAAAAAAAGAAAAAACACAAAAGTATAAAAATGCATGAAAATAAAATCCTGTAAGCACATGACTTCATAAACATTAATCATGCAAAGCCGAATGCTTAACATGAAAACAGTTTTAAGCGTTCCTTTGGTATACATCACCCATGCATTCTTGCCAGAAATGTGTCACCGAGTCTAATCCTGAGGAACAGTCAGCAGATGAAGCTCGTGGAGACCTCCACAAATCAGCTGGCCCGAACTCTTAGAAAATGTCAACATCGTGAAAGGCAGTAAAGGTGGGGGACTCTTCTAGATTAAAGGAAACCCAAGAGACATAATAACCTAATGCAATGTGTGATCTTTAATTAGATTTTTTCAAAGTAACAGCTTTATGAAGATATAATTCACATGCCATAATGTTAATCCTTTTAAAGAGTATAATTCGGTGGTTTTTAGAGTTGTGTGATAATCACCACTAATTCCAGTGTTCCGTCACAGTGTAAAGGACGTTCCAGACCGGTCCCTTCCCCCAGCCCTGCCCCGTAACCACTAATCTGCTTTCCATCTCTGTGGATTTGCCTATTCTGGACATTGCACATCAGCGGGGTGGGACCACGTGTGACCCTCGCGGCTGGCCTTCTTCACCACGCTGTTCGCAAGGGCCACCTTCGTCCCGTGCGTCAGTGCCTCGCCGTGTTTGCTGCTGCGTGATGTTCCGTCCTTTGCATACACATCTCGCTGCTCCTCCGTAGTTGGTGTCCCTTGGCTTGTTTCTACTCTCGGCTGTTATAAGTAGCATTGCTATAAACATTGGTACAAGTTTTTGTGTGGATGTGTGTCCTCAGTTCTCTTGTATCGACTTAGTGCAGTTGCTGGATCACATGGGAACTGTATGCTTAACTTTGTGAGGACCCGCCAAACTTTTCCACAGCGGCTGCGCCACTTACATTCCCGGCATGAGGGTTCCGATTTCGCCACGTTATCAACTTGTCGCTTTCCTTTTCTTTGATAGATGGCCTGGCCTGGCAGGAACAGCCTGATTCGTATTGTTGTTTCGATTTGCATTTCCCTGATGACTAATGATGTTGAACATCTTTTTACGTTTCATGGCCATTTTTACATCTTCTTTGGGGAAATGTCTTTTCAAGTCTTTGCTCATTTCTAAATTAGGCGACTCATCTTATTGTTGAGTTCTTTATTATTCTGCATGATACTAGACCTTTATCAGATAGATGATTTGCAAATATTTCCTCCTGTGAGTTGTCTTTTCACTTTCCTTATCAAGTCCTTTGAGTTTTTAATTTCGACAAAGTCCAACTTATCTTTTTTTTCTGTTGTTTGTGCTTTCGATGTCATGTTTAAGAAACCATTGCCTTATCCATATTTAGGAAGAGTGGAATTTTATAATCCAAATACAAGAATGTTTACACGTGTGTTCTCCTCAGAGTTGTATAGGTTTTGCTCTTACATTTAGGTTGTCGATGCATTTTGAGTTTTGATCCATTTCGAGTATTGCAGTCTTAACAAAATTAAGTTTTCCAGTTCATGAACATGGAATGTCTTTTTATTTGTCTTTAATTTCTTTCAACAAGATTTTATAGTTTTCAGTGTACAGCATAGTTTGTCTTATATTTTGAGATTAAATTAATTCCAGAGTGTTTTGTTCTTTTCGATGTTATTGTAAATGAGATTGCTTTCTCTATTCACTTTTGCCTAGTTCATTGCTAGTGTAGAAATGCAACTGAGTTTAATATATTGATTGTATCCTGCAACCTTGCTCAACGTCTTTTGTTAGCTCGAACTATTTTTTCATGGATTCTTCAGTGATTTCTATATGTGATCATCATGACATCTGAAAATAGAGCTAGTTTTACTTCTTTTCCAACCTCTGGGTGCTTTTTATGTCATATTCTTGACTAATTGTCCTGGCTAGACCTTCCAGTACAATGCTCAGGAGAAGTACGGAGTACAGACACCTTCGTCTTGTTTCTAATCTTACGGAAAAAGCATTCGGTCTTTCACCATTAAGTAGGATGTTAGCTGTGAGGTTTTCGTAGACATTTTTTAGAAATTCCTTTCTATTTCTAGTTTATCGATCAGTTGGGGTTGGATTTTGTCAAATGCGTTTTCTGTGTCTCTTGAGACAATGGTTTTTGTCCTTTTAACATGGGGTACTATATTGATTTCCATATGTTGAACTATTCCTTGGACAAATTTCACTTAGTAACTGTATATAATCCTGTTTATGTGCTACTGGGTTCGATTTTCTGTGATATACATAGAGGATATTTGTGAATTCCCCAAGTTTCCTTCTGTTACTGGTTTCTAATTTCATTCCATTGTGGTCAGAGAACATACTTCATTTGATCTCAGTCTTTTTAAATGTATCGAGACTTACTGTTTTTTTTTAGCCTACCATGTGGTCTATCCTGGAGAATAACATGTGCCCTTGAGAAAAATGTGTATTCTGCTTGTGCTGTGTACAGGGTTCTTTAGATGTCTGTTACTAGATCTAGTTATAGTGTCATTCAGGTCTTCTGTATCTTCGCCATCTTCTGTCTATTTGTTCTAGTCATGGTCAGGAGTGGGATATTGAAGTCTCCAGATACTATTGTTATATGGTCTATTTCTCACTTTCAGTTTTCGCTTCATGCATTTTAGGACTGTTAAGTACTTACATGTTTATAATTCTTATATCTTCTTGATGGCTTTTTTGGGACTGTTAAGTACTTACATGTTTATAATTCTTATATCTTCTTGACCCTTTATTGTTATTAAATCTTTTTTTCTCTAATAACAATTTTTATTTTAAGTCTGTTTTGTCTAATCCTCTCTTGTAGCTAATGTTTGTATGGTACGTTTTTCCACATCATATAATTTTACTTTCCACTTATTCGTGTCTTTGAATTTAACATGTGTTTCTTGTAAATAGTATGTAGGTAGATCATGCTTTTTTTTATTCATTTACATTTACGTCATTACTGATAAAGGAGAATTTGTGTCTGCTTTTTTGCTGTTTGATTTCTGAATGTCTATGTCATTTTTGTTCCTCAGTTCCTTCATTACTGACTTTTGTGTTACAGAGATATTTTCTAGTATTCCATTTTAATTCCCTTTTTGCTTGTTTTACTATATATTTTTGAGTTATTTTCTTGGTAGTTGCCCTGGAGTTTACCATTAACAACTTAATTTATAGTAGTTTGGTTCAGATTAATGCCAGTTTAATCTCAGTGGTATACAAATACTTTATTCCTATTTAGCCCCATTTCCCTACTCTTTTATGCATTTATTGCTTCAAATTATATCTTTAAAAATTGTATTGCTGTCAACTTACATTTATAACTATTGCATTATGGAGTTTTTGACAAGATGAGAAATCACCTGCTAATCTTATTGAGAATCCCTTTTACATGATGCGTCATTTTCTCCTGAGGCTTTCAAGATTCTCTTTGTTTTTCATTTCACAGTTTGCCTATGATGTGTCTAGGTACGTATGGCTCCCTTTGAATTTTTTCTACTTGGAGTTGAGCTTGGATGTGCCTGTTATTTTTTTAAGAGCAAATTTGAGATGATTTTGGCCATTATTTCTTCAGATATTCTTTCTTCCCCTTTGTTCCTTTTCTCTTTCTGGGACTGCTATTATGTGTATGTTGGTCTATTCGATGACAACCCACAAGTGTCTGAGGCTCTGTTTAGTTTTCTTTCATTCTGTCTGGAAGACTGGATCATCTCAATTGACCCATTTTCAAGCTTGTTGATTATTTCTTCCGCCAGTTTACATCTGTTGCTGAGCCCTTTTTGAATTTTTTAATTTCAATTATTGCATTTTTCAGCTCCAGAACTTCTATTTAGTTTTTTTATAGTTTCAGTTTCCTTATTGGTATTCTCTTTCATGAGGCATTTGTTCTTATGCTTTTCTTCAGTGCTTTACGCCTATCTATAGTAATTTGTTTAAAGTCTGTGTCTGGTAAGTCCCATGCTCGAACTTCCTCAACAGATAGGTTTTATTTGTTGTTTTTTCTCTCCTCTTTATGGGCCATGCTCATCATTCATGTCTTGTAATTTTTTTTTTTTTGAAAACTAGATGTTTTAGATATTATAATTTGGCAATTATAAAACTCAAATTCCCCACCCTCCACCACCACCACCACCACACACATACACACACATACACACACACACAGACACACAGACACACACACACACACACACACGCCAAGTTCATTGTTACTGTTGCTGTTAGATAACTCTTCCTGGACTAAGTCTATACAATCTGATTTCTTTGTTATGTGTGGCCACCAAAGTCTCTGCTCGGTTCTCTTAATTGTCAGATAATGATTGAACAAAAATTTCCTAAAATACCTGGAACCAATAAGTCTCCCAGCCTTCGCAAAGTAATCCTTGTCAGTGCGAATCAGATCATGCTCCTCCTCTTCTCAGAACCTTCCAATGGCTTCCATTCTCACTCAGCAGAAGAGTAAAGTACCACAGTGGCCTACAGACCCCATGCAGTCTAGACCCCGTCCCCCCCACCCACCACCACACACACTCCTTGTGAGGCCACCAGGTGGTTCTTTTTGCTGATCCCCAAACATGCCAAGCAATTCCGACCTCAGGGCCTTTGCAGTTGCCAGATATTCTCATAATACCTCTCCTCCAGGTCTGTATTCAGTTGTCACCTCAGCAGGGCTTCCCTTTCCACCCCTCCCTCCCTCCCTCCCCTGTATTCTCCATCACCCTTCACTGCTTTATTTTCCCCATAGATAAAAAATTGGCACTGTCGTACTCTGTACTGTCTTTCCTTTGTTTATTATCCCCTTTCTGGAATGTAACCTCTTAAAAGTAGAGATTCTTGTTTGTTTCGTTCCCTGTTGTATGTACAGTGAAGGGAAACCGCTTGACGATAACTGTTGACTGAATGAATGGTGATCTTCGGCAATCTGTTCTTATTTAATAATGAGACGCTAAAATGCTGATTGAAAGCTCTTTGTATGTGATGGTCTCGTCTGCTGGTGTTTTCATGCTGATGCTTACCTAGTGACTGTTGGAGGGTTCTGAGATGTCAGCATCCGGAAGTGCATCCTCAAGGATCTTTCCTTTTGTATGGAGAAAAGTCCTCCAGCTTCTTTCTGGAAACATTGGGCCTTTAGGCGGCAGCGGGCGGAGCAGGCAGGGGGGAAGCACCTGCTGGGCTCCCGCCATTCTGGGAGCTGAGGAAAGGAGCTGAGGGCCACACGGTTGATATGTAAACTGCCATTTAATTCCACTCATTTCAGCCCCGCAGCGCAAGTCCCCTGTGCCAGATACCGACTGGCGTGGAGCAGCTCCCCGTGCCTTCCTCCGCAGAGTCCTCCTCTGGTCTTGGGAAGGGTGGTGGGAACTTAAGGGTTCCTAAGCTCCGTTCAGGCCTGTTCCCAGACGCATGGAGTCTCACGTGCTGGGCCTCCCTAGGGGGAGCAGCTCCTCTCCTTTCTCTCTGTTACTTGCCTTGTAAGCACCCAGCATTGGCCGTGTTGAATCCCTTAAGCTACTGTGTTTTCTCCTTTTGTCCTAGTTGTCCTGGAAGGTTGATACTTTTTTATGTTGATTTACTGTCATTTTAATGAGGCTTTGGACAGAGAGGAGACAAAAACATGTAGTTAGTGTGCCGTCATTAACTGCACGTTCTCCGTCTTCTTACTGTCGGTTTTCATTTTGTGTTTGGACGTGTGCGGGGGTGGGGGGCCCGCTGTCCCCCTAACCGAGAGCACGGATGCTCCTCTTGTGTGTGTTTGCATTCCCAGAGCCTCACACAGATTAACTGTTGGTCTGGTCGCTGATAGTGACATAGCAGCCTCGGCGATCTTACTTTTTTTTTTTTACTTGGCCTTATTTTCTTATTTTATTTCAGTGCCTAAACTACTTTTCAAAAACTAAATCAACATTGCAATCATAGCCAATAATAATTTTTCTCCTTTTTAAAATAAATCTTTAAAAATGTTGAAATTAAATTGCTTCTTTTCTAATCTGATTTTTAGGAATGAGAGAACAAAGCACTACGAGTAGAGTACCTTTAAATGACTCATAATTACGCAAATGCATATAAACTTGGGTATGCAATTAGGCAGCTAGTTATGTTGCAGATGCAATTACATGCTTAAATGCATGGCCACTCCCTCGGCTCACCCAGCTGTCTCTCTTGTCTTATGCTTATGATCAGTTATTATTAAGCCACAGCTGTCAGAATTTGAAAATACATGCTGGTGCTAGTGGTGCCTTTCAACCAATAATGGAAGAAAAGTTTGAAAAGGAAATTTTCCTTTATGCATTGCAGAGATGGTCTTCTTAGTTGGCAAAATCCTACTGGAGATTGCAGGCTATGCAATTAGAAAAATTATCATTAATCATAATAGTGGTTAATGATATTTACAGTGTAGCGTACCTCCATCGTCTCTGCAATTCTGAACTCTAAAAAGCCCTGAAAATTTTTTATAATACATTGATTGCAAAACCTTATCTGACCTGCTTCATTAAAGCCCAAACCTGATATGTGATGGATGATGAGGCTTTTTCTCGTCTTTATCTATCCCAAGTCGCCAGTGCAAATATGTATGCACTTTGCTGCAGAGATATTAACGTGTTTGACCACTGACCCAGACCCCACTGAAGGGTTTATGTAATATGTAATATACATACTGTATTCCCTTTTAAAATGCAAAAAATTCTGAGTTTCAAAGCCTTTTGGCCCCAATAGTTTCTGATAAAGAGTTATGGCCTTATAGTAAGAGTGACAGATTTCTGGTTGGATGCAGGTTAAAATGCTAATGCGGGGTGAAACCCCATACCTCTTAGAGTGCTATTACTATTTTTGTTATTCTTCTTATTGTTTTTGTTATTGCTTTAGTTTTAGAACTGATAGTTATATCTACTTGTAGAATGTCTTGAAAACAGTTCTGTAACAAAATAATTAGATGATTTACGTGGTCACAAAATTATTTATATTCAAACTCTTCCTTGTTACTTGTCAGTAAGTGTTGTTCTTAGCTGTTCAGTGGCATCATAACGATGTTTAAATTGAGCTTCCAGGATTACAGTAGTATAAAGTCACTGAAAGGTAAAGTTGACAATTTTTCTAACCAGGGATCTTCTGTATAATCAATAGGTAAAATACGTATATTAATTTTATGTAGCATTAAATTCTAACTATTTAGTATGGCAATTATGTTTCACTGAGTATAATAAAATCATAAAACCTCTTCAGAGTTTTTCAAGATAGCATCTCCTTCCACGCTGTCTTGATCTCCTGCCTCAGCAGGTAAAGGCTCCCCAGAACCACTTAAAGATTTTTCTTCTGTGGAACTAATCACAATATATTTTACTTGATTGTTTCCCAAACTTTGTTTTACTTATGTTTAACAGTTAGCTTTTAATAAATGTTCAGTTAACCTTTTGAGTGAATAAATGAATGAAGTTGAGGAAATTAAGAGTCATCTAATCCTTCCGCACAAGTTTGCTGTATGTAAAACAATTTTCCTGTTGGATTTCATTCTGTTACCTAATATTATAGAGTATACTGCTTGGAACACATTAAATATGGAACTCAGTAAATATGTATTGAATGAAAATCTACCACCTTATATTTAATGGCTCTAGTTTCATTATCTGAACTTAAAAGTATATATTTAAGTCCTTCCATGTGATGTTGTGCTCTCTTGTGCTATCATCATTCTCTTTCCAATTATCATTCAAAAATACGATCCACTTTCCATTGTATGCTGAAATACATTTTGAAAAAAATTTTAGGAATATTTTTTAAATCAACTGCATATACTTGGATATATTATGTACTTCTTTGTGTTCTAATGTAATTATATATCAGTTGAAGTTTCCCATGCATAAGCTAATTTTGGTTCAAAGTTATATTTTGTCTTTTGATAAAAGTGAAGTAATTAAGAATTTTCTTAAAAAAAAAGAAAAAGAAGTTTCTTAGTTGCTAAAGTATTTTAAATTGTTTTTCAAATTATTAAAAACTCAAGATAATTTCAAATTTAATTGCTGTTCTGTGTTCCCAATTATTACTTTTAATATTAATAGTAGGAAAACCATAAAAATTTGACATGCTCAGTAGCGTGATAAGTGAATGGAAAAGCGATGGCGTTTCTACCAAGCGAGTGCAGCCTGGCCGCTGTCCCAGGGACAGCGTTAACCCTCCGTTGCTGGTTGAGCCGCCCTCGATCTGTTCAAACCACCCACCCGGTGATCCTCAGTCTTTATTTCCCGCTCCACACAGTTGTGGGGGCGGCATGGTCGTTTTTCAACAGCAGAGTGAGAGACAGGGATACCTCCTCTGTCAGCTCCCTGAGAATTTTAATATTTATCCTCTTTCCTCCCCACGCTTTAGTCATTTTTGTCCATTGCCAAATATATGAAATTTTTGAGTTTTAAAATTAAGCACACATAATTAACATTTTAAAGGCAGATTGTAATCATAGAGGCAGATGGTCTTGGGCACGTGGCATGTATTTTCGTGTATTTTAAAATTCGTTCTTTGTCCTGAGGGATTAGAGCAAGCAGACACTTGGCTGCATTTGTGTCAGGGCCTTCCCCATAGCATGTTGATAAAAGATCCTTTCCTATTTTGGAGGACCAAGTATTTCTGTTTAGATTGCTTGATGAGATGGGCATTGAAGTTGCTGAGGGACCGACCCATAGTGTCCCTTTATAGCAGTTTGATGAAATCAGTTTCCAGTTCCTTACTTTTACTGACGTGTGACTAGGAAATTTTTATAAATAAAAAGTGGAAGGTCATTAACAGATAATAGAAGTTTAAAATAGAATAGCCTTCACCAATTTTCTGTAACAAACAGAACTCTTAAGGTACATAAAATGTAGATAAACAATCAACAATCAGTTTTGACTGAAGTATATAATATAGCAAATATAATGATAACTCAGAAAACCTAAAAACTTTTGATGTAGTAGTAATAGTATTACCAGTGATTAAAAAGGATGTTTCCTTCAAGTCTTAAAGCCTGAAATCTAGGAAGTAAATTAATATATTTTTAAAGATTAACATGTTTTATAAATGAAGATAGCAAGGAATTTTTACACGTTAATTAATTTTGTGGTCATTTTAGGTTCATCAGAGGATGTTGCACATGGTCAGCCCTCTCACCGGGTGAGCCGGCCATGTTTTTACAACTTAATGGTAGATGTTTGATGAAAGCTCTATTGCAGATAAAACCTGAGATTAATACCAGTTAAATCAGTAGTTTCAACTTTGTTATGGTTGTTCTGATGTTTTTCTCTGAAAAGGAACTAGGGAGACATAAAATCAACCCAGTAGGTTTAATTTTGTTTTTGATGGAAATATTTCCTCCTGTAAAGTTTAATGGCCATGAATTTGACTGCAGAGATTATTCACCGTAACGACATCTGTCCCTGAGAGGCAATTTAAAACAATTCCACTAGAATCCAGATAACTAATCAAAAAAGAATGTTGTGGAACATTATCAAAAAAGGACTGTGTGAAAGTAAGTTGAGATCTGGTCTGATATTTTGATATTTCTATCTCTCACCGTTCCCCCAGAAAAGTCAGTAAACACATGATGCCCGTGTTTATGAGATTTAAGGTTTAAAGGTAAAACTGCTTTATTATGAGGTCCTCTGGCAGCCAGTGCCTCTTTGCGTAGGCAAAATATGTCTGGCTTTTCCAAAAAGTGTTCTTATATCCAGTATTTTTATAGGAAGGTATTTGAGTATTTTTATCTGAATAAGGACAGTTAGACAAGTTTAAAAATACTTTTGCCATACAGGACCTTTTAAGTCTTAATACCCTATGCACATGAAATTCATGAATGCATACATGTTTTATGAATGAACAGATTTATGTATGAAATATTTATTGAGCACCTACTACTTGGCAGGCAATGTTCTAGATACTGGAAATTCAGCATTTAAAACAGATGAAGTTCCTACCCTCCCAAGAAGACAGCATCTTGAATCTTGCATTCTAGAAGAGCGATGACAGTTACTGTACTCTCTTAAGTCGTCCACCAGCATGTGGTGGTGCTTTGCGTTGCAAGATTTCAGACTGGTGGGAAGCGGGCGCCCTGCAGTTGCAAGTGCCTACACCGTCACTCTCAGAAGGCGCCTCATGTTGTTCCTAGGTTGCTCACGTGTTCGTTCCAGCCTGAAGTTCTGTCAAATGTACTTACTCAGTGTCCCAGCCGGCCGTGTTTTCTCCAGCCCTCACTGGTCTTCCTCGTGGACTCAGTGCATTGCTTTAAACAGCTGAGTGTGCGCACTTGTGTGCAAGTGCGTGTGCGTGTGCACAGGTCTTTCTGCTCCGGCTAGATTTCAAACTCCAGGGAGATCACGGTCCGTGACTGGTTTAGCACACAGCCTTGTATGTAGTAGTGCTATCGATATTTGTTTACTTCAGCTGCTGTCCTGAAATTGCTTAAAATCTTAGCAGTCTCTTTAAAAAATGTTCAACATTGAATTTTTAAGAAATGCCTTGCATTTCTTGAAAGTTTGTCCTGTCTGGTTAGAGT
>NW_011888886.1:2451946-2456038 GCF_000151845.1 Pteropus vampyrus | reverse complement strand
GGCAATGTTCTAGATACTGGAAATTCAGCATTTAAAACAGATGAAGTTCCTACCCTCCCAAGAAGACAGCATCTTGAATCTTGCATTCTAGAAGAGCGATGACAGTTACTGTACTCTCTTAAGTCGTCCACCAGCATGTGGTGGTGCTTTGCGTTGCAAGATTTCAGACTGGTGGGAAGCGGGCGCCCTGCAGTTGCAAGTGCCTACACCGTCACTCTCAGAAGGCGCCTCATGTTGTTCCTAGGTTGCTCACGTGTTCGTTCCAGCCTGAAGTTCTGTCAAATGTACTTACTCAGTGTCCCAGCCAGCCGTGTTTTCTCCAGCCCTCACTGGTCTTCCTCGTGGACTCAGTGCATTGCTTTAAACAGCTGAGTGTGCGCACTTGTGTGCAAGTGCGTGTGCGTGTGCACAGGTCTTTCTGCTCCGGCTAGATTTCAAACTCCAGGGAGATCACGGTCCGTGACTGGTTTAGCACACAGCCTTGTATGTAGTAGTGCTATCGATATTTGTTTACTTCAGCTGCTGTCCTGAAATTGCTTAAAATCTTAGCAGTCTCTTTAAAAAATGTTCAACATTGAATTTTTAAGAAATGCATTGCATTTCTTGAAAGTTTGTCCTGTCTGGTTAGAGTCAAACCACTTAGTGTCTAAAACCTGTATATCTGTTTTCGAAAATTGTAGATCATGCTAACGTGGAACTTCTTGATAGGACTCCTCCTGTGTTCATTAGTCGTTGTTTTTCATGGTCCTGAGCCCCGCAGCCTTTGGCAGTAAGGGTGAGGTCCCCACTTCTAATCGGGCAAAAGACTGTAAGTTAGTGTGGCTGTATCTAACATCTTTTATTATTTTTTTTGGATTGATTGACTGAAAAGGGCATTAGAGGCCGTTTTTTTGTTGTTGTTGTAATGCTCCCACCTTCCCTTCTCCAAAAAGCTTAAGCTAGGTTTAATAATTTCCATTATGATTCATTTTTTTTCCCTCTAAAATCGATTCCTATCGGAATTCACGGGCAGGTAGTCAGCGAAAGTCCCATTCTGTCAGAGCCCAGGGCTCTCTCTTCCAGAAGCCCTGCCTTCCCGCGGACGCGTGCCTCCTCCGGGGTGAGCGTCTGCCCCAGAGGGAGAGGCGTCCGCCCAGAAAGATTCACATCAAGAGCAGAAGAGTCAAAAGCAATCAGTATTTCATGGAAGTCATTGGATTACAAACCGAAGCATTTGTATAATGTTGGTTATAAATTCTGTTCAGTCCTTTGTTCTTCAACTTTTCACTGGGACTCATTCATAGACCCTGGGGACCCATTTTAGATCAAGTCTGAAGAATTCTTATATAGAATTTTAATCTTTAATGAATTAAATGAAGTAGACCATATAAGAGCAAATGTAATTATCAGGTAATTAGTTGAAAACCCTTGAAAAAGGTAATTCTCCTTTTAGACTTTTGTCATGAGTGGCAAGCTTAAAAACTAGTGTACCAAATATGTCTTTGTAGATTCTGGTATTGTTTTGAATGAATGAGGTGATAAATGGATGTGTTATTATAAGTACCTGAATTATCTGTATTTTCACAGTTCTAGTGTAAGACTATTTATTAATATCTTTGTATCCCAGCCTAAGTGAGATTTTCCCCTTATGAGCCTAAATTTTTCCCGCCATTATTCTCTTCCATTATATGCTTGTTGATTATGGATATTGCAGTTATTTTCAATACTTCTGATCGAATCAGGGATTTAAAAATTGTATCTGAGGAGATCCGGTCTACAGTAGCTAACTGCGTTGACCTAGTGAGAACATATGTAGCCGTGCTAACCTTTTCAACACCGGCAGGTTTTGGGTCCTGCTCCCCGGTGGTGTTCCTTCTTAGACAACTTGACAGAAGAATTGGAAGAGAATCCAGAAAGCACGGTTTATGACGATTACAAATTTGTCACCAAGAAAGACCTGGAAAATTTAGGTAAAAAAAAAAAAGATCATAAAATTATTTTATTTTTACTTTTTTTGTTTTGTTCTGGAGTTTCGAACATTTTAGAAGTGGTGGGGTCACGTTTATCTGATTTTCCAAATCTTCTCTTTCTGCCACATCAGATGTTACGCATAGCATATGTTGTCAAGTTTGTAATCAGTCTCTGCTTAGAGAAAGTTCAGATAAATTTAACTTACTTTTGTGTCTTAAATTGGGAATAATTTTTTTAGCATACTATCTATGTATGGAAAAAATATGCCAAGAAAGAAGGGATTTGTTTTTTCAAGTACTATTTGAATATGATATGATTTTTGAAAAATCTCAGGGACTGCACGTGAACGATTTCTGGCTCCCTTTTATGTGCGCCTACAACACTTTGAACCCACAGAGTGACTTCTCAGATACGTAGAACTTTCATAGTTACTTGAGATTTAAAGAATACAAACCCAGAAATGCCTCTTAACAATACTCAGCACCTAAATAGGGCTTACACATGCCAGGCAGTATTCTGAATGTCTTACATACAACACATTTAGTCCTCACAGCTCTGTGGAGTGGATGCTATTATGATTCCATGTTATAGATAAGGAAACTGAGGCACCAAAAGATTAAAGTAACTTGCCAGGGCCTTCAGTGATACTACGTGCGAAGATTGGAATTGGAAGCCAGAGTCTGTGCTCTAACTCAAGCTTACAGGCCCCCGGAAGGAACATGTTTACCCAGTCGCTATGCACTGGTTTGTAGAATGAAGAGAGTAGATGTTGCTAATCTTGTTCTATTATTGGGAAAAGGCTACATAGCAAATGATTGAGAGTGGGAAGACTCAGAGGACCCTTCTCCACAAGTCTAGGCAACTTAGTTATCTTCGGAACAAACAGATGTACAGCAGCAGCTGATTGTTAAAAGAAAATAAAATCATGTAATCAATAGATTTATAGAAGGTTCTTAAACTTCGTTTTTAACCAGTAACTCATAGCACCGTTAATCCAGGCAGAATTATTTTCTAATTTCTATCAAAATACTTCTTTTAATTTTAATGTGTTTAAAATGAAAGTTGTATTCAGCATTTAAAAAAAATAATGACTCATGAATGAAATAAGGTCTTTCTTCCGAAGTGCCTTCTTAAATATCTCCAGCACAGTGTTTACAGTAGGCTTGTGTCACACTCGCCTACATTTTTATATTGGAGAATAAAATGCATTTTGTTAAAATGTAATCGTACCATTCATTTTTAAAGCTGTGAAAATAAGCAGCTAAAGTTATACTAGAAATCATTTTCATGTACGTTATTAATCTCTTTAATATTGAATGGTTATCATTTTTCATAGGTTTCACCATTATAAATAAAACCTTTTATAAATAATTTATATTAAAAGTAAAAGCAAGGCTTTATAACTAACTTCCTTTATTTCTGAGTATTATTAGTAGTAAGTACTTGCACATTCTGACTTTTCCCAGCTACAGCCTTTAGTAGATCCTATAACATGGCATTTCTCAAAATGTGTTTCATGGAACACTACTTCTGCCAGAAGGGCTGGATGGCTAGCTCAGTGGCTAATGTCATAGGCACTGGAGCAGACTGACATGGGTTCACATCCATCTCTACCACTTACTGTCTGCAGGACTTGGCCAACTTACTTACCCTCATTATGCCTTGGTTTCCTCATCTGTAAGTGGCAATAATAATAATGGTACCCACTCACAGGGTTGCTTGAAGAATGAATCAAATAATGTCTGAACTGTACTCAGCACAGTGTCTAAACGTAGTATGCGAATGTTAACCATTATTTTAAAAGATTTGTGGCAAATGAGTTTGAGAAACGCTAGGTTGAGCAAAGTTAAATCAGTTTCTTTACCTGTGGGCTTCTTTGAGCCTTAATGCCATCACATACTAAATCTCCAGGAAGGGAGGAAAGTATGATACATTTCCCAAACTTACTGAACATAGAAACTTTTCTTCCTCAGAAGATCTCTTGGGACCCATGCTCTGTAGAGCTGACTGTGGGGCTTCTGCTGCTGTCGGGTTCTCTGTCTAGAATTGTTTCAGTAGGAAATCTTTGTGCTGGTTTTTATTTATGACCTAACGTTGAGTGGGGATAATGCAATGACATAAATGTTTTATACACTTAATAGA
>NW_011888886.1:2449146-2451896 GCF_000151845.1 Pteropus vampyrus | reverse complement strand
GTTTACAGTAGGCTTGTGTCACACTCGCCTACATTTTTATATTGGAGAATAAAATGCATTTTGTTAAAATGTAATCGTACCATTCATTTTTAAAGCTGTGAAAATAAGCAGCAAAAGTTATACTAGAAATCATTTTCATGTACGTTATTAATCTCTTTAATATTGAATGGTTATCATTTTTCATAGGTTTCACCATTATAAATAAAACCTTTTATAAATAATTTATATTAAAAGTAGAAGCAAGGCTTTATAACTAACTTCCTTTATTTCTGAGTATTATTAGTAGTAAGTACTTGCACATTCTGACTTTTCCCAGCTACAGCCTTTAGTAGATCCTATAACATGGCATTTCTCAAAATGTGTTTCATGGAACACTACTTCTGCCAGAAGGGCTGGATGGCTAGCTCAGTGGCTAATGTCATAGGCACTGGAGCAGACTGACATGGGTTCACATCCATCTCTACCACTTACTGTCTGCAGGACTTGGCCAACTTACTTACCCTCATTATGCCTTGGTTTCCTCATCTGTAAGTGGCAATAATAATAATGGTACCCACTCACAGGGTTGCTTGAAGAATGAATCAAATAATGTCTGAACTGTACTCAGCACAGTGTCTAAACGTAGTATGCGAATGTTAACCATTATTTTAAAAGATTTGTGGCAAATGAGTTTGAGAAACGCTAGGTTGAGCAAAGTTAAATCAGTTTCTTTACCTGTGGGCTTCTTTGAGCCTTAATGCCATCACATACTAAATCTCCAGGAAGGGAGGAAAGTATGATACATTTCCCAAACTTACTGAACATAGAAACTTTTCTTCCTCAGAAGATCTCTTGGGACCCATGCTCTGTAGAGCTGACTGTGGGGCTTCTGCTGCTGTCGGGTTCTCTGTCTAGAATTGTTTCAGTAGGAAATCTTTGTGCTGGTTTTTATTTATGACCTAACGTTGAGTGGGGATAATGCAATGACATAAATGTTTTATACACTTAATAGAGGAAACAAAAATTATTACAACACATGTAGTTTTACTGACCTAGTGAATTCTAAGAAGTATTTGTCTGACCAAATCTTATAATTGCTTTATGAGAGTATCCTAAATTTAATTTTGCCTTTTGACGTTGTACTATTTTGTACATCTGTGTGATTTTGCCTAGTAACTGGATTTTCAGATCTAGACAGATGTTCATTTCTAAAATTTCTAAAAATGAAAATCCAGGCAATATTTTCCTTGGAAACATAATCACTTAGTATCATACCAGCTAAGCTGCTGTTCACATGGGTGTATCACGTCTTATTTTGAAGATACTCTCCTAACCTTCTCTGTGTAGATATTTGCAGTAAATAAATAATCTCCGTGACATAGTAGAGCATCCTTATTTGACCGCTTGCACCACTACTTGTAAATGTAATCTAAAAGTAGGAAACCCTCCGAAAGACATTTAAAAACATTATTTAAACCAATTGCTGATTAGTAGTGAACTTTTTGTTCAACCATACTGAAGTGTGTTTGCATATGTGTTCATGTTCACATGTGTGGTTATATATGTTGGCATAAATTTGATCAACTGTTCTTTTTTGGGGAAAAACATGCCTCTACATTACTGTTGTGACGTGTCCTTTGTTTTTGGAAGTTATGGGAGATAACAATGATCTTACCACCGCCACCACCACTGTTCCTACTGGGCAGTGTAAACGATGGCAGCTTAGCGTTGGTCCAACTATTATTTTAAAAATTACCTGTTTCACGGAATCCAAAAATCTGAAGAACCACCAGTGTAGAGAACCGTTTTTTGTCAGTCTGTCATGGTTCATAAAGATTTTTTCATCATTTTTGTGCTTAGTGTCACATTAAAAATAAGTAAGGTTGATATTGCTGAAGTGGATTAAAATTTTCTCCATAGTTTTTAAAGATTAATAATTGTAATCCTTAAATTTTTATTCAAAAGTAAAATTTTATTGTAATCAAATTGTGCAAGAAAAGCTTAAATTTTAATCGGGATTTCATAAGGACCTGCCCTCTTCTGGTTTCCTCTCCCCAGGCCTCACACATCTCATTGGATCACCTTTCCTCCGGGCGTACATGCACGGGTTTTTCATGGACATAAGACTCTATCACAAGGTAAGTGCCAAAGTGCAGTCGTTTTAGGTGCCTAAAGAGCGATCTGTAGCCATTTGTTCTCTACTTACTTGCATTTTCATAAAACATACTTAAGATTTGCAAGAGAGCCATCTATTTGACATAGTCGTAGTCATGGTGTATATGAAACGTGCTGCTAAATACGATTTTTTTTTTCCCCACTTTGAAAAGGTGAAATTGATGGTAAACCCATTTGCTTATGAAGAATATAGGAAAGATAGGATCCGGCAGAAGATCGCAGAAACCCGGGCTCAAAGAGTCCAGTTAAAGGTCGGTATTGTCCTCACTACTGGATTTGCTAGAGAAGGGTACTTCATTTCCATGTCGTGCAGTATTCTAAAGAAACTTGCCATCTATCTTATCTCTGAGTCTTTCCATCCTTAGTTTACATTTTTCACTAATATTTTTGGTACATTTTATTTGTCAAGACTCTTGACTCATCATGGACTCTTTGGTAATGGTATTATGGGGAATGTCAGATGGGCTGACACCGTCAGCCCTCCTAAGGACATCCGATGGTGTTTTTAAATAGGCATTCAGATTTGGGGTGCTGGGGCTTTGCTAGTCCCCATTCTTACTGACCTTTGGCTGTGTCTTAGGCCAGCTGCTCAGATC
>NW_011888886.1:2447097-2449096 GCF_000151845.1 Pteropus vampyrus | reverse complement strand
TCATGGTTCATAAAGATTTTTTCATCATTTTTGTGCTTAGTGTCACATTAAAAATAAGTAAGGTTGATATTGCTGAAGTGGATTAAAATTTTCTCCATAGTTTTTAAAGATTAATAATTGTAATCCTTAAATTTTTATTCAAAAGTAAAATTTTATTGTAATCAAATTGTGCAAGAAAAGCTTAAATTTTAATCGGGATTTCATAAGGACCTGCCCTCTTCTGGTTTCCTCTCCCCAGGCCTCACACATCTCATTGGATCACCTTTCCTCCGGGCGTACATGCACGGGTTTTTCATGGACATAAGACTCTATCACAAGGTAAGTGCCAAAGTGCAGTCGTTTTAGGTGCCTAAAGAGCGATCTGTAGCCATTTGTTCTCTACTTACTTGCATTTTCATAAAACATACTTAAGATTTGCAAGAGAGCCATCTATTTGACATAGTCGTAGTCATGGTGTATATGAAACGTGCTGCTAAATACGATTTTTTTTTTCCCCACTTTGAAAAGGTGAAATTGATGGTAAACCCATTTGCTTATGAAGAATATAGGAAAGATAGGATCCGGCAGAAGATCGCAGAAACCCGGGCTCAAAGAGTCCAGTTAAAGGTCGGTATTGTCCTCACTACTGGATTTGCTAGAGAAGGGTACTTCATTTCCATGTCGTGCAGTATTCTAAAGAAACTTGCCATCTATCTTATCTCTGAGTCTTTCCATCCTTAGTTTACATTTTTCACTAATATTTTTGGTACATTTTATTTGTCAAGACTCTTGACTCATCATGGACTCTTTGGTAATGGTATTATGGGGAATGTCAGATGGGCTGACACCGTCAGCCCTCCTAAGGACATCCGATGGTGTTTTTAAATAGGCATTCAGATTTGGGGTGCTGGGGCTTTGCTAGTCCCCATTCTTACTGACCTTTGGCTGTGTCTTAGGCCAGCTGCTCAGATCGTGGGAAATAGGCATTAGACTCTGTCAGGGTCCAGACAGCAATCGGCCCATACTCGTTATATCAACAGAGAATTTCATGTAAAGAACTGTTGACCAGGTGTCAGAGCCCCGAAAAGGCGCAAGCGCTGGGGCGCAGGTGCGGGCAGCGGCGGCTGCAGGGAGGTTTGTGTGTGGAGCTGACTCTCCAGGGCTGGGCAGCGGGCATTCGGCGGGGGCTGCCGCTGCTGCTGGTGTCCTGGGGGTGACCAGGGCAGCTCTGGGAGCAAACCAGGATCCCCCCTCCTCTGGGACCACCTGTTGCTGCCAGGGCAAAGAAGAGTTGGCGTGTGGTGCCAGCCCAACAACAAGCAGGCCGGGGGACCGCGTCCCGTCTCTCTGTCCTGCCCTCCCGACTCTGTAGTGACCCTTCTTGACTAAGGTCAGCCACCAGTGATAGTCGTTTCCCACTGGACGTTGCTTAAACACACACGCACACGCACGCACACACTAGTACAAGTCTAGTGACTAGTTTTCCCTTTTTCCAGATTATTTGTTGAGTCTTTAGAGTGGTGAATGTGTGAACGTTGGCAAGGGAGCCTGGGCTGTGGAGTACTTTTTTCCCGGCTCTTTGCTTTAACCTCGAAAGCTAAAATGTAGATGTTTTAACAGTTGTTTTTTTTTTTTTTCTCTACTAGAAATTGCCAAAAGTTAATAAGGAGCTGGCACTTAAATTAATTGAGGAGGAAGAGGAGAAGCAAAAATCAACATGGAAAAAGAAAGTTAAGGTAAGATTTTATAATGCAGAGAAAATATTGATAAATCGTTCCTACATTTTCTCGATAGTCACTTAAAGCTTTTTTATTTTTTATTTTTACATTAAAAATACAATTAGTTTTTTTTCCTGCTTATAAGATAGTATATGCTCAATATGGGAAGCTTGTAAAATAGGAAAGAATGTAAGAGAGTCACCTACATAATTCTACCCAGAGAAAGGCATCATTAATATTTTTGTGACTTTCTTTCCTTATTTCTCTTAAAATTATAACTTATGATAGTAAGATACTACAGT
>NW_011888886.1:2422618-2447047 GCF_000151845.1 Pteropus vampyrus | reverse complement strand
GAGGAGAAGCAAAAATCAACATGGAAAAAGAAAGTTAAGGTAAGATTTTATAATGCAGAGAAAATATTGATAAATCGTTCCTACATTTTCTCGATAGTCACTTAAAGCTTTTTTATTTTTTATTTTTACATTAAAAATACAATTAGTTTTTTTTCCTGCTTATAAGATAGTATATGCTCAATATGGGAAGCTTGTAAAATAGGAAAGAATGTAAGAGAGTCACCTACATAATTCTACCCAGAGAAAGGCATCATTAATATTTTTGTGACTTTCTTTCCTTATTTCTCTTAAAATTATAACTTATGATAGTAAGATACTACAGTGTATATAAAGTATTTATCTTGGTTCTCTGAAATAACTAACATCAGTGGCTTCCCGTTTTATTAAAAATCCTTTGTAAATATTTTTGAGAGCTGCACATTCTAGCTTATGGGTATATTATAATTAATCCTTTAGATATTTAGATTGTTTGGGTTTTTTTGTACTAAGGTTTATTTGTAATTCCAGAAGTAACCGATTTTGATTTAGACTTGGCACAATTGGGAGTGTGCACACTTACGTGTAACTGCTGCCTGCCTGCCCTAACTAATGTGAAAACAGGCCAAGATCAGTCATGAAGTAAATGGAGATAGCGCTTCGTTCGGCTGATGACTCTCAGGACGGGGGACTTTGCCATTTTCCCGGCAGTGTGAGAGTCCTCGAGGAAGTTCCTCGCCGTGCTGTGTTCTCGTCTGCCTGGATTCCCATATTTACTAGAAGGCCGTGGGGCGGTAGGTCTCGCTCAGGGCCGAGCGAACGGCCTGACTCCGTGGCGTGCTGCTCCCCGGGGGCGCCGCCCGGTTCTCCTCTCTCCCTTCGGGGGAGCGTGAGCCCCAGACGCGTGAGCTCCTCGCCTGTTTGCTTTTGTTCTGCTCACTCCCTCTTGTCACCGCGGGTGACCCTCCGTGTCACTGGATCTTAGTTTGCTTAATTCCGGAACGTGCGGGGACAGAACCAGAGAGGACAGTCCTCGGCACTGTGGTTTCTAAACGGCTTCACCGCACCGCCCGCTCCGCTGTCCTCTGCTTCCTCATCCTTTCTGCACCCTGTCGTCCTGGTCTGTTATGTTCTTTTAATATTATTGAAATCTGAATTTCCAGAAGCCGTCTTTGAGTAACTAGGTGACTTTTATGTTTCCCCTTTCGTTTCGTGAATCTTGAAGTGCTTACGATGTGCTTCCTGCAGTGCTGACTTTCTCAGAGGACTCACGCTGATTTTCATGTTAGCCCAGCCTGGGGGTGACTAGGGAGGCCGCTTCAGCTCCATACTGTCATTTTACAAGCTGAATAAATGGGAGTGATCTCTGGGTCGACGTGCCCTAAAGCTTCACTGGGAAGAATGTGGTGCCAGCACCTGTGTTTTATGCCTGTGGGTCCTTATCATCACATTTAATGTCACAGAGGGTAGGACACTTAAACTAAAATTTAATTTGATACTTTGTGCAGCCTAGTACACAGTTCAGGAGCCTTTTTAAAAGGCCCTTATGATTATGAAGTTGTGGAGAAAGTTCCCCATCCCCCTGCCCCCCACCTTTCTGTCACAGGCTTTGCTTGAGGTTGGGGCAGCCGGAGGGTTTATAACACAGCTGTCCTGACTGCGCTCGGGGTGCAGGACGCCGTCGAAAATGTGCGGAGTGATCTTGCTTGTCCGTCAGTCAGGTCGCCTGTGCCTCTAAAATGTTTTGTCGAAACATTGATAGGACCGTCCTGTAAAGAATCGTGGGACGAGGTCCCGACTGCATGGCAGGTGGCAGGGAGGAAGAACCGGAAGAGTTCAGATCTCCCTCCATCAGACAGCTGCTGCTTTCCAGCTGCAGGAGGCTGGAAGTGCCATCGTTGTCCCTCTGTCACCTGATGAAATTCCGCTAGAAAGCGGTTAAAATATGCCCCTGGTTTGCTTCTTTGGTGGCTTGCTAACCCAGATCAGGCCCTATGGTCAGAGCCTAGTTTTTGTTGTTTTTTTTTTTTTTTTTTTTAGAAATACTTAAATCCTTAAATATAGTCTTCTAAATCTGAGGTATTAGACAAGGCTTATATGATTTGTTCTTTAGCAGGATTATCTAACTAAAATGAAGACCTTAAAAAGCATTCATAAATTAAGGAAAGAACCCTTCATTATAATTGTAAAGAATACTTGAAAGAATTGTTAAATCCATCAGCAGTTTGTTAGTCTTGACTTTGAACTCAGCTTTTCAAACCCTCAAGAGCTTTAATAGCGCTGATAACTCCTGATTTGAAAGTCAGTGTGGTAAAGTTATGCTCTGCTTTGGCTCCGACTGGAATTCCGTGGAGACAGAAAGTGAAATATGTTCCCAGATATTGCTGCTCCTGATAACATAATTAACGTCTAATAAGAGGTTTACGGTTCAGTTGATGTTGGACCAACAGTGTAAAGTGACCCACCACATAATGTCAAAAAGCATTATCTGGACCTTATTCTAGACTTAGAAATTTGGCAGTATTCATTCCAGTTAAAAATGAATTCAGTTATTCTTTCAACAAGTACGTTTTGAGCTCCCAGTGTATAGAACCCGCTTGGGAGGCGCGGCACCCATGACCCATTTGATTTGTAAGGGTCTGAGTAATGATTAGAGCCATTTTTCTTACACGTGTCATTTCCTTCCTGTTGGCCTTCTCTGCCCGTTTCTCACTATTGCCTTGGAGTCTATGAACTCCCTTCTCCCGCAGTCTCCCGCAGTCTGCCGCAGCTCCCCCGGGTGCTGTCGTGCATGCCATCTCCAGAGTGTCCTGCAGCCCGGAAACCATGGGCGAGGCGTCTGAATGGCCTCGGGGATTATTCAGCACCATTAAGAGTTTATATTAAAGCAATAATTCATCTCTCCGGGGAAAAGATATCACGCAAAGGCACTGGGTTGCATCAGATCGATTCTAATATCCAAAGTATTCTTTTTTAAAGCTTTTTCAGCACCAATTAAAATTGTATTCTTTATTAGAGTTATACATGCATAGTTTGGCTGTCCCTCGGTCCCATTTTCAGCTTTCCCAAGACAAACCCTTTTGCCTAAAATAGCCGATTATTTTGGTATACTACTCCGTGTCTCTTATTATTGCCCGTGGTGCTGCCACTTGCCTGGTCAGCGTCAGCGTTGTCCTGAAGACCTTCTCTCCCAGGGACATTCTGCTTTACCGCGCTAAGTTCGGGCTTCAGCGTTTCATTGTTAGGACTGTGCACGTGTTCTTCACGTCCAGTCGGAGTCACCTTTTGACCTGCGACTGTACTTCCCGCGCCTCCCTGTCTTCCCTGCGCTTTGTCATCGACTTTTTGCTTGTTTTCTCTGTAGTTATCACTACCTCGCCCTCAGGTCTTTGCCCGTCGTCTAAATCTCATCTCAAGATATTTATATGAAGAGCGGTTGATGCGTTCATTTTACTCTTCTGAGAAAGTCTTTCCTCCATCTTCCTGTTCTGCTCCATTCTGGCTGGTCGTCTGGGAATCCTGGTCCCCAGCTGTCATCCTGGGGGGTTCACTCCACCTCACCCGTGTTGGGTACAGAAGTCTGAGGACCTTCACTTTTCTGAAGGACTGTTGTTTCCAGCCCAGACAAGTGTAAGGGTGTAATGAAGAGATTGTCAAACATGCAAGTTCTCAACAGCAACAAATCACCATCACGTGCTTCTTTTCTTCAGGAAGTTTCTTAGGACTTTGTCCTCCAAAATAAGTGTAAGGCAGGAGAGAGGAAGAGTCCGAGGCAGTTCCCACAGTGGCTCTGTGCACACTGGAGACCGTCTTCCAGAAATCCAGACCACGGTGCAGGCCACTTGGGGACCCTTTCAACCTATAAACAGGCTCTTCAGCTGGGAAGTTTTCTTGGAAAAAAACAGTAGTTTTTTTTCCCTGCTGTGATCCATGTTCGTTTGTTCATATTTAATAGAGAAACACTTAAAACGTGAGTGGAAACTTGGGTGGTGACAAGGCTCATCAGTCACTGTGTGGTAACCTGGCCAAACCGTTTATTTGGGGATGCTCCAAATAGCAATATCTTTTTGGCCTTTCTCTTGGCTGCTCAGATTCTCTCTCGGAGAATGACAGCCCGGCTGCCAACACTCCGAGAACCAGAGGGCTTGGGGACGCAGCGGCAGGCGGCATTCCCTCGCTGCCCCGTGCTTCCCTGGCCCCGGGTGCCGCTGCCCCAGCCCGACCCCTCCGCCCTCCAGAGAAGACGCCCCGGGTGGAGCGCCAGGCACCAGGCCTTCTTTCTCACTTCCAGTCTCACCGCTCCCATGTCCTCCTGTCCTCGTCCTCCTTAAGGGTTCGTGCCTTTTTAAAGCCCCTTTTCTCTTGTTTTACCGGGGTTTCAGCAGAGGAAGTGCCTCTGTTCAGAAGTCTGCATCGCCGTAATTTCATACACGTCATAGCATTAGAAGAAGTAATTTGTCTTAAATGTCAAGCATTCCTCATACGTGTTACTTCGTTGGGACAAACCCTCCAGTGCATCCTACTCAGATCTACAAATATACCTCTGTCAAGTCGGACTATGGTATAAACAGTACTGTAAGATGTTTCCCGAATTTTTAATAGCAAGTGTTTAGCATCCGTACATGAGTATTTATAGGGCAGATCACTAGCCAGACACTTGTAAACGACTGTAGAACATCACTAACTACATCTTACCTAACTTTTTTTTTTAAAGACAATTATGAAAACAAACAAATGAGTAGGAAGAAGTCCCTGGGGGAAATATTTTTACAGCTGAGGCTCATCCAACGCGTACTTGGCTTTAGGCAAAGCAATTTTTTTTGTCTTAAATTAAGAAAAAACTTAAGAGTACTAGCAACATTCTTTTAAACATTTCTGTTATTTATTAAATATGGTTATTTAATAAATACAGTAAGATGAAAAGGAAAAAATTTCCCCTGGCTTCTATTTTTTTTTTTTTACCTGAAAATGTGTAAAGGTTAATAGCTATTTATTTGAATGTCTTTGGATCTTTGACAGTATCACCTGTCCTATATTTACAGATAACTCCAAAACTTATACAGTCTAGCCCCCTCCCCTCAGCTGAGCCCTGGTGCCTTGTTCCTGGGCACATAATGTGGTCCATCCCAATCCAGATGACGTTTTTCTTATGCCATAGACTGAACCAGTCTTAAATGGAACATAATTTCTTTTTCCTTTATTAATTTTTCTCATCCACTAGACTTTTTTAAAGACTATTTTCCATAAGGAGTTTTAGGTTCATTGCAAAATTGAGGGGAAGGTACAGAGATTTCTCATAGACCCCTGCTGCACTCATGCATGCCCTCCCCACCGTCACCTCCCCCACCGTCACCTCCCCCACCGTCACCTCCCCCACCAGAGGGTGCATCTGTCTCAATCAGTGGGTCTGCGTTGACAGATCATGGTCAGCCGACGGCTGTGATTTACTTTCAGGTTCACTGTTGGTGTCGCACAGCCTACCGGTTTGGACAAGTGTGTGATGACACGTATCCACCATTACAGTATCATACAAAGTATTTCCACTGCCCTAGAAATCCTCTGTGCTCTCCTTATTCATCCCTCCCCCAGCCCCGGGAACCACTGATCTTTTTACTGTCCCCCTTGTTTTATCTTTTCTCGGTGTCATGTGGTTGGAATCGTGCAATATGTAGCCTTTTCAGATTGGCTTCTTTTACTTAATAATACGCATTTAAGGTTCTTTCACGGCTTGAGAGCGAGCTCGTTTCTTTCCAGCACTGAATGATATTCCATTGTTCATGTATACCACAGTTTACCTCCTCACTTACTGAAGGACATCTTGGATTCTTGGAACATAATTTCTTGCCCTTTACTTCACCCTATGTCCCTTTTCCTGATGCTCTCCAGTGATGGACCCTAACCCATGGCATCACCAGCTTTCTCATCACTTAAGCCAGACACTTGAGAGAAATTTCTAACCCTGTTTTTTCACTCTTCTTCCCCCGCATCTCCTCCATGGCCGTATCTGTCAACTAACGTAGACACGGATCTCACAGTAACTAACCCTTTCCTAAAACAGTCTGTGTTCCCACCCTTGAATTCTCATCGCCCTGATTCAGGCAATGAATCAGCAGAGTCTTAGCTAAGATTTTAAGTACCTACAAGTAGCAGACAGCCCAAGTTCCTTAATAGCTCATGATTTACCAAATTTTTGTGTAGCTCTGTTACATAAGTACAATATTCAGAACTCAACTTCATACCACCTTATTTATTCTCAATCGTTTAGAAATAGTAAAATAAGCCCATTCATTAGAGCTAGAGTCTACCACAGACAGGTTAGTTGTCTCGGCCTACGTTTAGGCTATTTACTTTGCAAACCACGTTCATCTAACTTATCTGGTTTCCAAGCCTATAGCAGATAAGGAACACAAGGAGAACCCTGAGTGTATAAGATTGTCATCTGTTCATGTGAACTTATAAGTTTGCAATACATTTATTTCTTTCTCTTCAAAAATGATATTTTCTCTTCAAAAATGATACAAATGAAAAGGAATTTAGTGTCAGTCCCGAGCTACCTACATGGATGGATCTCAGTAGCAAAGTTTTATAACGTCAGAATGACAGAGTTTTACACGGATATGTGTATATCTGTTGAGAACAATTAAATGGCTGAGAGAAGACTAGTTGTGAGGCTATCCTAGAAGGCATGGAAATATCCCTCATGTTTCAAATAATTCCTTCGGAGTCGGCAAACGTACGCCACCAGGCCCCCACCTCGTTAATCCTTGGCTCGTTGTTGATGTATCGATGTATACTTCCTTTCCCGGTTTTGGAAGATGAAGTCGAAAGACTCACTCATTTTAATTCGGTATTGCAACTATGCTTAAAAAGCCATGTTTCAAAAACATGTATTTCCTTGCAAAAGTGGTTTTACATTAAAAATGTTCATCGAAGAAAACCCTAATATGTTGAGCATGAAGTTAGGCCGAAAAGCTCATTCTTAGCTCATTATGCTAATGTCCAAATAATACATATCACTTATGAAATAGATTAATAGAATCTGTTTCTGAGTAGGAGCTAGAACCCAGGGGCAATTAGAAAGTTCTGGGAATTAATTCTAAAGAAATGTCATAAAAATTTAATGTTATGACTTACGTAGCTTATTAATTTACAGTTGAGTGAAATGTTTGAAAGCCATCTTTCTGGTCAGATTTTATTCGGATAGTAAGTTAAAATTTTTATATTTTCCTTACAGAGTCTTCCTAATATTCTCACCGACGATCGATTTAAAGTTATGTTTGAGAACCCTGACTTCCAAGTAGACGAAGAGAGTGAAGAATTTAGGCTTCTGAATCCACTTGTTTCGAAAATGAGTGAAAAAAGGAAGAAGAAACTGCGACTGTTAGAACAAGAACATCATGAAAAAGTAACGTGTGCTGTTCGTCATGTAGCACTTACTGCTGTTGCATTACTGTAAGGTTTTCTGTGTGAGTTAGAGTCTTGAGTACACTTGGGATGTGAGTTGTTCGACCTTCAGCTTAGGAGTGTGTCTTAATTAAAGGCATTTTCCCCCTGATGCATGCGATGTCACGTACTCTGATGGGCTGATGCTATTTAAAATAATGGGTCAGTGTTTGGTTGGGGGAGAGAAGTTGCTTCTGACTATTTTTACTTTCAGGAAGAGGAGGAAGAACCGGAAGGAAAACCAAGTGATGCAGAAAGTTCTGAGAGTTCAGATGATGAAAAAGACTGGGTCGAAGAGGTCAGGAAACAGCGCAGACTTCTCCAGCAGGAGGAAAGAGCGAAGCGGCAGGAACGGCTCAGGGAGGATCAGCAGACAGTCCTCAAGCCCCAGTTTTATGAGATCAAAGCGGGCGAAGAATTCAGAAGCTTCAAAGATTCTGCCACGAAGCAGAAGCTGGCCAAGTGAGTAACCGGCTCTCGCCTTGTCAGAGCCTGGCTTTTCCTCTGTGGCACGTGGCCCAGACGGTGACGGTTTGGTCTTTGGAGCTGATGTGAGGGAAGCGCCACAAGGCCTGAGGGGAAACACTGGTCTTTACTATGATTATTTTTAGCAGCTTTTTGAAATACGGTTTTTGTGCAGTAGGTTACAAAGTCTAGTAAATGTGTGTTAGCATGCTTTCCCTGCAGAAGCCACACTGTTTTGTTGTCCTTGTTTTATTCCCATCAGGTTCCCTAACCTACAGACGTGTGTCTTATTCTGGGCCCTGCAGGTCCGTGGTCTTTCGGACAGTGATTACTGAGGTGACACTTACTTTGCCTCTTAACAAGTTATTTTTAAAAGAATTAGAATTTCAGTTATGTTTACCTACATCTCGGTTTACCTGATTATTGGAAAGGTCTCTCGAGAAACTTGCCACAGTTTTAAGCCTTTTGCAGGAGACTGAGAGATCAGAACGAGTGGTATTCTACAACAGTCAGATGCACGGAGACGCGGATCGATAGGAGCGGAATTGCGGCCGTGTGGCAGCGCTACGCTTAACCTCTTGAGAGACTCCAAACCGCGGCTGCTCGGGTCACACTCCTACCGGTCACGTCTCCACCAGTCTCGTCCTCAGCAGCAGTGCGCACAGCCTCGTTTTTATGCAGCTCATGTTCCTAGATGTTTTATTTGGAGTCCTACTCAGAAGCGGAGGGCAGAGCGCTTATTCTGATTCTGTGGAGGGAATGTCTTTGTTAGGTTATCTGCCGTTCTTGCCTCGCTTCATTTGCTTCATCCCTAGCCCCTGAATCAGTGCGTAGACCAGGGTGGGTACTTGATAAATCCCTGCGAAGGCGAGAATCTTTTCTGTCTTGGCTATATGTCAGGCAACTCAGGAAGTTTCCCTTTCAAGATCTGAAAAAGAACTCATTTACCCCCAAACCATTGACCGGGAAAATCTGGGAGCAGTTGTTTTCGGTGTAACCGTGGCAGTGGGAGTCCAGGATTTGGGGGTGGGAGGCATGACTGATGTCCCTGACATTCGTTTTCTGCCTGTGGGTAAAAAACAAAAGGGATGAAAATTTAGTATTAGCGAATAAATAATAGCAAGGTTAATACGCTGCACTTAAACATTCTTAGTAAGTTAAACATCACTAAGTTAAACATTTTTTTTTTGAGAGGAGGAGCTATATAAGTGATAATACTTACATGAGCTTAAAAGAAAAATCCTGTTGTTTAATAACCTTTGACATGAATAGCTTGCGTTTTGCTGGCATTTTGGCACAAACTGCTTAGTGAATTTAGGTTTGACTAGATTATTTTGGCAAATCCTGAACTTGCAATATCTTAAATCTATTTAATGAAGCATTGAACCATGATCCTTCAGAAAACTAAAATGACTCTTTCTGTTTGTTCCGGGAATTACCACAAAGCAATGAATTCGACACATCAAAATTGAGTGTATCATGTTTAGACGATCTCTTGGACTTGGCCAGCTTTAAAACTCTTTCTATAAAGAGAAAAGCAAATAGTGAATTGTAACTCATATTCGAGTGAGTTTTCGTCTTTGCATGGCTCTAGATAAGTGCATATGTCTGTCAACAGACTTATAGACCTCACAGTAACTCATCCTGTCAGCCTCTCCACCCACCCGATCATCAGTCAGACATTCTCGGAGGCTCCTCGTGGGAGCAAAGCGCTGTTTGCTCACCCAGCGGGGCTGGAAGAGGAAGGCGCAGCCCACGCGCGCATAGCATTCACATCCCTCTGATACTCTGAGAGGTGTGAAAAGTGCTCAAGGGATATAGTTTTTGGAGATTAAGTCTTTATAAGAGGTTATGTTGAAATTGGTCTTTTGAAAGATGAAAAGATGAACACTAAAAGCCGGGTGGGAGAGACGGCTTGTTTTTAGGCAGAGGCAGCGTCATGAGCGACGGGATGCTGTGTGAAAGCAGCTTTCCTGCGGCGAGAGCAGGAAGCGTGTGGCGGGCAGCAGCCGTCGACGAGGCTGGAAAGCCACGTCGGGCCCAACCCAGGCCCCGGGGAGCCAAAGTTGAGGTGATCGAATCTGTCCCGGCCCCTCTTCCAGTTACGTAACTACTTATCTAACAAATGCGGTACGGTTCGTTGAAAATAAAAACACGTAGGCATGAAAAGTCCCTATTTCTCAGAAACCGTTAATGAGAGATATGTGTTTTAGAGACGAAATGCAGGGGGAGACTAAGAAGCTGTGGTGGTCCTGGTTGGAAGTGACGAAAGCCAGCGCCGTGGGGACAGGGGAACAGACGTAGACCCAGGTCGTTCATGCGGCTGAGACTCGGAAAAAGAGCTTTCACTGCCGCATTCTGTGGGTCACGCTTTCATTGTCGAAGGGGAAAGTAGCCGTCATGGGTGGTGTTGAAATGTCTCGCAATGTCGCTGCCAAGATAAGGCTCACAGAATGAGGAACGGGTTGGAGGCTGACAGTATTGAGCTGGGTGTTTAGCATACTAGGTCTCCGGTGCCCAGATGTCTTCTGGGTAATGTTTGGTACACAGATGGAGACGTAGGAGGTTGGCCAGAGATACCGGTTTAAGAGATAGCAGCGTCTATTATGTGATCAAAACCATTGTATTAAAAAGACCGTAAGTGTGTAGAATGAGACGAGGGCTGAGAATGGAGCTCTTGGGAGCATATTTTCGAGTCTGCAATAAGAACTGCTTGCCTCTCTTTAGAATAATGCAAGTGCGTGCAAAGTAATGCACGTAACTTCAGAGATGCCACAGGTGTACTGGTAGAGCTCCGAATTCTGATTCAGAGGGCGGCAAAGAGGACGTGCGGTAAAAATTACCAAGGACTTGTCGAAAAGATAGGAGGAAAACTGGAAAGAGCCAGGTATGGAGAGAAAGTCACAGGGAGGGGCTTGGTACAAGTGTTGGGGGTCCACGGAACAAAGGTTGGAAAAAGGCCATTAGGAAGAATATCTTAGTGCGACTCATTTCTGAGTCAGCCTAAATGTCTGGTTGCAGTGGATTGTTTATCTTGTGACAGTGAGATTTTTCTCTAAAATTCTTTACTATCAATTACAAAGTAGCCAGAAGCCAGCACACCTGAGCCTGGGTGGGAACGAAGCAGGAACTGGGGGTCAGGGTGGGGGTGCGCAGAGGGCAGGCAGGGGCTGCGGGCCCTCCGCCGCAGCTGACCGGCCCTGGACCCCGTGCCAGGAAGGCCGTGCCGTGTGGGTTCTGTAAAGTAGTTACAGTAGTTCGTTTTCGGGTGTCTGTCAGCCGCTTAAGTTACCGCTCCCCAAATTCGCACTCAAGCAGCCGGCTTCGCAGCCGCTGGTTAGCAGCCACATTCTGTGAACTGACTTTCAAAGGGAGGGAAGTGGAGCTCGCTTTAATGTAGGCACCTCCACACTCGGTCCCTGCGTCTGATCTTCTGCCACGGCCTGGTCTGAAACCCAGCTTGTCTCTCCACGTAGCTGAGACAGAACAAGTTTTTACAAGTGCACGTCGAAAGCACGTTGAGAGAAAACCAGAATTTATATCCCCTCTCCTGGAGGAAATAGGTCATTCTTAAAAGAGTAGTAATTTCCCACAATTTACTTGAAAAGTCTTTTTCTTCCCAAATTAGTGTTTTCTGTGTCCGACCTTGTCTCAGTGGCTCCATAGTTATTCAGAATTCCTGTTAATTTTAAAACGTCAGAGTTTATAGCTCCATAAGGAACAGAAAAGGAATGAACAGGCTGAGGAATTTGCTTAGGCTAACATAATTCATACTCAGTGCTACAGTCAGTTTACACTTTACTTTTGAACTCTTCTTTAAAAAAAAAGAAGCTAAACTAAATCTTAATTTCATTTTGTCATGTGGAAGCTTGTCATTTAGAATACCTAATGGACACATTTCCTGAACAGAACTTTATAAATCAAGTGTGGTGTGACACATGCCTGGAAACCAGAAATTCTTAAATTGGAATCCTGGTTTTAAACTTGAATCCTTACGTGCCCTGGGGCGATTCATTTAATATCTTACCTCCCTTTTTGCCATCTGTAAAGGATAAATACTTCTGTCTCAGGGATGTTGAAAGGATTAATTAGTTAGTCCGTAAAGAACTTTGAAGATGAAAAGTACTTTAAAAGTGCTTCTTAATAACATTATTGCTTAGAAAAGAGTGCCACTTTATGCTAACCACTGTATGTCTCAAATTATATAAAGAAGCTATGTTTAGTACATTATAGTCGTCATAAATTAGAGCTGGATCTCATGGTGTGAACATCAAACGTGAGCTCCAGACTCTCAAAAGAGCAGCAGCTCATCCTCTGGTGCAGAGGTCGCGTCCAGGGGGGAGAAGGCCCCTCCACGCAAATCCTCCCCTCCCCCGCTTCTTTGTATTCAGCCAAGTTTTTGAGTATAACTTTAAAGGCGTTCACGAGCTTTAAATTGGTACAAGGAAGGTTGGAGGGGGAAATATATTTTCTTTATTTTAAAAGAACAGAAGAGGGAACCGTATTTTATTTTTCTTTCTTCTCTCCTCTCTTCCCAGTTTCATCCCGGGGACATAAGGATGTTGCCTTTTCCAGGTGGATTAGAGCTGACATTAAAACTTATCAAAAAGTATCTATCTTTTTAGTCTTAATTCCATTTTTTCCCCTCTACACCAAGTTAACAAAAAGAGCCAGTGTTGTGGTTTTACAGGAAAACATTATCATAACGACACACAGTGAAGTGTTATGTTTTATAACTGGTACAGGACTCAGGCTTACCCTGCTGGCTTGTAGAGAGGTGTTGGGATGGCCTCATTATGTAGATCACAGCGGGCTACAGGGCACAGCTCACCATAACAGGGACACGGATTATCGAAGGGGACCCTAGAGAAGTTTGGGAAACATGACCCAGAAATGAAATGAAATTTAAATTTGGGGTAGAGTGTGTCAGAAAGAGCGTTCAGGTAGGAAGTTGAACGGGAAGCCTCGTGCAGAACCGCAGTGACTAGGGCTGAATCAGGAGCTCGCCCTCTGGAACCGCCATTGTCCTCATGGGGTCATTGGGTGGGTTCACAGTCAGAGTTAGTCGTGCTGTGGGTGATGAGTGTGGTCCGGGGAGCTAAGCCTGAGTGAAGGAGAAGTCCAAGTTCTCCTGGCACTTGTCTGTGGAGCACTTAATGTGCGTTCACTCCTTTGCAGAGGTGAATGAGTTGCTGAAATACTCACGCACCCAACTTGTGCGTGGTGTAGATGGAAAATGCTGTAGAGGCCTAAGAGCCACTGACCATTACAGTAAATGACAGGCTTCTCACAGAAATACTGCTGCTTGCATTTTGGCACCAGAAATATGATTTAGTAAGGTAAGTAGCAACCACCAAAGTATTTGGAACCACCACTTAAAATATTAAATGAGTGGGTGTTTCTGATAGCCGTTGTTTTAACTGTGTACCTGTTGAGTCCACGTAACGGTTGCCTGAGCCCTCCCGATTCTTTCCATCGACTGTTAAACGAATGCCTTTTTGTCACCACATGCGGAAAAGATTTTTCTTCATGCAGTCAGTCCTCATTTGAACTCGTTTCAAACGGTAATCAAAACATAATGCTAATTAATGTGATATTCTCTTAAATTTCTTACAGTAAAACCCTGGAAGATCGGTTGAAACTTGAAGCAAAAAATGGGACGTTGAATGTGTCAGATACCACGGTTGGCAGCAAACAGTTGACATTCACATTAAAGAGGGTAAGTTGTTTTTTAATATTTTAAAATTCACTGAAAATGAAAAATACTGTTACCAAGTGGGAAAGAACGACAGAGACTACGTCCGATTCTTTCTTTAAATTGAGATCTAGTTCACAGACCATCAGATTCACCCTTTTTAAGTATACAGGTCACTAAGTCGTGGAATCACCACCACCGTCTAGTTCTAGAATACCCTCAGCACCCCACAGGAAACCCGTGACTGTTAGCAGTTATCCCACAGTCCCGGTTCCCCGGCCCTGGGCGCCGGCGGTCTGCTTTCTGCCTCTGGATCTGCCTGTTCCGGACGGATGTGCCGTATAAACGGAGTCATGCGGTGCTTCCTCTGTGACTGGCTTCCTTCACTTACCGTGTTTTCAAGGTCGTTCACGCTATTGCATTATGTCAGTACTTCATTCCTTTTTATGACCGAGTGACATTTCATGGTGTGGATAAGACCACACTTTGTTTATTCATCCATCTGTTGATGGACGTCTGGGCTGCTGTTGCTTTTTTTTTTTTTTTTTTTTTTTTTTTTGGCTATTAATAATCTGCTCTGAAAATTCAGGTATTATGTTCTTTGCATGGACATAGTTTACATAGACATATGTTTTCATTTCTTTTGGGTGTACATCTAGGAGTAGAATTGTTGAATCGCCTGATAACTTTAACTTTTTGAGGACCTGCCGAGCTGTTTTCCATAGCAACTGTGCCATTTTACATTCTCGCCAGCAGTATACGAAGGATCCGTTTTTCCACATCTTCACCAACACTCGTTATTGTCCATCTTTTTTATTGTAGGCGTCCACGTGGGTGTGAAATGGCATCTTATTGTGGCTTTGATTTGCATTTGCTGATGACTAATGGCGTGGAGCATCTTTTTATGTGCTTATTGGCCGTTTGTCTACTTTCTTTGGAGAAATGTCTGTTTGGGTCCTCTGCCCGTTCACCTCTGATTCTTTGACCGATCTCTCTGACGTCATCGGGGGGCTTGCCAAATGATAAGAACTTTTTTTAGTTAGCAGTCATCATCTGATACAGATACAATAAAAATAAAAAAAGGAAGCTTTTCCTTGTGATGAGCACTCTTGGGATTTACCCTCTTAACAGTCTTCGTACCACCCTGACAGCGTGTCACGTAGCCGTCGTGTCGTTCATTACGTCCCTAGTGCTTATTCTCTGATAATTGGAAGTTTCTACTTGGCCACTTTTCTCCAGTCTCCCCCCTCGCACACACCCCCTGAGAACTTGTAAGAGGCTCTTCCGTGAACACTGTCTGCATTTAGGGCAAGTACAGGTCACGGCCGGGCTGGCTTCATGGGTACCTGGAAGGCCGTCATTTCCAGCTTTTAAAACTTCTGCCCGTGAGTCTTTTCGCAGCTTCCTCTCTACAATGCCACCAGCGAAGAGTATTTTTTTGAGCTTTACATTCAGAGTTTATATTATCAAGACCATCAGATGTGTGTTTAAAACTACCCAGCTCTCACCTTCATCACCGACTCTGTGTGGATGCTCTTCTCTTTTAAGAATTTCTGCTAAAAGTTGCGAAACTGTTTGGGAGGGTCTGGCTCTCCCCTGAGCAAATGAGTGTTGAGAACAACAGCTTTTAAGGAGTCAGCCTGGGGACCTACCAGTCACTCCAGCTGTGAGCTTGCGACTTGTCTGCCAGCCTTTATTGGTGTTTAATGGATGCAGATCTCTGGCTTTTGAGGGGAGTTTCATTTTTTGAAACAGCCAAAAATTCTTTGGAACCAGTTCTGGCGACTGATCGCTTGATCATGGGTGGGTTGTGATATCCTTTCAGTACACGTAGGTATTTTTTGTTTTGTTTTGTTTTTAAGACAGTTCAAATAAACTAATGGTTCTGGCGTATAAACAAAAGATGGGTCTATGAGAGCAGTCGATGACATTTCGTGAGCAATAGCGTCTTATGAAGCCGGCAGTTTTAGAAGGAACCCCTCCCTTTTTAAAGCACCCCGGCAGGATCACATGTTGGTTGAGAAGCCAGTCTCATGCTTTGTAGCTCAGACTACAAAGTGCCGATCAGGGCACTTCTCTTACCCCGGGGCTTAGGTTGTCTTGTTTTCACAGTGGCGTTGAAAGCGGGCCCTTGTCCTGCTGCTCCTGCCAGGGCAGCGGTTGTCAGAACAGTCCAGGCACCTGCCCCGGGGCCTGTGGGCCGCAGTCCTCCTGCAGCAGGGCCGTGCTCGGCGGCCGCGCCGCTGGCATCCTGCTCTGTTGGTTACCGAACGAGGGGTGGTAGAGTTTTCTTTCTCTTTCCCTCTCATGTGATTTTCTCTTTCAGTCCGAACAGCAGAAGAAGCAACAGGAGGCGGAGAAGCGGCACCGACAGGAAAGGAGAGCCCTCCGTCGCTCAGCCGGTCACCTGAGGTCCAGACACAGGAGAGGACGGTCGTTTCACTGAGTCTGGGAGCGCCCCGATGCACGACGGGAAGCAGCAGGCCTCCCCCAGACCGACCACCATGAGAGCACGTGGGACACAGACGGGACCACACATGTTAAAAGTCCCGTGACAGTGCTTGATATAGCAAAGGAAAAGATCTGGCACCTCGTCCCTTTGCCTTCTGGGTCAGACTTCGAAACCCGCCCCCCCCGCCCCAACACGCTGGGCAGAGCGTCGTCCCAAGGACACTTTCTGCAAGTTGTTGCTCCCCCAAAACATCATCCTCTTCCCCCTGGTTTTAAATAAGTAAACCAGGTGGTGGTTTTTCTATATCGTGAAATGTGTACCATGAGATGCTAAAAAGGAAGATCGATCATGGTCTGGGAACTTTTTCCTTATAGTACCTGCTGCCGTTCACAGTTCAGCCACCCAGAAACTCCGTTCCTGCCCTACCCGTGGGTAGTCTTGGCCGTGTTCGTGTTCGTAAGTGTATGTTGGTAGGTTGTTGCTTGTTTGTATGTTCGATATTTTTTAAAAAAATATTTTTATACCAAGAATATATAAATTAATGGTAATAACCTAAAATAAGAAATGGAAACTATACGTGACACAAGGTTAAATACAGATACTTTCCTGTTTCTGAACTGCAATTAGAGATAAACTGGCTGGAGAAAACATTTATAAAAATAAATATTTTCATTTGAACAATTTCTTTGAGAAAGACATATTCCTTGAGTTAAGTTGAAAACTAAGCTGGGTTTCCTTCGTTTCTCAGGTATTCGTGTGATCTCGGAGGTGCTTTGCTTTTCGTGCAGCTGGGTTGTTGGCTCTGGGTTGTCAGCGGGAGACTCCAACCTGAAACGCTTCAGCACAGGGCGAGCGCGTTCAGGAGCGTAGCCAGGCCAGAAGCCTCCTGCCTCGGGGACCCCTGAATCAGGCCTGTTTAGCCAGCTCTCTGCCCGCCTGCCTGCCTCCTGGTCCAGCATTGCTTCCTGTCGCTTCTCATCTCCCCGTCTCTTCCCTTGATGTCCTGTCCTTCCCTCGTCCCGTCTCTGCTGCTCCTGTGCAGACGGGGAGCTCCGCCAGCCCGGACACACGTCCACTTCTGTGGTCTGCAAGCTAGAGTCTGTTTCCACAGAAAAAGTGTGTGTGTGTGTGTGTGTGTACAGACATGGTCACCAGAAAGACTCCTGTTGTCCAGCGTATGCGCGCGTGTGTGTGTGTGTGTGTTTCTGTGCATGCGCGTGCATGCATGCATGTGTATGTGTACACAGTCACCAGAAAGACTCCCATTGTCCAGCGTGTGTGTCTCTGTGTGCACACATGTGTGCGTGTGTATGTGTACAGTCACCAGAAAGACACCTGTTGCCCAGTGTGTGTGTGCATGTATGTGTGCGTGTGTGTCTGTGTGTGCACGTGTGCGTGCATGCATTTGTACACAGTCACCAGAAAGACGCCCGTTGTCCAGCGTGTGTGTCTGTGTCTCTGTGTGTTTGCACACATGTGTGCGTGTTTCTGTTTCTGTGTGCACATGTGTGTTTGCGTGTGCACACGTGCGTGCATGTGTGTGTGCACAGAGTCACCAGAAAGACTCCTGTGGCCCAGCAGCCGGCCACCTTGTGCTGCGGCACCAGAGGGTTTGCCACCCGTTTCGGTCCCAGGTGCCAGCTCTTTCCTTCTTCAGCGTCTTGTCCTTTAAACTCCTGCTGAGGCCCCTCTGCCCAAGGAAGAGGCTCCAGCTCTCCTGTGGCCCCTTCCTGGCCCCCTCGTCGCCTTCGTCAGGGCTGAGAGGTCGGAGGGACGCTGCTGGCTGGGGCTCCTCTCCAGGGGTTGAGTGTTTGTGTTCCAGACCTGTTTCCTGGGGCCACTGGAAGCCACTTCCGCACATGGCCCCTCTTCTTTTTTTCTTTGGGGGGACCTCCCTGTGGCTTGGGGAGCCATTTGGCGTGGTGTTAGACCCCAGAAGCAGTGCCCCAGGCCAGCAGAGGGAGGGCATCCGCTCCGTGAGACAGGGGCTCTTCGAGACGGTGTCCGCAGCACCAGGTCCAGGAGCGGGTACCAGTCCGTCTGGGCCCCGGGACGCGGGCAGCAGAGCCGGCCTGGCTCGCGGTCGAATCCCAGCCCTGTTGCCTGCCGCTTCTGAGTGCTGTGGCTGCTTAACCCCTTTGACTCCGTAACATGAGCCTGATACTGTGGGCGATGGTTAAATGGGTGCCGACATCAGGCAAGCATCTAGCACAGAGCGAGGCCCGTGAGTGCTGGACGGAGCTGCTTTCCCCCCGCCCCTTCCCTCAGCTCTGCACGCACAGCCCTCCGCTCACCGTGTTCTGTAATAGCGAGGTTACTGGAGCGGAGATGCCCCTCGGCTTTCCTCCTGGGGCGTTCCCGAGAGGGCAGGCCATGGGCCTGTGCTCAATCTGTGGCCGACATTCGTAAGAAAGCTGCGTCCAGGCCCCGCCGTTCCCCATGGATCCCTTGAAACAGCCCCGTCTCTTCAAGATTGAGATCCTTGGAGCAGCTGCTAGAATCCTCACGTTTCTTTCAAGTCTCCTGTTTTAAAGATGTTACCCACGCCGTACTCCATCGTTTGTCTGTGTCTGTGGTCGGTCACTTCGTAGCCCTAGGCTGTGGCCCTGTTTCCCCACCAGGAAGCATGCGGGGTGTCCTGCACCCAGGAAAGGCGCAGCCCCAAATGGGGGCTTTTTACTTCAGGACCTTCTGGGGGTTCCTGAGTGACACCTGTCCCCGCACCCTGCTCCAGACACCCCTCGTTCTCTCACCTGGTGCCTAAAAATTTTTTTCGAACTATTAAGAAAAAATCGTTTTCAGCATTTGGGGCAGTGGTTACGTCCAGAGACCGGTCGCTTTACTACACGAAGACGTTTCACAGAGTCGCTCTGTTCATTTAGGAAAACACCCGAGTCCTCCAGCTTCCCGGACACAGTGGGATCTGGCCCCCGCCCTCCCCTTCACTCCCGGTCACCGCCACACTGACTTCACTTTTCTAGAACACTCCAGCATTCTCTTCGGCCAGGGCCTTTGCGGTTGCCGTTCCTCGGCCGTGGGCATGTCCGCGTGTCGTTCTCACCCCCTCCAGGTCGTGACCGCCCTATCAAAGACTGTCACACCCAGCTGCCAGCACCCCCTGTGCCCTTACTGCAACTGAAACCCGACATAATGTGCTTCGAAAAACTTTTTGTTATGAAAAATCCCAAACATATACCAAAGTAGAGGACAGTTTAATGAGCTCCCGTGTACTCCTTGCCCAGCTTCAAAAATTAACAACAAAATCTCATGTCGTTTCATCTTTACTCCTAACCGTTGGTCCTATTATTTTGAAATATTTTGCTCTCAGACACGTCCATAAATATTCATAGTGCTTTACGTCTATGTTATATTGTTTTGTCTCCCCACCCCACACCAGAATATAAGCTCCATAAGGGTAGGGAGGTTTTTTTGGAGGGTGAAGGGTCTGTTTTGTTCAGTGCTGTGTATCCAGCATCTAGTAGTATGCCTAGCACAGTAGCAACAAATATTTATTAACTGAATAAGATGAGGCCTGAAAGTTGAACTTTGGGTCGAAGATCAGAGAGAGGTTCTTACTTGACAAGAGTTGATTCAGAGGGGACGGGGAGCTGAAAGGCCGCATTGCAGTAGTCAGGAGAGAAGAGGGAAAAGAATTGGAACCAGCGATTGTAGACAACACTTGGGAGGAGTTTCTGAATACAGGGGAACGAGAAATGGGACGTGAGATCAAGAGACTTTTTTTTTAATGGGAGAAATCTCAGCATGTCTGCACGCTGCTGGGAATAATTCAGGAGAGGAGAGACTGTCAGAGAGAGGACAGTTACTGGAGCGATACCTATTAGGTGTAGAACATCGTAAGGCGTAGTGGTTATCCATTGCTGCGTAACAAATTACCCCAAAACTTAAAATAACCGTTTCAGTGGGTCAGGAATCCAGGTGGAAGATTAGGTGCCATCTTTTGAGAAGGGAGTATCAAGTAGGGTGGCCGGACTAAATACAGGACTCCCAGTTAAATTTGAATTTCAGGTGAACAATTTATTAGGATAGTGAGACTTTTACTGGAGCTTCCATGAGAATTTTTTTTTTGACCGAATGCATATGATGAGTATTTTCCCTTTTTTCCAAAGTTATATCTTCAGCATAAGTTAAGTATAAAATAGATTTTATAGAAGAAGAGATTTAGTGGTTTTATAAGGAAGGTTAAAAGATTTTGTGATTCTTAGGTAAATTTTCAATGCATTAAAAATCTGGATTTTTTTTTTTTAATTTGATTGATTTTGGTTTTGAAACGACTTTCAAACCTCACTTTCCCCGTATAGCTATGAAGCTGAAACAAAATCTTGGCGTTTACGCTGTCATTATTTTTCAGCAAATATAGGTAACGGCAGTTACGTGACTTCGTTTGACTCTTAATCTTCAGTCTCGCATGTTTCACACCCAAGAGAAAGTTCGTCTCTCTCTTGCATTTGAAAATACTAAAAGGAATGTAGTTTAGTTCAAACAAATTCCAAAGTTAATGAATGTGTTGGGTCTCAGAGTGACTGAATTCTACGTAAAACTTTGAAAGAGGACAGCAAAGTACTAGAAAATGTGATTTTTATAGTATTTGTATTAGTAAATACTATAAGTAGATACTCGATTATTTCTTTGACATCTCTAATAAGTTTATATATCCAAGTTGGTGTAGATTACGTTTTTTTCCTTGGGAAAATGTGGAATTGCCTAATATTTTGAGTTTCCTGATATTTAGGCATACATAGTAGCTTGATTTAGGCTGTTACACGTCTTATTAAACATGTAGGGAAAATTCCATTCCTAATAATTTTTAATCTTAAAATCCATTTTTTATCCACTTGTAAATTTTCCAGAATTAATTAGTGCCATAAAAAAGTCTAATGGTTATATTTGAATGAACCTATTTGGGGAATTGGGGTGCTGCCTTCTCAAAACGTGAAGCCGTCATCATGAGCATATAACTGGGTGAGTGGAAATTTATTAGAAAGTGTCCCGTTCTTGCCCTTAGAGCTATGATGGCCTAATGCCGAGTTTTGGGAGAGACACCGCACACCTACCCAGCTGTCCTAGCATTCGCTCATTTTCGGGGTCATCCTGCCTAGTGAGTCCCGTACCCAGGCTTAGAGGAGGAAGCTGTCATCCCTGAGGGCAGTGGGTTCCAGACTCTGTGCCTGTTTTGTAAACCCAGATGGAAATTCAGAGTTGTGGGGACACAGGCTTTCCTGTTGGGTGGTAGGGTGGCCAGCTGTGTTCTCCAGCACCTCTGGATTTCTTTCAGATTCACGACAATCATGAGTCCTAGGCCTTCGGGGTTGAAAAGGGACTCTCAAGTTCAGCTGGCCGAAACACCCACTTGGTTGGACACCCCCGCCATCTCCCTTTGAACCCAGTCCGGCTTCTGCTCGCTCACCCCGCTGACGAGAGAGGCCTTCTCTCCCGGTTCAGAGGCTCCTGCTGGGAGTCGCAGGGCAGGGAGTCGGGGCCTCTCTCCTCAGTGCCCCCGCGGCCACCCTCGCCGGGTCCGCCTCCCAGGTTTCTGCGGGGCAAGGTGAGTGTCTCGTCTCGCGCCCGCCCCTGTCTGCATTCCACCTGCGCAGGACTTTCTCCTCGTGGGCGCCCACCTTCTGTCCCTCCGCTCCCTCACACACGTGACCCTCAGGAGGGAGGTGTGTCTCCCCGCTTTGCCAGAGTTACGACCAGCCTTCCCCCACCCCGCTTGGCGCCTAGGTCGGGTTGGCACTGACTTGCCCTTGGCCTCGCTGCTGGCTCCTCCCCTCGCCCCGCCTCCCCGCCACGCAGGTGCTGACGCGCACTGAGATTTCTTCTTTAAACCTCTCATTCCTCTTCCTTGCCCCGTGCCACCTCTGCTCGGTGTTCCAGAGCCACCTACCAAGCAGCCTCTGTACCTTTCATCTGCGAGGACCACTGGTACCTCACGTTTCACGTGCCCAAAACAAAACTCACAGACCCACGCCGCCACCCCCCCCCCCAAATACGTGTTCCTCACCTCATCCTTCATCGAGTAACCTGAGCTAGAAATCGTGGTTCGTAGCCACATTCACCGACCGCTTTGTGCACGTGACTAAGCAGAGCCCTGATCTCATGGGGCTTACGTTCAGGGGGAGACAGCATCTAACACGGGGGAGACGGAGCATCTGACGAGCATGGTGGGGCTGATGAGTGCTGTGCGGGCTGGAAGACAGGAGGCCTGCGTGAGGCCCTGTCACTGCACTAACCAGGCGGCGTCAGGATCGGCCTTGCTGAGAAGTGGGATCTGGGAAAGGGCGTGAAGGAGGGAAGGGAAGTTGGCCAGGATATCCGGGGCAGGAACATTCTGGGCAGAGATACTGGAGAAGCCCCCGGAAGGCTTGTAAAACAGCTTCTGGTTCAGAGGGTCTGAAGCGGGGCCGGAAACTGTGGGTCTAACAGCACAGGGCCTCGTTTTGAGAACCACTGGGCTGGAGCAGAGGCCCTGGGCAGAGGGCTGCCTGGGTGTTCAAACAACAGCCTGTTGGCCACCGTGGCGCGGCTGTACCGAGTGGCAGACTCTCGTGATGGAGGCCTGGTGTCAGCTGTGTGCCCCTGCAGCCCCACCTGTCCTGGGAACACCTCCGAGGCCCCCGGGTGTTGGCCCTGCAGGCCAGGCGTGCGGGGAGCCACACGGCCCGCCCTCCACGCCGCCTCCCCCAGCCCCTGCCCCTGCAGCATCCTGGCTCCGCAGCCTCTTCTGCACACAGCTAGCGGCAGCATCTGGGGTCCCCAGACCACGCTGTGGGAAACAGCCTCTCGGAAGGGCGTTCGCACCCAAGGACGGAGTCTGGTGAGTGGAGACAACCGCAAGAGACGAGGAGGCCCGGGTCTGGCCCAGACTTGCTCGCGGCTGAGCTGCCGGTCAGTGGCCAAGTCCTTTAACTCGTCTGTGCCTTGGTGTCTACGTCTGTAAAATGGGTTTAATAATATCTGTCCCGTGAAGACTTCAGAGGGTATTTGTGGAGTTTAATGAGTGAGGTCCATTAAAGTCAGAAAAAAGGCATAACAAAGTAGAAAGCGCTATTGTAATTAGTTCTCAGGTTCTTTAAACCAGGTTGCATCTTGTTTTAAGAGGGTTACCGTGACAACAGGCTTGTTGGAAAAACATGTAGAAAAGGCGTGGCTATACATCTCACAACAACAAATAAACTTGGTTTTGCCGATGTCTATTGTAATTAAGAACCCTTACCAGGAGCCTCGCGCTGCCGGCCGGCCATGATGCGGTGTTGCCTGCTGCACGGCGCTCGCCGCCGGCGACAACTGCGTTGTGATTTCTGTCGAGCACGGAGCGGCCCTTAGTAAGTGATTCGCATGAAGGAGCTCAGTGCCCGGCACGCCGCAGGCCCTGGGCGGCCATGGGCTGCGTAAAAGGGAGATGTGGCCATAGGACAGTCCCACCTTTCCTGCCGTCTCACCCTCCGCGGGGTCAGTTCCCAGCGTCGCCCGCGGTCTGAAAATAGTACACGGAAAATTCCAGAAGTTTTCAATTGTGCGCCATTCTGAGTCGCAAGATGAACTCTCACGTCATCATCCCTCTCCATCCCACCCGGCAAGTTTGTCATCCTTTTGTCCCGTGTCCTACCTGTTAGTCACTTAGTAGCCGACTAGGTGATCAGATAGCCTGTCACAGTATCACAGTGCTTGCGTTCAAGTCACCCCGATTTTATTTAATCACGGACCCGAAGCGTAAGAGCAGGGATTCTGGCAATTCAGATATGCCGCCGAGAAGCTGTAAGATGCTTCGTTAAGTGAAAGGTACGTACGTATAGGGAAAACGTATGAGGTCAGTACTATCCACGGTTTCGGGCATCCATTGGGGATCTTGGAACACATCCCATGGATAAGGGGGGCCTACAGTATTCATAACACTGATTGCATTAGGGTTCTCCAGAGAACAACCTATAAGAGATTCGAGAGAGAGATTTCTGTAAGGAATCATCCCGCGTGATTATGATCTGCAGTCAGCAGGCTGGAGCCCCAGGAAAAACGATGGGCGAGTTCCACTCGGAAAGCCAGCAGGGTCCAGGCCCAGGAAGAGCCAGTTTTCCCACCCGAGTCCGAAGGCCGGAGGCCCGTTGACGCGGCCTTTCTGTGCTACTCGGACGTTCGCTGGACTGGACCTGGCTTTATGCAGCCCTGACACCCACGTGTGAAGGCGGTCGTGGTGAGGGCACCGAGGTTCCAGTGGGGACGGAGACCTGGCTGGTAAGCGGCAGAGCCGGGACTTGAAGACGGGGGGCTAACGAGCCAGCCCTTGCGAGGACGCACTGGGGATCACGGGGCTGAGCCGGGCAGGCGGGGCTGGCCGGAGGGGAAGCGGGAGGGAATCACTGTGGCCAGACGAAGCCCCGGA
>NW_011888886.1:2418387-2422568 GCF_000151845.1 Pteropus vampyrus | reverse complement strand
TACGTATAGGGAAAACGTATGAGGTCAGTACTATCCACGGTTTTGGGCATCCATTGGGGATCTTGGAACACATCCCATGGATAAGGGGGGCCTACTGTATTCATAACACTGATTGCATTAGGGTTCTCCAGAGAACAACCTATAGGAGATTCGAGAGAGAGATTTCTGTAAGGAATCATCCCGCGTGATTATGATCTGCAGTCAGCAGGCTGGAGCCCCAGGAAGAACGATGGGCGAGTTCCACTCGGAAACCCAGCAGGGTCCAGGCCCAGGAAGAGCCAGTTTTCCCACCCGAGTCCGAAGGCCGGAGGCCCATTGACGCGGCCTTTCTGTGCTACTCGGACGTTCGCTGGACTGGACGAGGCCCACCCACTCCGGGCGGGCCATCCGCTTTGCTCAGTCTGATTCAGATGTTGATCTCGCCTGGAGACCCCCTCACAGACACAGCCAGGATAACGGTTGCCCAAACGTCGGGGTGCCTCATGGCGCAGTCAAGTTGACACATGAAATTAACCGTCACGTGGATATTTGCCCCTTATTACATGCTGGGCTTGGAACTCCACGTGCAGTGGGCTCTTGGTCCAGGCTTGTTGAATGGACCAATGAACAAGTGGACATGGGAAAGCCCACTGGATTCGGCCAAACGCTTCGCAGACACGAGTATGACTTCAGGTTTGGGCCCAGCGACGAGACGAGGGAGCAGATGGTCATAAAAGATGGTAATAAAAGACTAACATTTCAGATCAGAGGATGAGACTAAAAAGATGGTGGAGTATGGCCAAGGACACAGCTCTTAAGGAGAAACGTGACGAGGTGGGGTTTGAGGTTAGCAGACGGCCAAGGCGCATTCCAGCTCTAAGAATCGGGTTCGAGGTTGCTCGGGTTTCTCTTCCTTCCTTGAACAAGAAATGTGTTGTCTGTCCAGAACTTCCAAGGAGAAAGCAAATCCCCTCCAAGCCCAGGAGGCCCCCGCGGCAGTCAGCAGGTCTCCGTGCTTCAGGACCGTCTCCACCCAGAGCGCCCGGATGGGCGGAAGCCGCAGTCACTGTTCCTGCCCTGGCCACTGAAGGACACTGAGGGGCTGCTTCCCGCGTGCACGGCCACGTAGCCTCCGCCCTTCCCGCCCTCGTGTCGCCGGAAGAGAGAATCCAGAGTCCCCGGCAGGGTGCTCTGCACGTGGCGGAACTGGGAAGTGGGGGTGCAGACTTTACGCTCACACTTTATATAAACAGATTGGAAAAATGTGAGCCTTTAGGGACGTGCCCCAAATTCTCAGGAAGGAATGGATTCAGGAATATCGGGCTTCGAATGAGAAAATAGGAACAGGCTTCTGGGGGAACACGGAGGCGAGATGGGGGATGACGCAGGTGGGGACCGTGTCGGCTGGGTGCCGAGCTCGAGTCCCGTGTTGGGACCTGGCTTTATGCAGCCCCGACACCCACGTGTGAAGGCGGTCGTGGTGAGGGCACCGAGGTTCCAGTGGGGACGGAGACCTGGCTGGTAAGCGGCAGAGCCGGGACTTGAAGACAGGGGGGCTAACGAGCCAGCCCTTGTGAGGACGCACTGGGGATCACGGGGCTGAGCCGGGCAGGCGGGGCTGGCCGGAGGGGAAGCGGGAGGGAATCACTGTGGCCAGACGAAGCCCCGGAGCTTTTCCCGGCAGATGCTCCTCACAGCCAAGAAGCCGCTGAGGCAGCAGCGAGAGGCCAGAAGACGTGAGGACAGGGAGGGAAGGACAAGTGGAGGACAGGTCCTGCTTCGGGTCAGGCTGCCCTGACAGCGCCAGGTAACGCGAGGCCGTCCCAGACCTGTGCGCTTCGCTTATCGGGGGGCATTCCCCTTGCCACAGGGGGGTAAAGGTGGGTCCTGGAAGAGTCATTTAAGAAGCAACTGCTGGAAAATAATTATTTTCCCTCAGGGTTTGGCCGAGCAAGTAGGTCATTACCTTTCGTGTCATCCAGCACAGCACGCGAAGAGACCAGCGCATTCTTCTTCCCATGGAGCAGCTGGCTCTGCTCGCGATTAGATGGAGAAACTCAGCTTTGGGGGCCCAAATCGACCAGCTGGCGCTTAGCCCTGAGAGTCCTCGGGGCTGAGTTCCAAGGGTTCTTCCACGCCTGGCTCTCCGCTCTTCAGCGTTATTATCGTATTCTACACCTTAGCTGTTCAGTTCGCGAGACCCGCCATTGTCTGTAACTCCCATGAACCATTTCCCGCCCTGGCAGGTCTTAGGGGGTCGGGTGTGGGGGCCAGCTCAGCCCTGTCTCAACCACCGCGGATAAAGGGTGAGGGGGGCAGGACCGAATTCCTCGTGTGTCTGCCCTGTTCTGGCTCCTGCCATACCCTCTGTAGGCAGAGGTGACATGGGCAAGGATGGGGACAGGTCTTATTCTCATTGGACATAGTGCCCTTAAAGAAAGCCCATTGAACTGGCCTGCACCCTCATGAACGTTATCAAACGTTCATGGTTACGGGTAAACATCCAGGGTTACGGGTAAACATCCAGGTTACGGGTAACCATAGCAACATCCAGGTTGCGAGGACCACAGCCACCTCCAGGCCTCCCACCTGCAGAGCTCCAGGTGCCAAACGGTGGCTCAGGGGACGACTGGCTTTACTACATCTGGAAACTTGGAGACGTCTCTAAAACTTCCTGGATTTCTTCATCTATAAAATGGGCTTTTTTTTTTTTTCTGCCTCACAGCTGTGGGGACATTTAATGAGATGAAGCGTGGAAAGAACCTGACTGTGCCTGGGAAGTGCTGGTTTCCCAGTGGGGGTTCCACGTCACCCCGCTCCCGGCCCCGTCTGGCTAACATGTTCCGCCCAGCTCAGCCATAGGCGCAGCATCCTGCTGGGTTCTGCCCACACAGCAGTCACCGGCCTGTGTGACAAGGTGGCACCACGGTGAAGTTTCTGCTGCAAACGAGAGCCCCAGGAGGGCCTTGCAGGGGCCTCGCAAACACCTGAGTGGGGAGCAAGCCGTATCAGGGCAAAAAGGTAGACGAGTCCCGCCCACCGTCCCCATTCAGTGTGAGCGAAGCCTCGATGTTCAGTACGTGCTCTCGAGTCACATGCCATGTTACTGCTTTTTAACTGCTGGCGGTCAGCCAGAAAGTGGCTTCTGAGACCCCCGCCGCCCCTGTCCGTGCGGCCCTCTGCTGCTCCTTCCTGTTAAAACACTTGAGCCTTAGAAGCTGGCGAGATTAATGGACCAGCAGGCCCAGAGAAGCTCTGTTCTTTCTGGCTCCTTCCCCCGGACATGTGTTTTGGAAAGTCTCTGCAAACACAACTATTTGGAAACGTCTTGAAATAGGAAACAGAGCCCCAGCTGAGTGTCCAGGTTACATGAGAGTCTAAAAAAAAAAAAAAAAGAATTAAAATCATTTTCTTCGCGGTCGCCAAGTTTGGAGGTCCTGCCTGGTTTGTACATCCTGCAGATGACTCACCTCGAGTTTCCCTCCCTGTCCTCCTCTCGTGCGTGGTTTGCACACATGAAAGAGCAGCAGGCGGAGGCCTGGGGCCAGCCTCATGCTCATCACAGCACCGGCCCTTCCCCAGCCAGGCTCTGGCCCCTGTGCTGAGCCAGCTTCACACTGCTCACTGAGGCTTTTGCCGAACCGAAAATGCCACTCATCAGATAAGTACCAATGACCTTTTCATGGGGGGTGAGGGGGACGACTCGGCTGTTTTAACAATTTTTAAGTGCATAGTCCAATGGCAATAAGTACATTCTCATTGTGGTGCAAATGTGACTCAGCTCTGACCATGCACAGGAGGAGAGGGCAGAGCCGCCAAGTAGAGAGAACCTGGGCTCCTAAATGACTTTTTGCAGCCGGGCCACTTCACCAGCTCAGACTGCCTCCTTCCAGACCATCGTGTAGGAGAAAAGGCTCTTTCTCTAAGCCACTGGCCTTTCTGGTCTTCTTGTTACTGCAGAGCGTCCCGCAGCCTCAGTAACAAGTATAAGTGCTAAGTCGACAGCCAGCGAGGACCACGCTGTGCCCACGGCATGCGCTGCCCGGACGTGTTAGAGGCCGGGGTGGGGCTTCGTCTCCGCAGCAGAATCACGTGGCTGTGGGACACGTCCCGCCAAGACGCTGCTTTGACTGCATGGGTTGCCCTTTTGAGCATGAGTTTCCCTGGCCCTCCTTGGCCTTTTCCTTCTAAGGACTGAGTGC
>NW_011888886.1:2416795-2417095 GCF_000151845.1 Pteropus vampyrus | reverse complement strand
CCCGCCAAGACGCTGCTTTGACTGCATGGGTTGCCCTTTTGAGCATGAGTTTCCCTGGCCCTCCTTGGCCTTTTCCTTCTAAGGACTGAGTGCTGAAGCCGAGGTCCTAGTAGCAGGGCGTTCAGAGTACCGTGGCCTCTGTTTACGTGCAGCTGGTTTTAATGTGTTTGAATAACAAGTCCTCGTCTGCAGCACCACGTCAAAGCTTAGGAACAAAAATATGACAAAAACCAGCCTCAGAAGAAGTCTCTCTGCCTTTCATTCCCAAGGGAACATTCCAGAAGACCCCAGTCTGTCTTA
>NW_011888886.1:2413368-2415485 GCF_000151845.1 Pteropus vampyrus | reverse complement strand
CTTAGGAACAAAAATATGACAAAAACCAGCCTCAGAAGAAGTCTCTCTGCCTTTCATTCCCAAGGGAACATTCCAGAAGACCCCAGTCTGTCTTAATTTCTTCGTCTGCTCTTTATCTGTCGCGTGGCCATGCCCTTAATGTTGTCTTCCAACCGTGTTTTTTCATTTTTCTCAATATAGAGGGGCTGAGAAATTTCCAAACGCTTTAAGCTCTGGTTCCTTTTTGCTTAACGAATCCACACTCGAGTCATTTGTCTCTTCTTGCATTCTACTAAAAGCAGTCGGGAAGAGCCAGGCCCCTCCTCCCACACTGCGTAGAGACCTTCCTGGCCTGGAAGGTCTACCATCCCCGAAATGCTAGCCCGTGAACGCAGTTCAGCCGAGGTCTCAGCCACTGTTTAACGAGGATCCCCTTTCCACAGTTTCCAGTACCGTGTTCCTTGTTCCCATCCGAGACCTCATTAGAAGGGCCTTCGCCGTCCATATTTCTTCTCGTGTTCTGCTCACGGTTGCCTCAGGGTTCTCGAAGACGACTGAGACTTCCCCAGCTCCCTCGTTTTCCGAGCTCTCACCAGAGTCACCCTCCACGTCTAGATTTCCAGCATGCACCTCAAAACTCTGACAGCATCTACCGATGACCCGGTCCCAAAGCTGCGTCCACATTTTAAGATATTTGTTACAGAGCTCCCTACTTCTCGATACCCATTGTGGGGCTTGTCTCCACGGTCTGACTGAAGCACGTGCCCCCCGTGTCCTCAGGCCTGTCCAGTGTGGCTGAGGCGGGTGAGGGAGGAGACAGCCACGCCACCGCCCCCCACCCCGAACTCTCGAGCTACCCCCCGACCTGGGTCAGCCTCTTCCTGCACGCACCCCCTGTGCCTATCGGCACCCACCAGCTCTGGGGCAGGAGCTTTGTCTGCAATGCTGGATGGGTCTCTGTGGGTGCAGTTTCATCACTCAGGGAAACAATGAGTGTGGATCTTAAATAATTATTAGGAAAAAGGAGGACAAAGCCCACGCCAGTTTATGACACAAGCTCTGAGGCATTCGAAGGAGATGGTAGACTTACCCGTCTGAGTCATACCCAGTTTATTTGTCAGATTTCTCAAATTGTGCAAACATCCTAATTCCTCATCTAATGGGTGTTTGCCACCCACAGTCCGGCTCCAGGGATTTGGGCCTTTGTTGTCACTGTTGGAGTTTCAGCTTCACCTTAGACCCCCCCAGAACTGGGAAGCAATAGATAGTGAGCAGCACGTCAGAGGGAAGATGCAAACCAAAGGTAATGGGCCCGGCCCTGGGGCCTAAGGTGCTGCTTAGTGCGGCTCAAGGGTATCATGGGGACGCCTCTGGCGCCAGGAGAAACAGCAGCTCTGTCCCTCTGCTGTGTTAGCAGAACGGGGCTGAGGCAGCCCTGAGCCACCCGGCGTGGGTGCCGGGACCCTGTTCTCCCAAAGCTTCTGCTAATTGCCCCTTGTCTAATTGCTGGTGAGTCACGTTGCATAATGCCCCTTAGAGTGACACCACAATTTAATATCACCTCAGCTGTGGCGGAGCTCAGCTCCTTGGCATAAAAGAACTTTGGGTGCATTCTAACCGCATCTGACACCATCTATTTGAATGACTTTCCTGCCATTATCCCTGGTGGGCTGCTCACCACAATAGAAAATCTGAATTTCAGGCGTATACTTCACCTTCCTTCGGACCATAGTGAAAGCTTAGAATGCTGGGGGCCAGGCCAGACAGGCCTATCTCGTGACGGAGCAGTGACCGTGTGAGGAAACCAGGCTTGGAGGGTGGATGGGTGGGGTGGGGCTTGCTCGCCCACCTGGCACCCTCACGCATCTGGGACCACATATCCACAAGGGCTCCAGCATCTGTCCTCCCCATACTGACCCACAGTACCCCAGCCCTAGACATAGAAAAAGTACAGGATGCCCAGGGAAATCTGAATTTCAGATGAACAATTTCCTAGCATAAGTATGTCCCAGCTTCTGCATGGCACACTGACATTCATATGGGACTGAGGACCCTGTAGTTAATCTGCTATTGTGGGTGACAGTGTGTCCCCCACAAACCCACATGTTGAGTCCTCCCCCCAGTACCTGCGAAGGGGG
>NW_011888886.1:2410715-2412743 GCF_000151845.1 Pteropus vampyrus | reverse complement strand
CGCAGCCTGAGCTCCCCAGGGCCTGGGGACCCTCTTCTCATTGAGGGTGTCCCGCCCCCCGCCTGGGGCCTTTGTGTCAGGATGGCCTGTAGACAGGGCCTGACAGGAGAAGGCCAGCGTCATTTCAGGGGACTTAAGGGCTCCCCACTGCCTGCAGAAAGCGGGGGCCTGGGGAGCCAAGCAGGGGGCCCTATCCGTCCACCTGCCTTCACAGAAGAGCGGCCACGTTAGGCTTTCACTCAGGCTGACTCTGCGGCTGAGGAAAGGACTCTGTTACTAAGAGTGTTTGGAAGCCAGTGGCCCTGGGGACAAAGCCCCGGCCCCTTAGCCTGTCCTCACCCATGCCCCGCCCTCACGTCCCTATGGGCGCCCCAGAGCTCCACGCGACCCTGTGGCAGTCGGGGTGTCCAGTCCCAGGGGTCAGCCACACAGAACTCGCCCTTGGTTTGCACTGCTGCGTTCAATCATGCCTGGGTAGAAGGTTCGAGCAGGTTTAAGTTCGAGGTGAAGGACCACCGAAGTCAAGGAAATGAAACCTGCCTTGGGAGGTGATGGCTGCCTGTCGGAGGGTCCGTTCAAACAGAAGACGAGCAGTCCCGTGACAGGGCATCCCGCTGGGGCTGGAGGGGTGGGGACAGTGGCCCTGAGGGCCTTTTGGCCCAAGCTTCTGGGGTCTTCATAATAGGTGGGGCGCACAGGCCCGTGGTCGTGGTGACGAGGGGCCTATGACAGCCCAGCTTCTCCCTGACGCCACTGCCCTCCAAAATGCCAGCGTGTCCCTTATGCTGCTTGTGTGACAGTCAGCGCTGCCTCGAGAGGTCGTGATGTCCCAGTGCTTGGGCTCCTGTTCTTCCAAAAGAAATCCCTGATGTCAGCACATGGCCTCCTGGGATAAAGACTGCGCTCCCAGCCTTCCTGGAGCTGCTGTGACTGTGTCACTAAGTTCTGCACAAGGGGATGTGACAAAGTGGTAAGTGCCACTTTTGGGAGTCAGTGTTCCTTCAGGAGGGACCATCCCTTCCAATCTCCTGCCTTCTCCCTGATGGCTGGAATTTCAGCACGATGGGCGAGTTCCAGCAGCCATCTTGGGGTGTGAGGACAACAGATGTCCTCGAGGGATGCCAGATTGAGTGACAGATACACCCAAATGGCAGTAATAACCTGGACTACGTTTCCTGGGGAGACAGATCACGATCTGGATCTCTTTGTGTTCTCTTCAGCGTCTAGCATCGAGTAAATGTTTTGATTTGGCTCGATCCAACCTTTTGAAGTCCTGTTACTCAGACAGAAATAAAACCTGGACCGCGACCCTCCGCAGTGTCCAATAACGCTTAACTTTGTTCACTCGACAACCACCCCCTTTAGGTCCCACCTCCTTTCTGAGGGATGCTGAGCTCCCTTTGAGCCAAATTTCTGGAGTGTCACTTCTCACATCCAGGCTTTCCTGCGGGATGGAGCCTCAGCCTGAGGCCACGTGCGGGTGGAGTCGGGGAAGAGCCCCCGGGAGGGTCAGCTGTCCCACGCAGGGCCGATGGCGGGCCGAGCAGGCCTTCTGGCGCACAGACTGTGTGTGTCCTGCGGACGGGGCCCCCCCGGCAGAGCTGCGAGTGCCGAGAAGCTGGACCAGCCCTTGTCGGGGAAATGCAGAGTGGCGGGAATGAGAGACGGAGGGACAGGGGCCACAAGGCCACCCTCCTTTGGGTGGAAAAGCAGTGGCTTTTTCTGACAGCCACAATTTCTTCCTGGCCTGGGTTTCTTCTCCAGGGGTCACCAGGGGGACGGTGGGGGCGAGAAGGACATTTATATTTTCCTTTCTACGCCTCTGTACTATTTCTGTTGTGTCTAGTTTTTCAAGCCTATTTGCCTATGTCTGCCATTTAAAAGGAAGCATTTGAACTAGAGTCTTAAGAAAGAAACCATTAACAATCAAAAGAAAAAACCCAGGGACGTCTCCCGCAGCCTTCCCTGAGACGGGCTTGTTTTCAGCTGTGAGGTCAGCCAGGCAAGGGTCACGGGTGAGAAAAGCTT
>NW_011888886.1:2407198-2409490 GCF_000151845.1 Pteropus vampyrus | reverse complement strand
TAACAATCAAAAGAAAAAACCCAGGGACGTCTCCCGCAGCCTTCCCTGAGACGGGCTTGTTTTCAGCTGTGAGGTCAGCCAGGCAAGGGTCACGGGTGAGAAAAGCTTTGGGAATTCCAGCTGCTCCAAGGACTTGACTTTGGGGGGAAGCGTCAGAATGGAAGCGGGCAGCCGTAGACTCCGACGGGACGGGCCTCCGATCCCTGCCCGCTGGCCAGAGGTGGGTTGGGTTCCCCGCCCCAACCCCCTCCCTTGGTGTCCCATGACCAGGCCCCCGGCGCCATACTCGATTTCGTTACCAATTCTCTTCTTCTTGTGAAATCGAAGCCGGGTGGCAGTGGCAGGCCACGTGGTTTGGGCCTGAGGGGAAGCCAGGTGGGCAGGAGGTCCATCGGAGGCCACGGGAAGAGCTCCATGGACGTCTCGTAGTTAAAAGACTCAAGGGAATAACTAACTACCTCTGTTCCCTTCCACTCCGTTTATTCCTGTAGCCACCAAGTTGGGCTGCATCACGAAAGGCTGGCACAGCAGAGCCTCACGGTGAGGCGGTGGGTGAGCCTCGTGGGAGGACCCCAGGTTGGGGCGGGGCGGGGAAGGGCGCCTCCTCTCATGCTAGCGAGTCCCCCGCCCACAGTGAACTTTATCCCTCTAAGAGCGGGAGAGCGAGGGCCCTGCACACGCGGTGTCCCACAGCGGCCACGCTCGCCCTAGAAGTCCCACAGCGTCGGCCCATTTCACAGATGGAGGAACCAAGCTGACCACGGTGCCACGGCCGCTGAGCGGCCGAGCTGGAGTTTGACCGGGCGCCTCTGCGGCTTCAAGCTGAGCCGTGCCCGTCCAGGCTGCAGCAGTTCTGACGCCGCAGGGCACAGCGGATGCCCGCCGAGCTGACCCGACCTGCAGATGGTACTCAGGACGAATGGTATTATTATCCACGCACTCGGCTTTATTGACCAGGTGCCTGCTGTGGAGCTTGGCAGGGGTACCAGAGAAACACAACGCTCAGTCTTTGTGTGTGTGTGCGTGTGTGTGTGTGTGTGCGCGCGTGTGCGTGTGCGTGTGTGTGTGTGTGTCTGTGTGCGCGTGCGTGCGTGCGGTACCTGCTAGGCGATAGTCCTACATCAGAGATAGGATCGCGGCTTGAAACACTCGTTTTTTTCTTTGGTTTCAACTCACAGGGTCTTTTCAGTTTCTGTCACAAGATCCCCTTGGGATCTGTGTGGAACAAAAGGGTTTCTTCACCCCTATCTCATCGCAAAGTAGCGAAAAGATCCTACTATGTTTAAAGTTCTTTATTTTCTAAAGTCAGTGACTTCTGGTCCATGGCGCTTCTGGCATCATCCTCTACCCTTCTCAGCAATGAAAGGAATGAGTTCTCTGCTTGGCTGTCTTTGTAACCTGACCCTGAATTCTTTCTTTTTTAGAAAATTCCAAATAAAATACAGCTTCAGTAGCAAACAGAGCTTTTCAATGACACATTGTTTTTCAGAGGTCACTTACAGTTGAGAAAATACCTTCTTGGGGAGTCCTTCCTTTACTGACTCATTAAAAAAGAAAAAATAGTTCTTTGTGCACTTTATTATTGAAATATAATCTTTTCCAGATCCAGTAACAGTATCCATAGTTGTATCCAATTGTATCACAAAGTCCCCACTGAATAATTTGTTCTAATGGATTGTTCAGATATTCAGTAGTGTTTTCTAGGCATTTCCCAACAGTATTTGTTGACAAAGGAATGTATTCTGGTGTGTTACCATCTTATATTCCATTATTTAATCCCTTTAAACATTTGCCCAATGGTAATGCCTCTTGAATTTTTTTCTATTAAAAAACAAACCTTAAACGATGCCTCCGCACAGTTCATTAAATTTCCACGAGTTTGTGAAGAACTGGATTGAACAGGGTGGTAAACGTTACAAGTGTTGAGGTTTGTCTTGGGTTCTAGATGCTTCGTTTTAAATGTGTTGCTGCTCGAAAAGGCACCATGCAACCCGATGCGTAAGATTCTTCTTATCCACATTTCAAAGAGTCTTGATAGTTTTTTTAAATGCCTGACTTCTCGTCATCTCTCATTAGATCTGCATTGTTTTTACTAGCTGTTTCCCAGATCCTTAGCCTACTGTGCAGTGGTCGCTGACACCAAATGAGCATTGATTTTCCACACCAGCAACCAACTCTCCAGTTTTCTGACACCAACTGGGTGACCAACAATTCAGTTCAATTCTGACACTATCTACCTGGAGTTAGCACCAGATCACACACATTAAAGGCTCAGTCCTGTACGGCTGCCCC
>NW_011888886.1:2403303-2406412 GCF_000151845.1 Pteropus vampyrus | reverse complement strand
GAGGGCCCCCCGTATTTCGCGTGGAAGAGCTGCCTTCTGACATGTGGGCCGCACGGGGACCAGTGTCGATTTAAGCGATAAATATTTGTAAATCTCACTCTCCTAAGATAACCACGTCGGTGAAGATTATTGTTTCGGTGATTCATTCACCCGGTCATCCCACAGACAGGTCCTGGGAGCTTCCTGGGATCTGGATGCTGCGTGTGGTGGGGAGCGGCTGTGGGGGGTCTGCTGCAGCCGCAGGGTTCAACGACAAGCTTCTCGCCTCTGAGAAGCACGCAGTCGGTCACGAGTCCAGAAGGGCAAACAGACCGTCGTGTCAGGGGTGACGGCGCAGTGAGCAGGGCAAGGACGCCCACGTCAGTCGTGAGTCACAGAAAGAGTCAAAGATAAACTTACAGGAAGAGGCTCTTTTGAAGGTCAAAGTAGGTCTAGGAAATGACAAGGAGCGCGATGAGGCAAAAAGGAAATGTTTTGAGGTCGAGTTGGGCTGAAGAGAGGTCAACAAGAGACCATGACATCACGGGCCCTTGTGTGCGGGGCCAAGGAGATTCGACTTTACCCAAAGGGTAACGGAGGCGATGAAGGGCTGGGGAAGGGAGTTTTGGGAAGATCTCTCAACAGGCTGGAGGATGACACAGAGGAGAGACAGGAGGTGGGGGGCCCGTGGGAGGGGCCCTGTCATTGTGGGGTTTTGCAGAGAGGATGGGGGCTCAGGTTACAGGGGCTCCACAAGACCAACAGAAGGTCAGGGGTCCTCATCTTCGCTTTAGATCAGCTGGCTACAAATTCAGGGGATCCCCCTAGACTCCTGAGGTTGGACGATGCCCTAAAACGACTCGCGGAACTCAGGAAAGTGCTCCGCTAAGCGGTTACCGTTTTATCTCTGCAGAAGATACAGATTAACACCAGCAAATGCAGGAGAAGCGCAGAGTGAGTCGGGTGGGTTTCGAACTCGAAGCTTCCATCATCCTCAGGGTGGCGGTGTTCTTCCGGCAACCAAGATCCTCACCGAGCTCTGGCGTCCAGCACTTTATTGGGTTTTCGTTGGCCAGGGAGTCAATCTCCATCTCTAGTCGGTCACCCTGCCCCCAGGTCGGGTCTGACGTCATGTGTGGCTCATGCCCCAACCCCCTAAACACACGGTTGGTCTTTCTGGTTATAGCCACCTGCCCGTCCTGAGTCACCTGATTCCATAAACTGTAAGGGTTCCACCACGAGTCACCTTATTCCCATAAACGACCAGGTGTGGCCGGAGGGGCTCGCCATGAATAGCAAGAGACTCCTGTCTCTCAGGAGTCCCAAGGGTTTGGAGGCTGGTCCCAGGAGGTGGATACAAGCCCGTCATGCAGAGGACACTGTGGGAATGTGGGGGAATAGGAGGCTTAGAGATGAGGTACGCTGGAGGGAGGGCTTCTGAGGGCCGGTATGGAATGCATAGTCAGAGGGGGTCTGGGGGGCTTGGAAAGCAGAGTCTGCTCTTCCCTTTTTTCTCGTTATGGCTTATGCTTCGGGGGTCCAGTTTAAGAAATGTTTTCCGATCTCTGGGTCTTATAGCTTCTCGAATGCATTTCCTTCTATCAGGCTTATCGTTTTACCATTCGCATTTAAGCCGTTAATTCCTCTGGAGTCTGCCTTTCATGTGTGCTGTAAGGTAGAGGAATCCAGCTGACTTTCGTGCCTATGAGGAGCCGGCTTTCTCAGCCCCCTTTGCTAAATGCGCCATCCTGCTCGTCTTCGTAGGGCCATCTTTACCGAACGGCAAGTACCCAAAGGTGCAGGGACCCGTCCGTGAGCCGTCTGTCTCGCTCCAGCAGCTTGCTTTGTCTGCCCCTGAACTGGCGTCGTGCTGTTTTTATTTTTAGGACTTTGTGCGAACAGGGTCTGCTGTTAACTCTCACCGGCCGCGGGCTGGTGCCTCTGAGCCACTTTTCCCAGGAAGCGCCACAGGTGGGGACAGAGCTGACCCTGTCCCCGGATGACCCTGCCGCCTCCTCTGAGGGCCTGAGCCCACCACGGGGTCTCATTGTGGTTCCTCAGCACCAACTCGGCCCTGAGAAGTGAAGAAATGATGCCACTCTCGTTCTGGGAACCTCTCCCCGCACCCCCCACCCCCCACCCCCGGCTCGGACGTGCCTTCATGGGCCCTCGACCCCAAAGACCCTGCCTGAGCTAGAATAACCGTCACCAGAAATAAAGGTTTTCCAGACACAAGATCAAGCTACGTTTCCAGGGCGAGGTATTTCCAGCCTGGCTCGATCGTTTTTGTGACAGGAAAAGGCCTTTTCTTTCTAGATTGCCGTTCATGAAGGCGCTGAGCATAGCAACAGCAAGAAGCTGCCAGCAGACATTGATCTGTTAAGGACCCACGGCTGGGGCTTGACTGGGAGGGTGAGGGGGAATCTCGTCTTTAATAGCAACGGGTAGACAGACAGGAGGCGCCGAGCTATCCAAGGCCCGAGCATAGCAACGCCAAATAAGAAACGGCAGCGCAGACAGCTGTGGACAGGGCCGGAGGGCATGTTCTAAGTCTGGCCGCTGCAGCCCGGCTCAGCTCGGCAAGCGCCTGCTCTGGGACCGTGCCAGGTCCCCACATGGGCAAGAACCCATGTGAAGGATGGCAGTCCTAAAGACAGGAAGTCCGGGTGGTCAGGCCTGCTGTGTGTGAACCTGGGCAAGGGGCGGGTGGCTCTGCATGTGCTCTGGAGACCTGGCAGGTCATCGCTCCCTCTTGGGGCTTGGATGGTGGTCTCACTGCACTCATCAGTGGGGTTCAACTGGGGTTCAAGGGGCCAGAAAGGATGTTCCAGGCATCGAATCCAGGACCCCGTGTCTGTCTGCCCGGTGTCTCCAGCCTGCGGGGCATCCCGGGCAGTGGGGAGCATAGCCCCTTGAACTTGGAGCTGCCCTCATCCTGTGGCTCATCCTCCCTCCAGCCCCCCAGCCACTGGCCTCTGTTCCCCTCTCTGAGGTTACACTGAGTTGTCCAACTTCTGCAGGTTAACACACCTGGCCCTGCCGAAAGTTCCAGGTTTGACGAGGCCCCTTGTCGCCCCGATCGAGACCAGCTTCACAATCTGCAGAATATTTTAATAATTGAAGAAAACCT